>NC_136266.1:183378458-183810958 GCF_964187855.1 Myxine glutinosa
GGTCTTCGGAGTCTTTTGGGTCTTCAGGGTCTTTGGGTCTTTAAGGGTCTTTGAGGTATTTCAGTTATTTGGGGGTATTTAAGGGTATTTTGGGTGTTCAGGGTCTTTTGGTTTTTCAGCGTGTTTTGGGTCTTCGGGGTCTTTGGGGTATTTTGGATCTTCAGGGCCTTTTGGATCCTTTGGGCCTTTACGGGTATTTTGGGTCTCAGGGGCTTTTGGGTCTGAAGGATCTTTTTGTTCCTCTTAGTCTTTAAGGATCTTTGGGGTATTTTGGGTCTTCAGGGGTCTTGGTGGTTTGAAGGGTCTTCGGGACTTAAAGGGTCGTCAAAGGTCTGAGGGGTGTCAGGAGTCTAACGGTCAAAAGGTATATTCCAACAGTACATAATACGTAATTAAGAGTTCACCGACTGTGTTTTGGGTGTTAATTTTATTTGAAGAAGAAGAAGACGTTAACAAATACACAAACAAACATCACCATATACGTTTGTTCCATTATAATAAGATTTATTGATGGGTTCATCAATGGCAATTGTTTTACCTTTTTAAATTATAAATGTAAGACATTCGGTTCCATTGGCCAATCTCTGTCTCTCTGGGTGAACAAAGTGTGTGAAATCGTTGTGGACACACACACACACACACACACACACACGCACACACACACACTTAATTAATTGTACAGTATCGGTTGTTCCTGAACTTAAATATAAATAATTTAAAGGATTGTTGTAAATGATGTTAATTTCACAACATCCCATATTCAACTTTATTTAAATTGTAAACCTCAAACATCGTTTCTCCACCTAAAGCAAGAACCTTAACCCGTAAGCAATTGACAAGTTCCCCGACTGCATGGATCATCAGCTGGGCACCGTTCCTCCTCGAGGTTTCAATCCTTTCAGCTCAGGACCTCTCCAAACGGCGGATCCACAACCTCGATCATGGATCCACATCAATAGATGGTACATCAGTAGATCCACAACCTCAGTTGCGTCCAGGGAGTCGGTCAACCCATCAATGCACCAACATATTGCATCGCACATTTGCTACAGGTCAAGAGGTAAACTATATTTGAGGTTTTACATGTAATTAATTCTTTAGTTTATTTTAACTTGTAACATCTAGCCGTTACTGTACAATTAATTATATTGTTTGTGGTTTTCATGCTTTGAAATGTAGTTGAACAAACATAAAATATCATATAAATGTAGTTTAACAAACACATTAAAATCACATCAACAAAGAATAAACATATAAATATATGAGAAACACACAAAACATACACACACACACACACACACACACATAGACATACACACACACACACAGACATACACACACACATAGACACACACACACATACAAACACACACACACACACATAGACATACACACACACACATGTACACACACACACATGTACACACACACACACACACACACACACACACACACACACACACACATGTACACACACACACATACATACGCGCACACACACAATACACATTTACACACACACACACACACACACACACACACACATACATACACACGGACACACACACACATATATATATATATACACATACGCACACACATACACACACACACGCATACACATGTACACACACACACATACACATGCACGCACACACACATACACACACACACACACACATACATATGCACACACATACACATGTACACACACATACACACACACACATACATATGCACACACACACACACACACATGTACACACACACATGCACGCACACACATGTACACACACACATACATACGCACACACACATACACACATACACATGTACACACACATGCACGCACACACATACACACACACATACATACACACGCACACACACACACATATATATATACACAAACGCACATACATGCACACACACACACGCATACACATGCACACACACACACATACACATGCATGCACACACACATACACACACACACACACACCTTGTTATTGCCATGTTAACTTTGTAATGCCTCTTTAATACAAACGTCCGTCGTCGGTCTTTCATCAATGGTTGTTTGTAGTTGTCCCACCTGTACTCTCCCTGTCCTGTACACATCGTGCTCGGCAGTTGTCACCTTTCAATCTCATCTTCACAGCTTTACTAAGGGCGTCCTTTGTTACGTCACAACGTAGCGTTCGCAGGTATTAACTTCAGCGGAATAACCTTAAAAAAAAAAAAAATTCCCATGAATTGTATTCACTCCGGTAAAATCCATATTATAAAAGGAGCCGTGTCTGTCTGTCTGTCTGTCTGTCTGTCTGTCTCTCTGTCTGTCGTGTTATAACTTTAATGGAGTTTGTGATCGAAAAAAATATATATATATAATTATATATATTTATGGGTACAAAATACATGGACAAAACTGCAAATGCCAACATGTGACTTTGGTTATCCCTGCACGGAGAGCAGGATCTCCCAGGAATCCTTTTCATTTTCTTCCCCCATAGATTAGCCATCGCAACAAAGATTGGTCTTTCCGTCAGCGAAGCGACGGGTCTTCTATTCTCGTACCCATAAAACGAGCCAGAGGGGGCAGCGCAACAACGTGCGAGTCTTTGCTCCTCCCTCATTCGCTCATTGCGTCCACAGTCCCCGCTCCTCCTTCATTGCGTGCCTTGAGTTACCCCGAGCGTTGTCCGTAGCGTGCGATGGCGGTTGATGACAGACCAGAGGACGGGTTGTGCGTGGGTGCATGTGAATGCGTGCATGTGTATGTGCGTGCATGTGAATGCGTGCGTGTGAATGTGTGCGTGTGAATGCGTGCATGTGTACGTGCGTGCGTGTGAATGTGTGCGTGGGTGCGTGTGAATGCGTGCATGTGTACGTGCGTGCGTGTGAGAGAGAACAAGAACACGACGAGCTGTGAGAGTGTAATATTGATATTGTTAGTCTCCAAAATGATTCTGCATTGTGTAACTAAGACTACGTATATCATGGTAGTTTAATTGACGCTGACACGTCACGTCACAACACAATGCAGACTTGTAATACAGGTGGAGGTGGTATTACAGAATACCTGCGATACAGCCTTTGGTACATCTTATGGTGGCTGCTCTGCCTGTTTTTCACGAAATCATCTGAGCCAAGCTCATCATGCTGGATCTCAGGTTCAAATGCTACATTTAGTAATGACCTGCTAGTATCTTTCATCCAGGCTGATAGGATGACCCAGAGGAGTCAGATGGTTCTCAGACCTCCTTTTTTTTTTCTTTTTTTTTTTTTTTACGGCAGACAACTTAGAAATTGCTGAGGGTCTCGAAGGACCTCATAATAAATTCTTTTTTTTGTTCTACAAATCAAAGCACACAACTCATATTTGAATACCAGTAGTCTTAGCTTTCTAATGTGATGGATGTGTGAAGTTTTGGAAAGTTGGGTCTGATGTTTTTCAACTTCAGCCATAGGTCAGGTTCAGCATTCATGGTGCTTCGGTCTCACGCAGGTAGGTATACGTAGTTAGCAAATGGCATCAGAAAATGCACTGCTTTGTCTGCAAGTTTTGGGTCCTCTCCATTATTTGAATCCAAAACTCAAGTCGGGAATGTCTTTTGATTTCTGACCTGAATGTTTCGTCACAAGAAAACTCAAACAAGCACTCTGGTGTCTTATTGGAAAAAAAACCAGAGGGCAGCTCCTTATTGGAAAAACCAGAGGGCAGCTCCTTATTGGAAAAACCAGAGGGCAGCTCCTTATTGGAAAAACCAGAGGGCAGCTCCTTATTGGAAAAACCAGAGGGCAGCTCCTTATTGGAAAAACCAGAGGGCAGCTCCTTATTGGAAAAACCAGAGGGCAGCTCCTTATTGGAAAAACCAGAGGGCAGCTCCTTATTGGAAAAACCAGAGGGCAGCTCCTTATTGGAAAAACCAGGGGGCAGCTCCTTATTGGAAAAACCAGAGGGCAGCTCCTTATTGGAAAACCCAGAGGGCAGCTCCTTATTGGAAAAACCAGAGGGCAGCTCCTTATTGGAAAAACCAGAGGGCAGCTCCTTATTGGAAAAACCAGAGGGCAGCTCCTTATTGGAAAAACCAGAGGGCAGCTCCTTATTGGAAAAACCAGGGGGCAACTGCTCATTGGAAAAACCAGAGGGCAGCTCCTTATTGGACAAACCAGGGGGCAGCTCCTTGTTGGAAAAACCAGGGGGAAACTGCTCATTGGAAAAACCAGAGGGCAGCTCCTTATTGGACAAACCAGGGGGCAGCTCCTTGTTGGAAAAACCAGAGGGCAGCTCCTTATTGGAAAAACCAGGGGGCAGGTCCTTATTGGAAAAACCAGGGGGCAGCTTCTTATTGGTAAAACCAGGGGGCAGCTCCTTATTGGAAAAACCAGAGGGCAGCTCCTTATTGGAAAAACCAGAGGGCAGCTCCTTATTGGAAAAACCAGAGGGCAGCTCCTTATTGGAAAAACCAGAGGGCAGCTCCTTATTGGAAAAACCAGAGGGCAGCTCCTTATTGGAAAAACCAGAGGGCAGCTCCTTATTGGAAAAACCAGAGGGCAGCTCCTTATTGGAAAAACGAGGGGGCAGGTCCTTATTGGAAAAACCAGAGGGCAGCTCCTTATTGGAAAAACGAGGGGGCAGGTCCTTATTGGAAAAACCAGAGGGCAGGTCCTTATTGGAAAAACCAGGGGGCAGGTCCTTATTGGAAAAACCAGAGGGCAGCTCCTTATTGGACAAACCAGGGGGCAGGTCCTTATGGGAAAAACCAGGGGGCAGCTCCTTGTTGGAAAAACCAGAGGGCAGCTCCTTATTGGAAAAACCAGAGGGCAGCTCCTTATTGGAAAAACCAGAGGGCAGCTCCTTATTGGAAAAACCAGAGGGCAGCTCCTTATTGGAAAAACCAGAGGGCAGCTCCTTATTGGAAAAACCAGAGGGCAGCTCCTTATTGGAAAAACCAGAGGGCAGCTCCTTATTGGAAAAACCAGAGGGCAGCTCCTTATTGGAAAAACCAGAGGGCAGCTCCTTATTGGAAAAACCAGAGGGCAGCTCCTTATTGGAAAAACCAGAGGGCAGCTCCTTATTGGAAAAACCAGAGGGCAGCTCCTAATTGGAAAAACCAGAGGGCAGCTCCTTATTGGAAAAACGAGGGGGCAGGTCCTTATTGGAAAAAAAACCAGAGGGCAGCTCCTTATTGGAAAAACGAGGGGGCAGGTCCTTATTGGAAAAACGAGGGGGCAGGTCCTTATTGGAAAAAAAACCAGAGGGCAGCTCCTTATTGGAAAAACCAGAGGGCAGCTCCTTATTGGAAAAACCAGGGGGCAGCTCCTTATTGGAAAAACCAGAGGGCAGCTCCTTATTGGAAAAACCAGAGGGCAGCTCCTTATTGGAAAAACCAGAGGGCAGCTCCTTATTGGAAAAAACAGAGGGCAGCTCCTTATTGGAAAAACCAGAGGGCAGCTCCTTATTGGAAAAACCAGAGGGCAGCTCCTTATTGGAAAAACCAGAGGGCAGCTCCTTATTGGAAAAACCAGAGGGCAGCTCCTTATTGGAAAAACCAGAGGGCAGCTCCTTATTGGAAAAACCAGAGGGCAGCTCCTTATTGGAAAAACCAGAGGGCAGCTCCTTATTGGAAAAACGAGGGGGCAGGTCCTTATTGGAAAAAAAACCAGAGGGCAGCTCCTTATTGGAAAAACGAGGGGGCAGGTCCTTATTGGAAAAACCAGAGGGCAGGTCCTTATTGGAAAAACCAGGGGGCAGGTCCTTATTGGAAAAAGCAGAGGGCAGCTCCTTATTGGACAAACCAGGGGGCAGGTCCTTATGGGAAAAACCAGGGGGCAGCTCCTTGTTGGAAAAACCAGAGGGCAGCTCCTTATTGGAAAAACCAGGGGGCAGGTCCTTATGGGAAAAACCAGGGGGCAGCTCCTTGTTGGAAAAACCAGAGGGCAGCTCCTTATTGGAAAAACCAGGGGGCAGCTCCTTGTTGGAAAAACCAGGGGGCAGCTCCTTATTGGACAAACCAGGGGGCAGGTCCTTATGGGAAAAACCAGGGGGCAGCTCCTTGTTGGAAAAACCAGGGGGCAGCTCCTTATTGGACAAACCAGGGGGCAGGTCCTTATGGGAAAAACCAGGGGGCAGCTCCTTGTTGGAAAAACCAGAGGGCAGCTCCTTATTGGAAAAACCAGAGGGCAGCTTCTTATTGGAAAAACCAGGGGGCAGCTTCTTATTGGAAAAACCAGGGGGCAGCTCCTTATTGGAAAAACGAGGGGGCAGGTCCTTATTGGAAAAACCAGAGGGCAGGTCCTTATTGGAAAAAAACCCAGAGGGCAGCTCCTTATTGGAAAAACCAGAGGGCAGCTCCTTATTGGAAAAACCAGAGGGCAGCTCCTTATTGGAAAAACCAGAGGGCAGCTCCTTATTGGAAAAACCAGAGGGCAGCTCCTTATTGGAAAAACGAGGGGGCAGGTCCTTATTGGAAAAACCAGAGGGCAGCTCCTTATTGGAAAAACGAGGGGGCAGGTCCTTATTGGAAAAACCAGAGGGCAGGTCCTTATTGGAAAAACCAGGGGGCAGGTCCTTATTGGAAAAACCAGAGGGCAGCTCCTTATTGGACAAACCAGGGGGCAGGTCCTTATGGGAAAAACCAGGGGGCAGCTCCTTGTTGGAAAAACCAGAGGGCAGCTCCTTATTGGAAAAACCAGAGGGCAGCTCCTTATTGGAAAAACCAGAGGGCAGCTCCTTATTGGAAAAACCAGAGGGCAGCTCCTTATTGGAAAAACCAGAGGGCAGCTCCTTATTGGAAAAACCAGAGGGCAGCTCCTTATTGGAAAAACCAGAGGGCAGCTCCTTATTGGAAAAACCAGAGGGCAGCTCCTTATTGGAAAAACCAGAGGGCAGCTCCTAATTGGAAAAACCAGAGGGCAGCTCCTTATTGGAAAAACGAGGGGGCAGGTCCTTATTGGAAAAAAAACCAGAGGGCAGCTCCTTATTGGAAAAACGAGGGGGCAGCTCCTTATTGGAAAAACGAGGGGGCAGGTCCTTATTGGAAAAACGAGGGGGCAGGTCCTTATTGGAAAAAAAACCAGAGGGCAGCTCCTTATTGGAAAAACCAGAGGGCAGCTCCTTATTGGAAAAACCAGGGGGCAGCTCCTTATTGGAAAAACCAGAGGGCAGCTCCTTATTGGAAAAACCAGAGGGCAGCTCCTTATTGGAAAAACCAGAGGGCAGCTCCTTATTGGAAAAACCAGAGGGCAGCTCCTTATTGGAAAAACCAGAGGGCAGCTCCTTATTGGAAAAAACAGAGGGCAGCTCCTTATTGGAAAAACCAGAGGGCAGCTCCTTATTGGAAAAACCAGAGGGCAGCTCCTTATTGGAAAAACCAGAGGGCAGCTCCTTATTGGAAAAACCAGAGGGCAGCTCCTTATTGGAAAAACCAGAGGGCAGCTCCTTATTGGAAAAACGAGGGGGCAGGTCCTTATTGGAAAAAAAACCAGAGGGCAGCTCCTTATTGGAAAAACGAGGGGGCAGGTCCTTATTGGAAAAACCAGAGGGCAGCTTCTTATTGGAAAAACCAGGGGGCAGGTCCTTATTGGAAAAACCAGGGGGCAGCTCCTTATTGGAAAAACCAGGGGGCAGCTCCTTGTTGGAAAAACCAGGGGGCAGGTCCTTATGGGAAAAACCAGGGGGCAGCTCCTTGTTGGAAAAACCAGAGGGCAGCTCCTTATTGGAAAAACCAGGGGGCAGGTCCTTATGGGAAAAACCAGGGGGCAGCTCCTTGTTGGAAAAACCAGAGGGCAGCTCCTTATTGGAAAAACCAGGGGGCAGCTCCTTGTTGGAAAAACCAGGGGGCAGCTCCTTATTGGACAAACCAGGGGGCAGGTCCTTATGGGAAAAACCAGGGGGCAGCTCCTTGTTGGAAAAACCAGGGGGCAGCTCCTTATTGGACAAACCAGGGGGCAGGTCCTTATGGGAAAAACCAGGGGGCAGCTCCTTGTTGGAAAAACCAGAGGGCAGCTCCTTATTGGAAAAACCAGAGGGCAGCTTCTTATTGGAAAAACCAGGGGGCAGCTTCTTATTGGAAAAACCAGGGGGCAGCTCCTTATTGGAAAAACGAGGGGGCAGGTCCTTATTGGAAAAACCAGAGGGCAGGTCCTTATTGGAAAAAAACCCAGAGGGCAGCTCCTTATTGGAAAAACGAGGGGGCAGGTCCTTATTGGAAAAACCAGAGGGCAGCTCCTTATTGGAAAAACCAGGGGGCAGGTCCTTATTGGAAAAACCAGAGGGCAGCTCCTTATTGGAAAAACCAGAGGGCAGCTCCTCATTGGAAAAACCAGAGGGCAGCTCCTTATTGGAAAAAAAACCAGAGGGCAGCTCCTTATTGGAAAAACCAGAGGGCAGCTCCTTATTGGAAAAACGAGGGGGCAGGTCCTTATTGGAAAAACCAGAGGGCAGGTCCTTATTGGAAAAACGAGGGGGCAGGTCCTTATTGGAAAAACCAGAGGGCAGCTCCTTATTGGAAAAACCAGGGGGCAGGTCCTTATTGGAAAAACCAGAGGGCAGCTCCTTATTGGAAAAACCAGAGGGCAGCTCCTTATTGGAAAAACCAGAGGGCAGCTCCTCATTGGAAAAACCAGAGGGCAGCTCCTTATTGGAAAAACCAGAGGGCAGCTCCTCATTGGAAAAACCAGAGGGCAGCTCCTTATTGGAAAAACCAGGGGGCAGGTCCTCATTGGAAAAACCAGGGGGCAGGTCCTTATTGGAAAAACCAGAGGGCAGCTCCTTTTTGGAAAAACCAGAGGGCAGCTCCTTATTGGAAAAACCAGGGGGCAGCTCCTTATTGGAAAAACCAGGGGGCAGCTTCTTATTGGAAAAACCAGAGGGCAGCTCCTTATTGGAAAAACCAGGGGGCAGGTCCTTTTTGGAAAAACCAGGGGGCAGCTTCTTATTGGAAAAACCAGGGGGCAGCTCCTTTTTGGAAAAACCAGGGGGCAGGTCCTTTTTGGAAAAACCAGGGGGCAGGTCCTTTTTGGAAAAACCAGGGGGCAGCTTCTTATTGGAAAAACCAGAGGGCAGGTCCTTATTGGAAAAACCATGGGGCAGCTCCTTATTGGAAAAACCATGGGGCAGCTCCTTATTGGAAAAATCATGGGGCAGCTCCTTATTGGAAAAACCAGAGGGCAGGTCCTTATTGGAAAAACCAGGGGGCAGCTCCTTATTGGAAAAACCATGGGGCAGCTCCTTATTGGAAAAATCATGGGGCAGCTCCTTATTGGAAAAACCAGGGGGCAGGTCCTTTTTGGAAAAACCAGGGGGCAGCTTCTTATTGGAAAAACCAGGGGGCAGATCCTTTTTGGAAAAACCAGAGGGCAGCTTCTTATTCGAAAAACCAGGGGGCAGCTTCTTATTGGAAAAACCAGGGGGCAGCTTCTTATTGGAAAAACCAGGGGGCAACTCCTCATTGGAAAAACCAGAGGGCAGCTTCTTATTGGAAAAACCAGGGGGCAACTTCTTATTGGACAAACCAGGGGGCAGGTCCTTATGGGAAAAACCAGGGGGCAGCTCCTTGTTGGAAAAACCAGAGGGCAGCTCCTTATTGGAAAAACCAGGGGGCAACTCCTCATTGGAAAAACCAGAGGGCAGCTCCTTATTGGACAAACCAGGGGGCAGGTCCTTATGGGAAAAACCAGGGGGCAGCTCCTTGTTGGAAAAACCAGAGGGCAGCTCCTTATTGGAAAAACCAGGGGGCAGGTCCTTATGGGAAAAACCAGGGGGCAGCTCCTTGTTGGAAAAACCAGAGGGCAGCTCCTTATTGGAAAAACCAGGGGGCAGCTCCTTGTTGGAAAAACCAGGGGGCAGCTCCTTATTGGACAAACCAGGGGGCAGGTCCTTATGGGAAAAACCAGGGGGCAGCTCCTTGTTGGAAAAACCAGGGGGCAGCTCCTTATTGGACAAACCAGGGGGCAGGTCCTTATGGGAAAAACCAGGGGGCAGCTCCTTGTTGGAAAAACCAGAGGGCAGCTCCTTATTGGAAAAACCAGAGGGCAGCTTCTTATTGGAAAAACCAGGGGGCAGCTTCTTATTGGAAAAACCAGGGGGCAGCTCCTTATTGGGAAAACCAGGGGGCAACTCCTCATTGGAAAAACCAGGGGGCAGCTCCTTATTGGGAAAACCAGGGGGCAGGTCCTTATGGGAAAAACCAGGGGGCAGCTCCTTGTTGGAAAAACCAGAGGGCAGCTCCTTATTGGAAAAACCAGGGGGCAGGTCCTTATGGGAAAAACCAGGGGGCAGCTCCTTGTTGGAAAAACCAGAGGGCAGCTCCTTATTGGAAAAACCAGGGGGCAGCTCCTTGTTGGAAAAACCAGGGGGCAGCTCCTTATTGGACAAACCAGGGGGCAGGTCCTTATGGGAAAAACCAGGGGGCAGCTCCTTGTTGGAAAAACCAGGGGGCAGCTCCTTATTGGACAAACCAGGGGGCAGGTCCTTATGGGAAAAACCAGGGGGCAGCTCCTTGTTGGAAAAACCAGAGGGCAGCTCCTTATTGGAAAAACCAGAGGGCAGCTTCTTATTGGAAAAATCAGGGGGCAGGTCCTTATTGGAAAAACCAGAGGGCAGGTCCTTATTGGAAAAATCAGGGGGCAGGTCCTTGTTGGAAAAACCAGAGGGCAGGTCCTTATTGGAAAAACCAGAGGGCAGGTCCTTATTGGAAAAATCAGGGGGCAGGTCCTTATTGGAAAAACCAGGGGGCAGGTCCTTATTGGAAAAACCAGAGGGCAGGTCCTTATTGGAAAAATCAGGGGGCAGGTCCTTGTTGGAAAAACCAGGGGGCAGCTCCTTATTGGAAAAACCAGGGGGCAGGTCCTTATTGGAAAAACCAGGGGGCAGCTCCTTGTTGGAAAAACCAGAGGGCAGCTTCTTATTGGAAAAACCAGGGGGCAGCTTCTTGTTGGAAAAACCAGGGGGCAGGTCCTTATTGGAAAAACCAGGGGGCAGGTCCTTATTGGAAAAACCAGAGGGCAGCTTCTTGTTGGAAAAACCAGGGGGCAGCTTCTTGTTGGAAAAATCAGGGGGCAGGTCCTTATTGGAAAAACCAGGGGGCAACTCCTCATTGGAAAAACCAGGGGGCAGCTCCTTATTGGAAAAACCAGAGGGCAGGTCCTTACTGGAAAAACCAGGGGGCAGCTCCTTATTGGAAAAACCAGGGGGCAGGTCCTTATTGGAAAAACCAGGGGGCAACTCCTCATTGGAAAAACCAGGGGGCATCTCCTTATTGGAAAAACCAGAGGGCAGGTCCTTACTGGAAAAACCAGGGGGCAGCTTCTTATTGGAAAAACCAGGGGGCAGCTCCTTGTTGGAAAAACCAGAGGGCAGCTCCTTATTGGAAAAACCAGGGGGCAACTCCTCATTGGAAAAACCAGGGGGCAGGTCCTTATTGGAAAAACCAGAGGGCAGCTCCTTATTTGAAAAACCAGGGGGCAACTCCTCATTGGAAAAAACAGGGGGCAGCTCCTTATTGGAAAAACCAGAGGGCAGCTCTTTATTGGAAAAACCAGGGGGCAGCTCCTTATTGGAAAAACCATGGGGCAGCTCCTCATTGGAAAAACCAGGGGGCAACTCCTCATTGGAAAAACCAGGGGGCAGCTCCTTATTGGAAAAACCAGGGGGCAACTCCTCATTGGAAAAACCAGGGGGCAGCTCCTTATTGGAAAAACCAGAGGGCAACTCCTCATTGGAAAAACCAGAGGGCAGCTCCTTATTGGAAAAACCAGAGGGCAGCTCCTTACTGGAAAAACCAGGGGGCAGCTCTTTATTGGAAAAACCAGAGGGCAGGTCCTTATTGGAAAAACCAGGGGGCAACTCCTCATTGGAAAAACCAGGGGGCAGCTCCTTATTGGAAAAACCAGAGGGCAGGTCCTTACTGGAAAAACCAGGGGGCAGCTCTTTATTGGAAAAACCAGAGGGCAGGTCCTTATTGGAAAAACCAGAGGGCAGCTCCTTATTGGAAAAACCAGAGGGCAGCTCCTTATTGGAAAAACGAGGGGGCAGGTCCTTATTGGAAAAACCAGAGGGCAGGTCCTTATTGGAAAAACGAGGGGGCAGGTCCTTATTGGAAAAACCAGAGGGCAGGTCCTTATTGGAAAAACCAGGGGGCAGGTCCTTATTGGAAAAACCAGGGGGCAGGTCCTTATTGGAAAAACCAGAGGGCAGCTCCTTTTTGGAAAAACCAGAGGGCAGCTCCTTATTGGAAAAACCAGGGGGCAGCTCCTTATTGGAAAAACCAGGGGGCAGCTTCTTATTGGAAAAACCAGAGGGCAGCTCCTTATTGGAAAAACCAGGGGGCAGGTCCTTTTTGGAAAAACCAGGGGGCAGCTTCTTATTGGAAAAACCAGGGGGCAGCTCCTTTTTGGAAAAACCAGGGGGCAGGTCCTTTTTGGAAAAACCAGGGGGCAGCTTCTTCTTGGAAAAACCAGAGGGCAGGTCCTTATTGGAAAAACCATGGGGCAGCTCCTTATTGGAAAAACCATGGGGCAGCTCCTTATTGGAAAAATCATGGGGCAGCTCCTTATTGGAAAAACCAGAGGGCAGGTCCTTATTGGAAAAACCAGGGGGCAGCTCCTTATTGGAAAAACCATGGGGCAGCTCCTTATTGGAAAAATCATGGGGCAGCTCCTTATTGGAAAAACCAGGGGGCAGGTCCTTTTTGGAAAAACCAGGGGGCAGCTTCTTATTGGAAAAACCAGGGGGCAGATCCTTTTTGGAAAAACCAGAGGGCAGCTTCTTATTGGAAAAACCAGGGGGCAGCTTCTTATTGGAAAAACCAGGGGGCAGCTCCTTATTGGACAAACCAGGGGGCAGGTCCTTATGGGAAAAACCAGGGGGCAGCTCCTTGTTGGAAAAACCAGAGGGCAGCTCCTTATTGGAAAAACCAGGGGGCAGCTTCTTATTGGAAAAACCAGAGGGCAGCTCCTTATTGGGAAAAACCAGGGGGCAGCTCCTCATTGGAAAAACCAGAGGGCAGCTCCTTATTGGACAAACCAGGGGGCAGGTCCTTATGGGAAAAACCAGGGGGCAGCTCCTTGTTGGAAAAACCAGAGGGCAGCTCCTTATTGGAAAAACCAGGGGGCAGCTTCTTATTGGAAAAACCAGAGGGCAGCTCCTTATTGGAAAAACCAGGGGGCAGCTCCTTGTTGGAAAAACCAGGGGGCAGCTCCTTATTGGACAAACCAGGGGGCAGGTCCTTATGGGAAAAACCAGGGGGCAGCTCCTTGTTGGAAAAACCAGAGGGCAGCTCCTTATTGGAAAAACCAGGGGGCAGCTCCTTGTTGGAAAAACCAGGGGGCAGCTCCTTATTGGACAAACCAGGGGGCAGGTCCTTATGGGAAAAACCAGGGGGCAGCTCCTTGTTGGAAAAACCAGGGGGCAGCTCCTTATTGGACAAACCAGGGGGCAGGTCCTTATGGGAAAAACCAGGGGGCAGCTCCTTGTTGGAAAAACCAGAGGGCAGCTCCTTATTGGAAAAACCAGAGGGCAGCTTCTTATTGGAAAAACCAGGGGGCAGCTTCTTATTGGAAAAACCAGGGGGCAGCTCCTTATTGGGAAAACCAGGGGGCAACTCCTCATTGGAAAAACCAGGGGGCAGCTCCTTATTGGGAAAACCAGGGGGCAACTCCTTGTTGGAAAAACCAGAGGGCAGCTCCTTGTTGGAAAAATCAGGGGGCAGGTCCTTGTTGGAAAAACCAGGGGGCAGGTCCTTATTGGGAAAACCAGGGGGCAACTCCTTATTGGGAAAACCAGGGGGCAGGTCCTTATTGGGAAAACCAGGGGGCAGCTCCTTATTGGGAAAACCAGGGGGCAACTCCTTGTTGGAAAAACCAGGGGGCAGCTCCTTATTGGGAAAACCAGGGGGCAACTCCTTGTTGGAAAAACCAGAGGGCAGCTCCTTGTTGGAAAAATCAGGGGGCAGGTCCTTGTTGGAAAAACCAGGGGGCAGCTCCTTATTGGAAAAACCAGAGGGCAGCTCCTTATTGGAAAAACCAGAGGGCAGCTCCTTATTGGAAAAACCAGAGGGCAGCTCCTTATTGGAAAAACCAGAGGGCAGCTCCTTATTGGAAAAACCAGGGGGCAGGTCCTTGTTGGAAAAACCAGGGGGCAGGTCCTTATTGGAAAAACCAGGGGGCAGGTCCTTATTGGAAAAACCAGGGGGCAGGTCCTTGTTGGAAAAACCAGGGGGCAGGTCCTTATTGGAAAAATCAGGGGGCAGGTCCTTATTGGAAAAACCAGAGGGCAGGTCCTTATTGGAAAAATCAGGGGGCAGGTCCTTATTGGAAAAACCAGGGGGCAGGTCCTTATTGGAAAAACCAGAGGGCAGGTCCTTATTGGAAAAATCAGGGGGCAGGTCCTTGTTGGAAAAACCAGGGGGCAGCTCCTTATTGGAAAAACCAGGGGGCAGGTCCTTATTGGAAAAACCAGGGGGCAGCTTCTTGTTGGAAAAACCAGGGGGCAGCTTCTTGTTGGAAAAATCAGGGGGCAGCTCCTTGTTGGAAAAACCAGAGGGCAGCTTCTTATTGGAAAAACCAGGGGGCAGCTTCTTGTTGGAAAAACCAGGGGGCAGCTTCTTGTTGGAAAAACCAGGGGGCAGCTTCTTGTTGGAAAAATCAGGGGGCAGGTCCTTATTGGAAAAACCAGGGGGCAACTCCTCATTGGAAAAACCAGGGGGCAGCTCCTTATTGGAAAAACCAGAGGGCAGGTCCTTACTGGAAAAACCAGGGGGCAGCTCCTTATTGGAAAAACCAGGGGGCAGGTCCTTATTGGAAAAACCAGGGGGCAACTCCTCATTGGAAAAACCAGGGGGCATCTCCTTATTGGAAAAACCAGAGGGCAGGTCCTTACTGGAAAAACCAGGGGGCAGCTTCTTATTGGAAAAACCAGGGGGCAGCTCCTTGTTGGAAAAACCAGAGGGCAGCTCCTTATTGGAAAAACCAGGGGGCAACTCCTCATTGGAAAAACCAGGGGGCAGGTCCTTATTGGAAAAACCAGAGGGCAGCTCCTTATTGGAAAAACCAGGGGGCAACTCCTCATTGGAAAAACCAGGGGGCAGCTCCTTATTGGAAAAACCAGAGGGCAGCTCTTTATTGGAAAAACCAGGGGGCAGCTCCTTATTGGAAAAACCATGGGGCAGCTCCTCATTGGAAAAACCAGGGGGCAGCTCCTTATTGGAAAAACCAGAGGGCAACTCCTCATTGGAAAAACCAGAGGGCAGCTCCTTATTGGAAAAACCAGAGGGCAGCTCCTTACTGGAAAAACCAGGGGGCAGCTCTTTATTGGAAAAACCAGAGGGCAGGTCCTTATTGGAAAAACCAGGGGGCAACTCCTCATTGGAAAAACCAGGGGGCAGGTCCTTATTGGAAAAACCAGAGGGCAGCTCCTTATTGGAAAAACCAGGGGGCAACTCCTCATTGGAAAAACCAGGGGGCAGCTCCTTATTGGAAAAACCAGAGGGCAGCTCTTTATTGGAAAAACCAGGGGGCAGCTCCTTATTGGAAAAACCATGGGGCAGCTCCTCATTGGAAAAACCAGGGGGCAGCTCCTTATTGGAAAAACCAGAGGGCAACTCCTCATTGGAAAAACCAGAGGGCAGCTCCTTATTGGAAAAACCAGAGGGCAGCTCCTTACTGGAAAAACCAGGGGGCAGCTCCTTATTGGAAAAACCAGAGGGCAGGTCCTTATTGGAAAAACCAGGGGGCAGCTCCTTACTGGAAAAACCAGGGGGCAGCTCTTTATTGGAAAAACCAGAGGGCAGGTCCTTATTGGAAAAACCAGGGGGCAACTCCTCATTGGAAAAACCAGGGGGCAGCTCCTTATTGGAAAAACCAGAGGGCAGGTCCTTACTGGAAAAACCAGGGGGCAGCTCTTTATTGGAAAAACCAGAGGGCAGGTCCTTATTGGAAAAACCAGAGGGCAGGTCCTTATTGGAAAAACCAGAGGGCAGGTCCTTATTGGAAAAACCAGGGGGCAGGTCCTTATTGGAAAAACCAGGGGGCAGGTCCTTATTGGAAAAACAAGAGGGCAGGTCCTTATTGGAAAAACAAGACGGCAGCTCCTTATTGGAAAAACAAGAGGGCAGGTCCTTATTGGAAAAACAAGAGGGCAGGTCCTTATTGGAAAAACAAGACGGCAGCTCACTGATTTCAATCCCGAAACAATTATGTGTCCAGTTGTTTGGTTCAGCTTCTACTGGAAAGTAATCCTGAAATTGTTTCTTGAGAGCAACAACATGTTCTTTCTTTGATGTCTTTAAAAATGCGTTTTTGCGTAGAACCAGGTAATTTTGCAGGGCCAAGTGCAGATGTCCTCAATTGTTCCGCAACCATTCTGTGGACCACCTCAATGGAGCTGCCGGACCACAGGTTGGGAACCACTGGCCTAGAGGAGGTATGCACACTCATTTAAAAACTGTCCTGGTATTTCACAGGCAGAATGATTCATCAATGTGTGTGCTATCCCTCGGGCCTGACCAAATTACAAATTCCTGCCATAACTACCGTTGGGAAGGCAATGGCAAACCACCCATCACCTGGAAAACCAGCCATGAGACCGCTTTGGCAGCACAGAACCTGCATGCTCTTCGGACATTCCACCAAACGGATTCCCACGTCTTCTTGATTCCTTTAGTCCGTTTGTTAAGCCACTGTTTTATGAGCCTCCTTTCTGCTCATCATATCAAACACCTGAAGCTATATAGTGCCCCCTGCGGACAAGTCATCCTATTCTGTTCTACCGAACGAGACCATCCTTGACCCGACGCACTGAAAAATCGAACTTTTATCCTATATCATGGTTCAGGTCTTATCAGTCCAATAGTTTGCTTAATACATCCTCAGAACAAAAACAAGTTAAAACATGCTGCATCTTGATATATTTGTATTACTAGCAGCGGTACCCGCCCTATGGGCGGAGCTTCAATTGGGAGGCCCAAATGAAAAGGCAAAATATCAGAAATTGAAGGTTTTTTTATTTATTTTGAACGATTTATATAAACATCCGTTGAATCGTATCACACGCAAATCATCAAAATCTAAACAGTATTTGTAGAATTTCAATAAAAGCCACATCACTGTTCCTATCGGTAAATATTATTCCATCGTGTTTGAAAAAACTGGAAAATTGGAAAAAAAATGGAAAAGCAATGCAGCCTATTTTACTCCCAGGGGGTCCTAGGATTACCCACCCAAAATATCGTTGCGATCTGTTCAGCCGTTTTTGCGGTACCTGGGAACAGACAGACAGACATTTGGTGAATTATAGTAAAATGTTACAGTATGGACTCGTGTTCCAGGTGTGAAATTCTGTCATGGGGGCACCAAGAGGATGCAATGGCAGCAGCTCAAAATGTTCCAGCGGAACGTGAGCACATTGCTGCGGAGGGGTCGGACGGACTACACCAAAGTTTTTGGTAAATAGAAATAAAATAAAAGCCATCATTTACTGTCTTTCTAACATTTAATCTATCGTACATCTCTGATATTCCAAAATACAGTAACATCCGTTGTACAGTTACTAACATTTTGTTCATTACCATTTCCTTTAGAACATCATGGTGATACATGCACTTCGCAAATAACCGAGTGCAGGCTGCGCGTCGCAGAAGGGTGGAGCTATTTGGTGTTTCAACCATCTGAGTACAAATATTCCTGCTTTCCTACCTGGCGCCTGGAAAAAGTCTGGGATCCACATAGAAATACAAATGGTGGTGGTGGTGATTCGTTTGAAGGGTGAGGGATCCTCTGGGAGCACGGCTGTGCCAATGATGCGGTGGCTCCCCCCTTACCAGGAAGCTGGTACTCATTTTGCCAACCTCAGGAGGATGACAGGCTGAGTCAACCCACCTGGTGCTCATTCAGTGACGCGACGGTGGCTTAAACTCAGAACCCTAAGATCTCAAGCCAGACACCTGAACCATTAAGCCAACACCGAGGCTGTGGAATGCTTGATCCAGGTGGTTTTCCTCCACTCCAGAGCTCATTGCAAACTGTGTGCTGCTTTAGCTTCAACAATGTAGGACTAGGTGACAGCACTATGGCCAAGGTGTTTAAGCCTTACCTGTGCAAAATAAATGGACAAGGGTGAATGCAATTATACACTTCCCCACCAGAATAAAATGAACACATCTGATTGCAAACAAACTTAATTTTAACAAGCGTTGACATGAACACCATCAAATGGACTTCGTATATTAAGGTATCTGGCACAGCATTTCCTTTTGCATCACAAGAATACCTTCAACTCCTACTATAATACAGGACTTTCGGAATGACGTATAAATGGTAAATGAGGCCTTTTGCGCATGCGCGGTGCGTGCGTGTGTGTTTGCACTGATTTGGTTTGGCGCGTAGAACACTTTTAACCTGCCGTTGCTAGTATTAAATCTGTGATTCAAATCGTCATTTAAACATAATTTTCAGCATTTAAATGAAAGAGTGGGAATTTCAGGATGGTTGTTCTGTTCCTAAATACAAATCGGACTCATGAAAATGGTTTTCTCTTCAATCCCACTCATCCCTCCAGGTCTTTAAAACTGCTGTTCACCACCATCTCTTACCTTCCCCATCCAAAGCCGTGATCTTTTCTACCCCTGTTAATTCACCCCAGATCCACTTTTTTAAAATACCAACTTTTCGAGCAGTGTCCATGTGTTTTTGTTTCCTTTCCTGGAAGTCCGAGGAGTGTCCATGTGTTTTTGTTTCCTTTCCTGGAAGTCCGAGGAGTGTCCATGTGTTTTTGTTTCCTTTCCTGGAAGTCCGAGGAGTGTCCATGTGTTTTTTTTCCTTTCCTGGAAGTCCGAGGAGTGTCCATGTGTTTTTCTTTCCTTTCCTGGAAGTCCGAGGAGTGTCCATGTGTTTTTGTTTCCTTTCCTGGAAGTCCGAGGAGTGTCCATGTGTTTTTTTTCCTTTCCTGGAAGTCCGAGGAGTGTCCATGTGTTTTTGTTTCCTTTCCTGGAAGTCCGAGGAGTGTCCATGTGTTTTTGTTTCCTTTCCTGGAAGTCCGAGGAGTGTCCATGTGTTTTTGTTTCCTTTCCTGGAAGTCCGAGGAGTGTCCATGTGTTTTTGTTTCCTTTCCTGGAAGTCCGAGGAGTGTCCACGTGTTTTTTTTTCCTTTCCTGGAAGTCCGAGGAGTGTCCATGTGTTTTTGTTTCCTTTCCTGGAAGTCTGAGGAGTGTCCATGTGTTTTTGTTTCCTTTCCTGGAAGTCCGAGGAGTGTCCATGTGTTTTTGTTTCCTTTCCTGGAAGTCCGAGGAGTGTCCATGTGTTTTTGTTTCCTTTCCTGGAAGTCTGAGGAGTGTCCATGTGTTTTTGTTTCCTTTCCTGGAAGTCCGAGGAGTGTCCATGTGTTTTTGTTTCCTTTTCTGGAAGTCCGAGGAGTGTCCATGTGTTTTTGTTTCCTTTTCTGGAAGTCCGAGGAGTGTCCATGTGTTTTTATTTCCTTTCCTGGAAGTCCGAGGAGTGTCCATGTGTTTTTGTTTCCTTTCCTGGAAGTCCGAGGAGTGTCCATGTGTTTTTTTTCCTTTCCTGGAAGTCCGAGGAGTGTCCATGTGTTTTTGTTTCCTTTCCTGGAAGTCCGAGGAGTGTCCATGTGTTTTTGTTTCCTTTCCTGGAAGTCCGAGGAGTGTCCATGTGTTTTTGTTTCCTTTCCTGGAAGTCCGAGGAGTGTCCATGTGTTTTTGTTTCCTTTCCTGGAAGTCCGAGGAGTGTCCACGTGTTTTTTTTTCCTTTCCTGGAAGTCCGAGGAGTGTCCATGTGTTTTTGTTTCCTTTCCTGGAAGTCTGAGGAGTGTCCATGTGTTTTTGTTTCCTTTCCTGGAAGTCCGAGGAGTGTCCATGTGTTTTTGTTTCCTTTCCTGGAAGTCCGAGGAGTGTCCATGTGTTTTTGTTTCCTTTCCTGGAAGTCCGAGGAGTGTCCATGTGTTTTTGTTTCCTTTCCTGGAAGTCTGAGGAGTGTCCATGTGTTTTTGTTTCCTTTCCTGGAAGTCCGAGGAGTGCCCATGTGTTTTTTTTCCTTTCCTGGAAGTCCGAGGAGTGTCCACGTGTTTTTGTTTCCTTTCCTGGAAGTCTGAGGAGTGTCCATGTGTTTTTGTTTCCTTTTCTGGAAGTCCGAGGAGTGTCCATGTGTTTTTATTTCCTTTCCTGGAAGTCCGAGGAGTGTCCATGTGTTTTTGTTTCCTTTCCTGGAAGTCCGAGGAGTGTCCATGTGTTTTTGTTTCCTTTCCTGGAAGTCCGAGGAGTGTCCATGTGTTTTTGTTTCCTTTCCTGGAAGTCCGAGGAGTGTCCATGTGTTTTTTTTTAACCTCTCCCACCCCCCTCCCTCCCATGCCTCCTCCCCCCAAGCCCTCTCTCTCCCACAGATCTCCCGATGTCCCTGCTCTCAATCTAGTTCTCCCGCTCCCTTTATCATATGTTTTATGTGTCAGTTTGTCTTTTTGTGATCAATGTTAGCTCTTACACGAGCCTCGATCTTGTATACAAAAAAGAATAACAAAAAAACAAATAGGAAACTGGTTAACTAGTTGAAGTTACCCACTGCTGCCAATTCAAAGAAATATCTATTTAAGTATTTCCTGCAAATTGGAGGACGTTAGCCTTATGGATTTTAAAAAACGAATTATCAACCTTGGGCATTGTAAAATGCGGTCAGCTGACCTGGAGGCTGCTTGTCTTGCGCATTGATCTTCAACCCAAGCCTGTATTCTCAAGTCTGCTCTGTATTCTCAAGTGACCTGGCGTGATGAGATAGACATGGAACTCCGAGAACATACCATGCCGATGGAGAACTACGCTGTTGTCCCTATAACTTTACCTCCATTTTGCCCAGCACTGGGTGTGAGGAAATACTGATTGGGTCAGATTTGACTGTTTTGGTAACGCTATCGTTCGCCCCAGGCATCACGGGAACCCACTCACAATGCCAGGGACCAATTGGGAAGCAGTCAGCAGAGTCCACCCAGGCCCACCAAAAACCGCAAGAGCACCTGCCTGGGTTACCCACCCTGACATGAAAAATCCAGGGAAGAAGGCTCTTGAGCTTTCTCTTCATTCATCCCCTTCAGTAGCACGCATGAAAACAAACTGCCCCTTCGTCGGTTCTTGTCCACCCCAGACATTGTGGGAAACTGCCAGCAGAGGCCACTTCCCCAATTGGCGTTGTCAGTTTCATCGACATTTTCAAACCAAGTATATTTTCGACTTTGGTTTTCATGCTGATGGAAAATTTAGACCAAGACTTTCATAGTAAATGACGAAGTATGATCAAGACCACAAAACCAGCAGCTGATCATCCAGGTGGGCATGACTTTCAGTAATACCTCCCTAATGGCTGTCCAAGTTAACTTTGAATGACTGGACCGAGCTAACCTCCTCAACTTGCTGTGGCACACCAGTCGTCGACCACTCGACTCGATTGCTGTAGAACGCATTTCTAACTTCCAAGCGACTCCTTTCTTTGAACACCTCAAGAGTACCCTATTGTAGGTAGTGAGTAGTGGATTGGAGCGAAAAGGTGCTCTGGGTCCAGTTTGACAGTTCCATGCAATATTTGCTCTCCCAGTATCTCTCCTCACCGTCTTCAGTAATAGAGCGAATGCATATTCAACTTCCTGCTCCTCTTCTGGTAGGTGGCACACTGCAGAGACAAGTTGGGTAGCTCTCCCATGTACTCTTCTAACCTTTTTAGCCTCTTCTTTGTACCATATTCCATGTGAGGTCAAATGATTGTCTTGAACAGTAGATGGAGAGTCCTTTTACTCAAGCGTGAAAATGTTCGCTTGACTATCCCGGGTACTTGTTAGGCCTTATTACCCAGCGAAGACATGCTGGTGGAATTTCAACTTGCAAGATTAGGCCTAGAAGAAGTGAAGTGCCGCTGCACAATCTCGAATGCTTACCCGGTGTCGAGTTTTGTCTCTGACGTGGTCATCCACTTGCCTTTTTTTTTTTAATACTAAGTCGCGGCTCGTGTAAAAGCTAACACATATAACATATAATAAAGGGGGCGGGAGACAAGAGGGAGAGAGAGAGAGAGAGGGGGGAGCACAACAACAGCAGGGAACAGGGACATCAGGAGATCTGTGGAAGGGAGAGGGCTGGGGCAGGGTACATGGGATAAAGAAGATGGACACCATAAGGATTTTAAGGCAAGAAAACATGGAATTTGAATGGAGGTGGATTTTGGGTGGATTAATGAGGGTAGAAGAGATCGAGGTTTTGGATGGGGGAAGATAAGAGATGGTGGTGAACAGATGTTTTAAAGACATGGAGGGAGGAGTGGGATTGAAGAGAGTGAGGGAGTTTGTTCCAGAGGGGGGAGAAAAGAGGAATGAAAGAGTGAAGGTGAGCAGAGAGTCTTGATTTTGGCAGTTTGACCATCAGAGGGTTGCTGGCAGATCTTGTGCGACCTGTAGGAATATTTGGGGGACAGAGCACAGATAGAGCAGGGGGAGCTAGGACAGAGAGGAGTCGGTAGAAGACAGAAAGACCACCAACCTGCCTGCGGTGAGTGAGTGAAAGGCCCTCGGAGTTAGCTTCATCGCAGGAGATTCCAATGATTCTGAAAGCTTTGGTTTCTACAGCGTGAAGCCGAGCTAGGTGTGAGGCAGGAGCACCAGGCCAGAGGGGAGAGCAGTATTCCATTGAGCTGCGGATGAAAGCCTTGTATATGGTGAGGAGCTCAGGTGTGCCAAGGAGGGACTTCGCACGACGGAGGATGCCCAGTCGGCGACTGGCTTTGGAGGCCAGCTTGGAAATGTGGTTTTCCCAGGAAAGATCATGGCAGATTGTGAGACCCAAAAGCTTGAGTGACAGAACTTCTTGGAGAGTATTGTTGAGAAAGTATATGGGAGGGTTTTCCAGATGGTCATTTCGGAGAGACGAAGTGAGAGTGTGAGATTTGTCAGGATTGAAAGACATGTTCCACTTGTTCAACCAATCTGTTGTTTTGTCCAGGTCTGAAGAGAGTGAGGAGGCTGCAGACTGCCGATCTGAGAGTTGAGATATGGAGTGGCAGAGAGTGGAGTTGTAAGGTATCTTGACAGACTACGATCGATTGTTGCACATTTAGTCACTCTCCAGATACAGGCCCGATTCACCCCAGCACCATCCGAGCTGAGCCTTAACTCCCGGAAATGGGAATAAACCCGCGGACACGGTGTCCCGGATAAAACGGGGAATATTTGCACCTTCATACATGACATCCTCCCCTTTAAGTCCAAAATTACCAAGAGCAATATGTGCTAGATTTCAAAAATTGACATTCCAAAAGCAACATTTCCAAAACATGTGAAAATATGTGTGCAAACGGTTATGAAAATAATGAAAATACGTGAAAATAGAACATGTGTCAACATAAAAATAGAACATGTGTCAACGTGAAAAAACATCTTCAAAGATTCAAACGTGGGGTGCTTTTTTCTCGCCCATTGAGTGTCGCGGTGTACCAGTGGATACAGAGTCCGAGGTGATTCCTTTGGGTCGCGGTGTACCAGTGGATACAGAGTCCGAGGTGATTCCTTTGGGTCGCGGTGTACCAGTGGATACAGAGTCCGAGGTGATTCCTTTGGTCTCCACGAAGGGTGTAGCGTTTGCAGAGGTTTTCGGGGCATCCGAGCCGGCTGGAGCGGCCACGACGATCTCCGGCAGTGGCGGGTCGAACTGTTGTCCTGACTGTGACGATGCTACAGGCTCCATCGACTCACAGTGACGGTAGGTTATGTGGTCCTGATGTCGACGAATTTCGCGGCCGTCCTGCAGGCGAATCACACTGGACAGTGGACCTGGCTCTCGATGATGTCCCCCGGTAGCCACGTCGCACCTGCACCAAAATTTCGGGCAAACACTGGATCTCCAATGTTGATACATCGACTGTTGGACGTCTTATCGTGCACCAACTTTTGATTAAGCTGGCTCTGATAAACGTTTGATGATATGTCTGGTTTGAGATTGTCAAGTGTCGATCTCACGTGTCGTTTCATCAATAACTCAGACGGAGCTGCACCGGTTGTTGATTGTGGCGTGATGCGGTATTTGAACAGGAGACGAGACAGCTTTGTTTCCAGGGTTCCCTCCTGAAGTTTCTGCAATCCGGATTTGATGATTCCCACGGATCGTTCGGCCAAGCCATTTGAAGCCTGGTGATGTGGGCTGATAAACTTATGTTTGATGCCGTTCCGACGTGTGAACTCGGCAAACTCGGGACTGGAAAAACACGAACCGTTATCACTCACGATCATCCTGGGCAGACCATGAGTGGCGAAACAGCGTCTGAGTCTTTCGATGACAATGGCTGACGTAGTACCACGCGTCACATAGGCATCAATCCATTTTGTGTGCGCGTCCGTGATTATTAGAATCATGCTGCCGTTAATAGGCCCAGCATAATCGAGATGTAGGCGATGCCACGGTTCGCTGGGCCATTCCCAGGGATGCAGTGGCGCTTTCGCAGGTGTATTCCGGGTGCTCTGGCAGGGGTAACAATGTCGAACATGATGTTCGATATCAGCATCAAGATTCGGCCACCACACATAGTTTCTGGCGAGTGACTTCATCTTCACAATCCCGGGGTGACGGTCATGGATTTCATCCATGACCCTGGAACGCAAATTTTTCGGGATCACGACACGACATCCCCAGAGTAGGCAACCATTTTCCACGCCGAGTTCGTTTTTACGTGCTTTAAAAGCCGCAAAAGCTGGGTCACCCTCAGGTAGCAAATGCCATCCAAGCTGTACAGCCTGGACAGTTCTGGACAGAACGGGGTCTCGTCGAGTATGAGTGCGGATCCGGCCGGAATCGACAGCACAATCTTCCAGATGATCCATCAGTGCGATAATGGATCCTGGAGTCATAAGCAGCGAGAAACAGGGACCATCGGATGATCCTGGGCGGTAGTGTGTCAGACGTCGCCTTAGTTGGACCAAACAGACTGATCAGCGGCTTGTGATCAGTGCGAATCGTGAAATGATGTCCAAGAAGGTACTGGCGAAATTTGCCGACGCCGAAAATGATTCCCAATCCTTCCTTGTCAAATTGGGAAGAGTTATTCTCTGCCGGGGACAACGTTCTGAAAGCAAATGCAACAGGTCTTTCCGTACCATCAGGCATCACGTGTGATAATACACTTCCCACTCCATACCGACAGGCATCGCATGTCAGCACAAGATCCTTCTCTGGATCAAAATGAACGAGAACATTGGACGATTTGAGCAGATCCTTGGAGGTCTGGAATGCTGATTGTTCAGTGGACCCCCAGCTCCAGGAGACTCCTTTCCTCAGAAGCCGATAAAGGGGGCCCAAAACGTCGGTCACATTCGGGATGTAACGACCATAGAACTGAAGCAAACCGAGGTATGACTTCAATTCGGTTACGTCTCGTGGAGCAGGAGCATCCTTGATAGCTCGGACTTTCTCATCTGTCGGGTGTAGACCCTCGGCATCAATCGTATGACCCAGGTACTTGACCGATGGCACCATAAACATGCACTTGTCTCGACGCAAACGTAGGCCAGAGTCCGAAATCTTCTTCAGATCTTTATCCAGGTTTTGTAGATGTTCAGCAGCCATACGACCAGTAACCAGAATATCATCCTGGTAACAAACGACGTTGCATTCGGCGGCAAACAAACTGTCCATGACATGTTGATAAATGCCAGGTGCAGATTTCACTCCAAAACTGAGTCGGTGGTACCTGTAATAATAATAATAATAATACATTTATTTTATATAGCGCTTTTCAAGAAGCCCAAAGACGCTTTGACAGAGTACAAAAAAACAAGTGCAAAAAGACAAAAATCAACAGGTAAATAATCAAAGCAAAAGGAAGGAGCAGGAGAAGAGATAGTCAGGGGTTAAATGCTGTGGGTTAAATGTTGAATGCAGTGTTGAGCAGGTGGGTCTTGAGTGATGTTTTGAATGTGGTGAGTGAGGAGGAGTCTCTGATGGTGTGAGGTAGTGAGTTCCAGAGGGTGGGAGCAGCGATTGAGAAGGCCCTGTCCCCCCAGGATGTGAATTTGGTCCGCATGGGGGAGGGGAGAGGGGGGTCAGGAGGTTGGTACCAGCAGAGCGGAGGTTGCGGGTGGGAGTGTGTCTGGAGAGGAGGTCAGTCAGGTAGGATGGGGCCAGGTTATGGAGGGCTTTGTAGGTCAAGAGGACGATTTTGTACTGGATTCTCTGGGAGATGGGGAGCCAGTGAAGCTTGTAAAGGACGGGGGTGATGTGGTCACGGGTCCGGGAATGGGTGAGTAGACGGGCAGCGGAGTTCTGAATGTATTGGAGTTTATTGATGATTATTGAGGGTGAACCAAAGAGGAGGCTGTTGCAGTAGTCCAGACGGGAGGTGATGAAGGCGTGGATGAGGGGTTCTGCAGCTGTGGAGGAGAGGGATGGACGGAGACGGGCGATGTTTTTCAGGTGAAAGAAGGCTGTCTTTGTGATCTATTTAGTGTATTTGTCGAAGGAGAGGGTTTGGTCAAAGATGATGCCAAGATTCCGGATGTGAGGGGAGGTGGATACTGGGAATCGATGTTGAGGGCAAAGTTATGGGTGGATTTGGTGAGCGTTTTTAGGCCAATGATAATTATTTCAGATTTATCATAGTTAAGTTTGAGGAAGTTGATTTGAAGCCAGGATTTTATTTCAGTGATGCAGTTTGTCAGGATAGAGTGGGTGGCGGTGGAGATGGACTTGGTGGAGATGAAAAGCTGGATGTCATCAGCGAAGCAGTGGAATTTGAGACCATGACGGTGGATTAAGTGACCAAAGGGGGAGAGGTACAGGATGAAGAGGAGGGGGCCAAGAACTGAACCTTGGGGGACACCTTGGGGGAGGGGAGCAGTGGGGGATTTGCAGTTATTGATAGAGATGAACTGGCGTCTGTCGGAGAGGTATGATTTGATCCAAGAGAGGGCAGTGCCGGTAATGTTAAAGGTGGTTTCAAGTCGGGTGAGGAGGATGGTGTGATTGATGGTGTCAAAGGCGGTGCTGAGGTCAAGGAGCATGAGAATGTTGAGGTTGCCAGCGTCAGATGAGAGGAGAAGGTCGTTGGTGATTTTGAGGAGAGCAGTTTCAGTACTGTGGTTGGAGCGGAATCCGGATTGGAATCTTTCATACAGGTTATTGGCAGAGAGGTGATGTTTAAGTTGAGTGGCTACAGTGCGTTCCAAAACTTTTGACAGAAAGGGTAGGTTGGAGATGGGTCTGAAGTTGTTTAGGGTGTCAGGGTTGAGTCCAGGTTTTTTCAGAATGGAGGTAACAGCAGCAATTTTGAGGGATGGTAGGACGATGCCTGTAGACAGGGAGGAGTTTATTGTTGCAGTGATAAGTGGAGAGAGAGCAGGAAGGGAGGCCTTGACAAAGCTGAAGGGGATGGGGTCAAGAGTGCAGGTGGCAGTTTTCATTCCTATGAGGAGTTCAGAGAGGTCAGTAGGGGAGACTGGGGAGAACTGAGACAGGGGTTGGCAGGATAAGGGGGGGGGGGGGCAGGTGGTTTGAGGGGGAGCAGGTGCGGTGGTGGTTTATCTGCTGTAGATGTTGTCAATTTTGCTTTGGAAGAATGAAAGGAAGGAGATGCAGTTGTCTACTGTGAATGACTGGGTGGTGGTGTCCAGGGGGCTGAGGAGTTTGTTTATTGTAGAGAAGAGTGCTTTTGGGTTTCCAGAGCCAGAGTGGATAATTTGAGAGTAGTAGGCGGAGCGGGCGCGGGAGAGGGCATCTTTATAGTGTTGTAGGTGGTCCTTGTAGGCTTGGGAGTGAATTGTGAGACCTGTTTTATTGCGGAGTCTTTCAAGTTGGCGAGCACGAGTTTTCATCAGGCGGAGTTCAGGGGTAAACCAGGGAGCAGAATGGGCGAAAGAAACTGTTTTGGTTTTTATAGGTGCAAGCCTGTACAACCCACGATGCGTGTTGATGGTGAGATACTGTTTCAAATTCTCGTCCAAGCGGAGCTGTAGATAGGCAGATTTGAGATCGAGTTTCGTAAAAGTCTTGCTTCCAGTGAGACGAGCGTAGAGGTCTTTGATCCTCGGGATTGGATATTTATCCAATGAAGAACACTTGTTCACGGTCATTTTATAATTTCCACATATGCGGATGGATTGGTCCGATTTTATGACCGGAACGATGGGCGCCGCCCATTCGGCATACTGAATTTGCTCGATGATCCCAAGATTTTCAAGATGATCCAGTTCCTTATCAATCCGCTTCCGCAGGGCGAAAGGGACTGGGCGAGCTCTGAAAAATATAGGATTGGCATCCCGGTCAACACTGAGTTTAGCCGTATGTCCTTTAAAGGTTCCAAGCTTATCCTTGAAGACATCTGGGTACGTATCCAGCACATTTTTGAGTGTGTATGCTGCGGTAGGAGAAACGTTGGCTGCCCGGAGTTGATGAATGCTTTTCCACTTCAGTTGAATTATGCTCAACCAGTTCCTGCCTAGTAAGGAAGGGCCCTTTCCAGGAATGACGATCAGGGGTAGGTGAAACTCGTGGTTATCGTAGCCCACCGTGACTTCACATGTACCGCAGGGAACAATCTTCTCACCTGTATAGGTGGAGAGTCCATAGGTTTTAGGTTTCAGGTGGGGTCAGTCAGCATCACTCCACAGGTTTGTGAAAACAGCATGGCTGATGAGCGAGACGGCCGCACCAGTGTCGACCTCCATTTGCAATGGTCGATTATTGACGACAAGAGTGGCAAGAAAAGGGTCCCGCTCATTGCGAGAATCAATATGAAACAGGTCATACGATTCTGAGTTGTCGGAAACAGAGCTCACCTGGTCAAACTCAGGTTCCTCCGAACCGATAAACTGATGAATCTTCTTGTCAGCAGCTTTCTCTTTTCCCGATTTGCGAGTGATGCAAGCTGGAGCAATATCAATATGGCCAGTTTTCGAACCGAAATGGCCGGTTGCATCTTTGAACCGACACGTCTCCGGAGGGCGCTTTCCGTTGCACTGAAAACATTTGTTGTGGGTTTGAGACCGCACTGGCTTCTGACGAGGAGCCTTGTTCCAACGTTTTGGCTGATCATGATCCAACCGATTCACAGCAGGGCTGGTGCCAGACGAGCGAGTGGCACCGATGCTTGTAGCGTTGCGTTCAGCACTTTCCATGGAAATGGCGGTGTCTCTGGCATTTTGGAACGTCAGTCTTCTCTCAGCAAGCAGGCGTCTACGAGTGCGGTCATCGGACATGCCGACCACCAGCAAATCACGGAGCATGTCATCGATCATATCCCCAAACTCACACAGACGTGACAGTTTTTTGAGGTGTGCAATGAAGTCTGCGATCGACTGACCTTGCTGCTGTCTGCACATGTAAAAATTAAACCGACACAGGATGACTGAAGGAGATGGGTTGCAATGTTCCTTCAAAGCGGCCTTGAGCTCTGCATAAGTGAGCTCCTGGATTGTCCGAGGCCGAATCAGGTTTTTAACGAGTGTGAACGTCTCACCTCCGCAAACGGACAGGAAGACGGCCTTCATCCGGCCTTCGGTCGCGATGCCGTTCGCCTCGAAGTAGAAAGACAACCGCTCGGAATACGTGTCAAAATCTCCCCCATGAGGGTCAAATTCATCGATATGGCCGAAAGAAGTCATGCTCTCGATGTTTATCCTCGTCGCCATGTAAGGTATCTCGACAGACTATGATCGACTGTTGCACTCGTTTATTGACTCTCCAGATACAGGCCCGATTCACCCCAGCGCCATCCGAGCTGGGCCTTAACTTCCGGAAACGGAAATAAACCCGCAGTCACGGTGTCTGGATAAAACGGGGAATATTTGTACCTTCATACATGACAGGAGTCATCAGCAAAGAGATAGAGAGGGTTTTCCAGAGAATCGGAGAGATCATTGATGAATCTCAGAAAAAGCACAGGCACTGCCCTGAGGAACTCCAGCCTGAACAGGAAGAGGAGATGAGAGAATTCCATTTTCAGGGCCACACGTTGACTACGACCGGAGAATTTCTTTTCAGAATTCACGGGATTGAATAATACTGATATAACTTGGATTTCCAGATCCCTGTGCACCTTTTTATATTTTTGTTATGCCGTGAACAAACTTTGGTACATCACGGGTGATGAAGGTTGTGGTCAAGTTTCATCGAAATCGTGTGTAGTTCTATTTTGGGGGTTTAAAACCTGGATCCAATTTGATCCCCCGGTAGAACCCGAAACCGTGATTTTTTTTTTTAATGCCGTGAACAAACTTTCGTCACAACACAACAAATATTATTTGTGCCAAATTTGGTCACAATCCCATCAGCGGTTTCAGAGACGAAGTTTCAAGTGTTTACGGATTGACGGATTGACGACGCGCCATCGCATAAGCTTCAACGAACTACGTTCCAGGTGAGCTAACGAGGGTATGAGGATGTATGTCCATACAGTAAAGAAAGTGCAATGAAGATAAGGGGAAGGAGGGGGGGGGGGGGGGGTGGAACTCTGACATTTTTATGCCTCTGCCCCCGAAGGTGGCCAGAGGCATTATGTTTTCGGGTTGTCCGTCCGTCCGTCCGGGCTAAACCTCGTTTTTCTCAGCAACCATATGTCTGATTGAGACGAAACTTTCAGGGTAGGAGTGACACCCATGCACGATGTTTTTATGATAATTGTGACGTCATAGGTCACGTGGTATTGCAGCCATCTCGCATTCAATGCAAATAATTAAAAAATTATTTCTCAGAAACAGCTGAATGGAATTTTTTGAAATTTGGCACATTGTCAAGTACTCCCAATGGGGAACAAAGGCATGATAATGATGACATCATAGGTGAAGTGGTATACCAGCCAAAAATGTTTTAATCGAATTTGTTATCCTAAATCTGAAATTGCATGCACATGATCTCTGACCCATTTGTATTGAAATATTAAATTTATGACATCATAGATCACATGGTTTGGCAGCTATAATGGATCTAATATTGGTCATATTGGTCACATATAGGTCACAATATTGGTCATAATGGTTCTGGCAGCCATATTGGTCACAAGCTTCGTTTCATTGTTTATTTTTAATAGTTTGAAATGAACTTTTGATTTTCTTTATAGGAGTGAGACTCATGGAAGAGCACATCTGATGGTGGGACAAACATGAAGGGAGCGAACAAGTACGATCTGAGATGTCCTCATCAGAAGGAGGGAAGAAGTTTACATTGCCAGAAGTAGGGAAGAAGGTAACATGGTCAGAAGTAGGGAAGAAGGTAACATTGCCAGAAGTAGGGAAGAAGGTAACATGGTCAGAAGTAGGGAAGAAGGTAACATTGCCAAAAGTAGGGAAGAAGGTAACATGGTCAGAAGTAGGGAAGAAGGTAACATTGCCAGAAGTAGGGAAGAAGGTAACATGGTCAGAAGTAGGGAAGAAGGTAACATTGCCAGAAGTAGGGAAGAATGTAACATGGTCAGAAGTAGGGAAGAAGGTAACATTGCCAGAAGTAGGGAAGAAGGTAACATGGTCAGAAGTAGGGAAGAAGGTAACATTGCCAGAAGTAGGGAAGAAGGTAACATGGTCAGAAGTAGGGAAGAAGGTAACATTGCCAGAAGTAGGGAAGAAGGTAACATGGTCAGAAGTAGGGAAGAAGGTAACATTGCCAGAAGTAGGGAAGAAGGTAACATGGTCAGAAGTAGGGAAGAAGGTAACATTGCCAGAAGTAGGGAAGAAGGTAACATGGTCAGAAGTAGGGAAGAAGGTAACATTGCCAGAAGTATGGAAGAAGGTAACATTGTCAGAAGTAGGGAAGAAGGTAACATTATCAGAAGGTGGGAAGAAGGTTACATTGTCAGAAGGTGGGAGGAAGGTAACATTTTCAGAAGTAGGGAAGAAGGTAACGTTGTCAGAAGTAGGGGAAAAGGTAACATTGTCAGAAGTAGGGAAAAAGGTAACATTTTCAGAAGTATGGAAGATGGTAACATTGTCAGAAGTAGGGAAGAAGGTAACATTGTCAGAAGTAGGGAAGAAGGTTACATTGCCAGAAGTAGGGAAGTAGGTAACATTGTCAGAAGTAGGGAAGAAGGTAACATTGTCAGAAGTAGGGGAAAAGGTAACATTTTCAGAAGTAGGGAAGATGGTAACATTGTCAGAAGTAGGGAAGAAGGTAACATTGCCACAAGTAGGAAAGAAGGTAAAGTGCTGATGTTGATAACATTGTTGGAGAGTCTGCTCCGATTCTGGGAGGTCGGTGGTTCAGACTCCGGCCATGTCATACCAAAGACTTAAAAATGGTACCTGCTGCTTCCTTGCTCAACATTCCGCATTTAAAAGGACAAGAGCACTGACTCCCCCCCGCTAATTCACCCCAGATACACTTTTTTTTTGAAATTCCAACTTCTTTCCTGGAAGTCCTTGCAGTGTCCATGTTTTATACCTCTCCCTCCTCCTCCCAAGCCCTCTCCTTCTCACATTTCTCCCGATGTCCCTGCTCTCAAATGTTGTGTTTGTGTCCTTCCCCCTCTCTCCCCATCTTGTCTACCGCTCCCCTTATTTTGTGTTTTATGTGTCGGTTTGTCTTTCTGTGTGATTAATGTTAGCTCTTTCACGAGCCTCGATCTTGTATACAAAAAAAAAAAAAAGTGATGGGAGTAGGAAATTCCTCTCTGCGGTGAGAAAGGTGTTGACATTGTTGTGGCATTTCTGGTACTGTTACGGATTCGTCACTTCCGCTGTTGTGGTTTTCCTCCACTTGAAAGATTTCTGATTGTATGTACTATTATTGTCTTCCAAAGGTTTATTGTTTATGAACAGTTATTAAAAGTTAAAAAGGTTACCTTAAAATGATACAGGAACCCGAACCGGAAGACAACGAGGTGAAGAAGAGGAGGCGGTGAGAAAAGTCGGAGACGAAGCTGGTTGCTTTGCGTTCTGGATCGAACGTTGTCGAGCAAGAGACACGAGTGAACTTTGGGTTTCCTGGAAAGGGATTCCACGATAGAGTTGTTATCGCTGTGACTGATCAAACCTGCGTGTCCGGTTGGCGTTGGATTTGGAGGAACCATCGTCGTGTGATTACGTCTCAAGTACGAGCCGTCCGCCATTTCGACTCGTGCGCTTCACGCGTCGAGCAAACTTTCCTTGCTTCGTCAACCGTTTCCACCGCGTTCAGACGTATCTGTGGTGTGTGTGTGCACCGAGGCTTCTGACGATTACTTTGCGGCTTGCCGACCGTGAACAGTGAACGTTTGTACCTGGAGGGGGCCTTTGGATTTCCCAGTCGCCGTGAGTGCGCCTTTGTGCCACTTTAACCACGTGACTCTTTTCTCCGCTTTGGGCCGCGTGCGCCTTGGTGCCGTTTTGGGCGGCGTGTCTGTGCCTGCCCTCGGAACGAGATTCTGGTTTAGAGTCGACATCGTTCCGTTGATCACTAGAGGGGACCAACTCTGAGCTCGAAGACGGGAATATAGAGACATTGGGGAAGGTTCTTTCCACTCACTTGGAACACTGTGAGTTACCTTATGCATGCTAGCTGATGGAATAGAGAGTGCACTCTTAATTGTCATTTGTGGTGATGTTATTCCTGTGTGATTTATAATATATTATTGGTTTGTTCATAACCATTGGTGTGGTTTCCTTATTGGTTTCGACACGGAATAATATATTTTTCTGCCGTGGCCCCTCCCGGGGTTCGGAGGTATACCGAGACCAGGAGGTCGGGGAGGAACACGTAACATTACCCAGAGTGCCCCAGGACGTGACATCATTTCCCCCAAGGTCAGTGGCTCTGTTTGTCTCATCTTACAGTCCTGTGTTCTGTCTTGTCTATTCATCTGTACATCCATGCATGTGAGATGAGTACATGCCAGCTCCAGCACAAGGCCTAATATCCTGTAATAATAAATATATATATAAATACATATATATATTAATAGCCATTTTGTTACTTCCTGTCACTGTTGTGTAGCTCTAGAGCACCCTTCAGGTGGAGCTTGCTTCCATTTGTTCAAAGTAAACCCAGCAGAAAAAATTACCTGGGGGGTGATGTCGGCAAGAGTGGAGGAATGACGGAGTTTATTGTCAGATACCTGCTTACCTGTAACCACAGAAGTATATGAGCAGAGGTGGCAGTATTTGCAGGTAGAGCCCGGTTTACATTGGAGACACGTTCCTGAAAGGTACGAATATCGACACGACGTAAATCAAAGCAATTTTTCTCATAAGAATAAATGGATTAAGGGGGGATGTGTTCCTCACCTGGCCACTTCACCTATTATATTTCACTTTTTACCAATTACATTAACCTTTTATTTTAGTTAATGACGGTTATATTCAAATAAACATGGCAGGCTGCAGCTTCTTCATTCTCATCAGACCTTGAAAAAAAATCACAGTCTGGTGAAACACTTGGAACATGTCCTTCAATCCTGACAAATCTCACTCTCACTATCTCTCTCCGTAAGCACCATCTGGCAAACCAGCCATAATCTTTGTTGGGAAAAGCACATTTACATGTTGGCCTCCAAAGCCAGCCGCCGACTGGGCATATTCTGTCATACAGATGACAGTTATATTTGGGGCACCTGAACGTCCTTGGGGCACCTGAACTCCTATTCACCTACATGGCCTTCATCCACGGCTTTATTGAGTACAGCTTTCCCCTCTGGATCCATGGTCTCTCTGCCTTCTACTTTCTGGTCTTGCGCCCTCTGCTCTTTCCATGCTTTGTCCGCCTTCCTCTGTCCCCCAGGTTTCTCTAGAGCACACATAGTCCATCATCAACCCCCTTATGGTGAAACTACCTACAGTACCTTCAGAAAGTATTCACCCCCCTTGACTTTTTTACATTTTATTATGTTACAGCCTGAATTTTAAATGGATTAAATTGAGGTTTTTTTGTCACTGATCTCGATATAATACCCCATAATGTGAAAGTGGAATTTTTTTACAAGCAACGGTACCTGCTCTACGGGCGGGGTTTGAATTGGGAGGCCCAAATGAAAAGGCAAAATATCAGAAATTGAAGGCTTTTTAATTTTAAACGATTTATATAAACATCCGTTAAATCATATCACATGCAAATCATCAAAATCTAAACAGTATTTGTCGAAAAAGCCACAAATAAAAGTTTCAATAAAAGCCACATAAAACCACCTTTAGAGGCCATTTTTCCCCACAAAGCGGGGGTTGGCCTTTTTCGAGAACCGTGGTTGTTGTTGTTGTTTTTTTGGTCCCCTTTTTGAAGTAATGTTTTACGGCCGGATGCCCTTCCTGACGCCAACCCTTTTTGCCGCCTTTAACGACAAACAGGGAATTACCAGTGAACTGGTACTCAATTAGCCGACCTCGGAAGGATGACAGGCTGAGTCAACCCCCCTGGCGTTCATTCAGCGATCGACCGGGATTACGAACCCAGGATCCTAGGATCCTAAGCCGGCACCCTAGCCGCTAGCCCAACACCAGGGTTCAATAAAAGCCACATATCGGTAAATATTATTCCATCGTTTGGAAAAACTGGAAAATTGAAAAAAACTGGAAAATTGGGAAAACAATCTAGCCTATTTTACTCCAGGGAGTCCCAGGATTACCCACCCAAAATTTCGTTGCGATCGGTTCAGCTGTTTTTGCGGTACCTGGGAACAGACGGACAGACATTTGGTGAATTATAGTAAGATTTTACTTTAGTTTAGTCTTACTGTGCTTTAGCTTGTCTCCTCATTGCCAATGTGCGCAGGATTAATATTATAATTAGCCGAATATGGGATGACATTTGCCATATTGAACCTTTATATTATCCCATACGTCAAGTTCATCTGGAATACAACATTGTGAAACTGTTAATGTCCAAATAATGGATTGTATTGCTTTGTAAGACGATCTTTGGCTTCTTTTGATACATCCAAGAAGCATTTTGGCACGAAGGTGAAAATGGGGGCAACGACACATGTTACCTTGAAGGGGCTATCTTTTTTCAATGTATCTACGGACAAAACAAGCTAATAAAATTGTGACAGTTTTGATCAGCTGTTCGATGTTAACTACCCTTGTGGCATTTGTAACGATCAGAGAGTTGGGCCCCGTGAGGTTCTTGTTTGGAGGGAACAGCACGTTACACTGCGCTTCGGTACCAGAACATGATGTTCAACTGCACAAGATCATTGAATGAATTGCCATGAATTTCATTGATATTTACTCCGCGTTGCATTGCGCCCACAAAATGTCTGTCTGACGTCTCCCAAAATATCTCCTGTGCACTCGCCTCACATTGCTGAGTGAACATTGTCCAGCTGTGAGCACAATTAGTGATATTTTGTTTCCAAAAAAAAATCAGACATTCTTTTGATAAATATTCAGTACTTTTTATGTAACTTTTCTTTTCTTTCTTTCACTTTCACTCTTCGTAATGTTATTTATTAATCTTCTTAATCTTTCGATTCTTACCTCGATTACGAACTCTTCGTAATCTTCTTTTCGCTCTTTCACGAGCCTCGATCTTGTATACAAAAAAAAAAAAAAAAAAAAAAAAAAAAACTCTTCGTAATCTTCTTAATCTTTCGATAATGTTATTTATTAATCTTCTTAATCTTTCGATTCTTACCCTCGCCAGAACTCTCCATGGGGAATAACATATGTTAATTATGACGTCACAGATGCCTTCATTATGACGTCATAATTCGACAAGTACAAAACTTCATCCGATCAAGATGAAATTTCTTGTGTCCTTTAAGGATAAATTGGTGAAGAAATAAAATTAATGATGACGTCATCGGTCACGTGGTTCGGCCACCATATTTGTTTTAACACAAAAGCCTTAAAAACACATCCTGGCGAGGGTCTGCAATCTGATTGATCTTTCTTGTTCCGACCTTGTGGGGGACAATTGGCAAGGGGGGAACGATTCTTATCCACCATTTTTGGATCTTGACCATTGACTGAAGGTGGTATTTGAGAAGCAGGGCCTACTCTTTCCTGGAAGTCCTTGCAGTGTCCTTGTGTTTTATACTTCTCTCACCCCCCTCCCCACCTCCTTCCCATGCCTCCTCCCCCAAGCCCTCTCCCTCCCACAGATCTCCCGATGTCCCTGCTCTCAAATGTTGTGTTTGTGGGCTTCCCCTTCTCTCCCCATCTTGTCTACCGCTCCCCTTATTATATACTTTGTGTGTCTGTTTGATTTTTTGTGTGGTTATTGTTAGCTCTTTCACGAGCCTCGATCTTGTATACAAAAAAAAAAAAAAAACACATTGGGAGCTTTAACATCCAGCAACATCCCCATCGCTGGTAGATTGGTCCTGATGGAGGACGGCTTCATTGATGTATTGTTCTGCATGTGAAACACAAGGGTAAAAGTTTATAACTGGGTTGACATTTAAACCCAAGAGAGACAGCACAAATCCTCTCTATCTCTTTGCTGATGACTCCACTCTCTGCTGCTCCATTGCTCATCCCTCAGATCGGCAGTCTGCAGCCTCCTCACTCTCTGCAGACCTGGACAAAATCACAGACTGGTCAAAACAAGTGGAACATGTCTTTCAATCCTGACAAATCTCACACTCTTACTATGTCTCTGCGAAAAGACCGACTGGACAACCCTCCCATCTACTTTCTCAACAATCCTCTCCAAGAAGTTCTGTCACTCAAGCTTTTGGGTCTCACTATCTGCCATGATCTTTCCTGGGAAAACCACATTTCCAAGCTGGCCTCCAAAGCCAGTCGCCGACTGGGCATCCTCCGTCGTGCGAAGTCCTTCCTTGGCACACCTGAGCTCCTCACCACATACAAGGCTTTCATCCGCAGCTCAATGGAATACTGTTCCCCCCTCTGGACTGGTGCTCCTGCCTCACACCTAGCGGCTTCACGCTGTTGAAACCAAAGCTTTCAGAATCATTGGAATCTCCTGCGATGAAGCTAACTCCGAGGGCCTTTCACTCACTCACCGCAAGCAGGTTGGTGGTCTTTCTGTCTTCTACCGACACCTCTCCGGCCCCCGAGCTCTCTCTGGGCTCTGTCCCCCAAATATTCCTACAGGTCGCATAAGATCTGCCAGCAACCCTCTTATGGTTAAACTGCCAAAATCAAGACTCTCTGCTCACCTTCACTCTTTCATTCCTCTTTTCTCCCACCTCTGGAACAAACTCCCTCACTCCCTTCAATCCCACTCCTCCCTCCAGGTCTTTAAAACAGCTGTTCACCACCATCTCTTATCTACCCCCATCCAAAACCTTGATCTTTTCTACCCCCGCTAATTTCACCCCAGATTCACTTTGTTGAAATGCCAACTTTTTTTCCTGGAAGTCCTTGCAGTGTCCTTGTGTTTTATACTTCTCCCACCCCTTCCCCCATTCCCACGCCTCCTCCCCCCAAGCCCTCTGACTCCCACAGATCCCCCGATGTCCCTGTTGTGTTTGTGTTGTTTGTGTTGTGTCTCTCAAATGTTGTGTTTGTGTGCTTCCCCTTCTCTTCCCATCTTGTCAATCGCTCCCCTTATTATATACTTTGTGTGTCTGTTTTGGTTTTTTTGTGTGATAAATGTTAGCTCTTTCACGAACCTCGATCCTGTATCCAAAAAAAACCAAACAAACAAAAAAATCGTCAGTGCACATACCTCTAATGTCTAATCTATCCAACCAGCCCAAATATTTTGTGTATATGCTGATAAATTGGTAGATTTGTGGGGAAGGAGGCAATAGTTCGATTAAGGCCCTCCTAATCCCTCCTACCATAAAAAGGAGTCCCTCCTACGGTACTAACTAAGTGCTTATCTGCTATATATCGTTTCACCCCTCCCCCCCCCTATCTCCCAATGGTGAAGTATCACTTAAAAAAATCTCAGATCCAGTTGGTGATCCGGATCTTCACCAAAATCTAGTCATTTCGTCTGTGTCACATACGCTACATGTCTGCCACATTTCGTCCGAATCGGTGCACAACTTTTTGAGATATTTTGTTCACAAACGGACAGACAGACAGAGGTGAAAACATAACCTCCATCCACATTTGGTGGGGGTGGTAATAAAAAGGTGTATGAATTTACAGTTCAACTCTTGTATTTATGGGTCGTGTAAGGAAATGATACTTCTGGAATTAAGAAAAGGCGCGATGTTTATATTAGCCGTGTACATCTATGAAGCGTCTATGAAGTGCATCTATGAAGCTGTATGGACTGTACTTGTCTCATAACGAGTTTCCTCGTCCTAATGCCGCTCGTACGGACTTTTACCATTACGCTCTTTGCCCCCTATGGAACATAAGGCTGCCCTCATTTCTCGGACTACGGTACGACATGCACATTAGAGCTTGCGCTTGTGTATTGTGATTTTGAGCCAGTATGCTCTGTACGGTTAATTATCCCTTCCAAATTGGGGGCCTCTCTACCCACACTCCAGGGCATTAACCATTGGATGCAGTGATTGGGCCTCGGAGGCCCACAACGTTTTTTGTTGCAAAAACTGTTGTACAAATTTTTTTTGGAATGAGCCTCATTTTCACTTTCATGTTGTTACACAAAATTCAGTGACAAATGAATTTAAAAAATCATTCAGGCTCGTGGGAAAATCTTCATTCTTCACTTATAACCCGAAAATCCGACACGAATGCAGGCCTGGGGCCTTCCAGGCCCCGCATAAATGTTGTTGTACTACTATGTTATAGCATTATTTTCTTGATATGAGCCTCATTATATGCTCCTATAACTTTGTTACAAATAATTCAGTGACAAAAATATGAAAATTAAAAAAAACTTTACACGAATACATTCGTGGGGCCTCAGAGGCCCAATGGCTGCATCGGTGTAGGATTTTGGACAGTTGTGAACATATACATTCTAATTAAACGGATTAGTGAATCATATTTTTTGTGCAAATACTCCTTCCTCCATGAGCCTCAACCTTTTAGAGAAAAAAAAGTTGAAAAACCAAGAACAAAATTTTTTTTTGGAAAAAAAAGAAAAAGGTGCATAACTTGTATAGGATTCTTCCAACTAAAGGATCAACTATTCACATTTTCCGAGGAAATGCACATCCATGAGCATCGACTTGGATTGAAAAAGGATATGAAAGAAAAAACATCTATTAAAAAATAAACTTTAAAAAAACTACACGAATACATCCGTTGGGCCTCCGAGACCCAATGGCTGTGTTTATGTAGGATTTTTGATGCCTGTATCTAAGAGTTAAGACATACTAACCCATATAAGGGGAAGGAACTATTGTAATCTTATACTGTGAAATAACTATTCTAAGGGACCTGTATGTTGGTTGCCATTGCTTCTTAGCGGTTTCCCAAAACTGCAACAATATTTAAGATTGAATTTTCTTTCCAATATACCAAATAATTAAGCCTGAAAGTAGATTGTTGTTGGTGATGGCTGGTGGTAGTCATACTAAAATACCATGTTTTCTGTCTATTGCAGAGTAAAATACCATGTTTTCTGTCTATTGCGGAGTACTGTATCGTGTACATCCCACCCAGAGTACACTATGGCATCATCCAAACTTGCATTTTACATCTTGATGAAAACAGAGCTGATGAGGTCAAACCATTCAATGATCAATCATGGAACGGAATCAAACAATGTGACACAACAAGGCGTACGCTGTACAAGACCTCCCGGTATTTTTTGTATCAAACTACCTGACATTTAGGATGATACCATAGGTTATCATAAACAGTGCTATAAAGACTTTACTGCCATTCGCAAGACACAACAGGAAGACGTCCCAAGCACTTCGGCAAAACCTGTGCTGCGGTCCTGCGTTGCAGATTGCCCCCAATCCAGCTCTACTGGCATCTTTGCAAAGAAGTGCCTGTTTTGTCTTTTGTATGGCAGAATCGAAATCTCATGGGAATGGAAGGAAAAACCCTTGGGAACCTAGGGTCAACTATTTTGAAATATTTGATCAATATTCAATCAATTCAATTTCAATTCAATAAATTTTGAGTATTTTCAATATTTTTCAATAACTTCAATTCTAATATTAATTGAATAAAAAAAATAATAATAATAATAATATATAATAAATAATAATAAAAATAATAAATAAATAATAATAATAATAAATAAATAAATTTTCAATAAATCAATATTTCAATATTAATAATTGAATATTTTCAATTTTCAATATTGATCAATTCAATATTTGATCAATATTCAAATATTTGGATCAACTATTTTGATTCCTTGCACTAGAATGGAGCAACAGATCATATGCTGAGCTTCTTGATTGCCATCAAGTGTTTATTGGATTAGAAAACACATGCTCTTCATTTGCTGGTTTAGCTGGAGAGGTCCTTCGAGAAGGAGCCACTTCCCTGGTGTGCCAGCATGAGGAAGCTGATCCGAGGATGATTGATCACTTACGCAAGATCATGGATGTACTACCGCAATCTAAAATATCAGTCCGAAGCAATGACACATGTCCTGGTATTACTGCTTTATCATGTGCATCATATGTCCAGCAGGCCAAAGGTGTGGACGGATGTTGGGCCGAGTTGTACCAACACGAGGTGTTGCAAAAGCATCTCCCATTCTCCCAGTTTGTTTCTAATGTAAATCCAAATGTGATTGATGCACTTCCTGGACTTCATGCATTCACCGGATATGATGTCACAGCAGCATTCATGAATAAAGGGAAGTGCAGGCCACTTCAGACACTGGAAAACAATGATGCCCATGATGAAGTGTTCTCTGTTTGGGTGAGAGCACAGTTATCTCACAGGATCCCATCACTGGTCTGGAAAAGTTTGTCTGTGCACTGTATGGAAAAGGGTCACATGAGCAATGTTGATGTACGATATGGATTCTTCGAGCAGCACTGTGCTCCCAAAAGGAATGATGAACGTCTAGAGAGAATTAAAGGTGTGAATCCAAGCAGCATGCCCCATGTAGAGATGTTCTAAAACAACAAGATACTGAGAACTCTGCGACGTGTCTATGGAAGCATGCGTCACTACCGAACCCGTGTGGAGTGCTACCCGAAACACACGGTTGGATTCTCATGGATGGCCGCAACCAGACCAAATGGTTTGATGGTGACCAGATACCCCAGAGTACATGCCAGGTTCTGGGAAAGGATACCAAGTCGACATACATGGAAGGGGATGAAGAAATGTCACATGGACAGGTGCTGTATAGTTCAGATGAATCGGATGATGAGTGGGAGTGATGAATGGGGATGGTGAGTAGATTCACACTTTGTAATGTGCTACAAGAATATGATGTTACTCTAACAGACTTTCAATAACTATATGCTGTGTGATTGGTAATAACTTCCATTTAGGACATACATTTTGTCCTAGTGATCAAGTTTGAATTGCATACAGCTACATATCGGCCATATCTTCCTGCAGGCTTGCTTTTATTTACCCGTGATGCAATTCGTGACTTTGATTAACCAACAAGGTCGGAGGGGTTTAATTCACAAAGTGAATCTCGTCAAATCTGGTGTCGCTGTAGACGCGTCCCATCAGTAAAAAGTCCAAGATCTTGCTCCCGAGATGTCATACAAACTTATGGATGGTGTCAAATATTCACAGCCAAAAGATTCTAGTTAATTGCAATAAACCATCTTACTATAATTCACCAAATGTCTGTTCCCAGGTACCGCAAAAACAGCTGAACCGATCATAACGAAATTTTGCCTGGGTAATCCTGGGACCCCCTGGAGCAAAATAGGCTGTATTATTTTCCCAATTTTCCAGTTTTTCCAAACACGATGGAATAATATTTACCGATATGAACAGTGATGCGGCTTTTATTGAAATACTACAAATACTGTTTAGATTTTGATGATTTGCGTGTGATATGATTTAACGGATGTTTATATAAATCGTTTAAAATAAAAAAAAGCCTTCAATTTCTGATATTTTGCCTTTTCATTTGGGCCTCCCAATTGAAGCCCCGCCCATAGGGCGGGTACCGTTGCTAGTATGAATAATTTAAGTTGAATATATGCATTCTAGACAAATATAAAAGTAGCTAAAACACATTTTCCAAGAGCATCACCAACAAAGTTGGGGTATAGTCACAAATAACCTAATCAATCCTATTATACTGTGAATAGCAGGCGGTGCAGCATAGAAAATGACACTTGTTCATACGATACCTTATTTGTATGTATCGGTACAGTTTTACATCTTTCCAAGACCAAACTGCACAAAGCGATCTTGCAATTAGGGGGGCGTACCCCACTTCAAGAGCAAATTGTGGAAAAACGTATAAGTAGATTTTTGTCAGAAATGGATTTTTGAATTCTACAGATATTTCTACCCTAGAAACGACTCTCAGACCTTTTGGTAAATACAAATCAAATAAACCCCCTAAGCTCTGGGACTATACCTCAAAGTGTAGACCGCAGGAGCTGTCACACGGGGTGGCAGCAGTGGAACAAAGTCAACCTCCAGTGGCACTTGGCATGAATTCCATGGCCGAGTTTGGCAGGACTCGGTGTGACAAAGCTCCAGGAACAAAACATTCCTAGCTCTTCCATTTGATTTACCAGTCCTGAAATCACATTTACCAACCAACTGCACGCATGGCAACAAATACCAGTTGGCTGACTCAAACACATATTTGCAGCATTAAAATTATCTTGTGTTTCTCTCTTGTCAGGTATATAAAGCAACCGGTATATAAGAAAGCTTGAGATCCAGGCAACAACGAAATTCGTTCTTTTCATTCATGTATCATTCTCTATACGGAGCCTTGAATCTGCCGAAGCAGTTTCTCTGGAGTGGCTTACAATCCTGGACGAGTTCCAACTGAGGGTGCAGGAATGAGGAACATGGCCATGGTGCTGATGATAACCCGCCTCCTCTTCCGAAAGGGCAACGTGGGATCTTCAACATCCATCGACTAATGCCAGGAGATGTATACTACTCCTTGGCATCCCACCAAGGGACGACGCACCCACCGATGTATCGTCCTGGCACCCAAACACCAAGGTGACATCATATACATACAGGTAGGCCACCATTCAAACCCAGGCTAGATTGCTCACAGACTCAGATACCTCCAGGTTTTCGTGCCAGCACCACCAAAGAAAGCGTGTAGATATTTTTTCTATCTACAAGCTTTCTATGTTGTCTGGATAATTTATTTATTGTCACAGTGTCTGTGTTAATTTAGTCATTATTTGGTGAGAAAGTCTGAGAGAATGTGTTCCTGTGGCTGGCAACTGCAGTTACCTTTCCTTCCTGCCATGCCACCAATGAATGCCCTACTTACATCGAGAATCGTTATCAAGGTTAAGTGGCCTCGTTATAGAGAAGTACTGACTCATTATCAAGGTTGAGTGGCCTCGTTATAGAGAAGTACTGACTCATTAATCAATGTTAAGTGGCCTCGTTATAGAGAAGTACTGACTCATTATCAAGGTTAAGTGGCCTCATTATAGAGAAGTACTGACTCATTATCAAGGTTGAGTGGCCTCGTTATAGAGAAGTACTGACTCATTATCAAAGTTAAGTGGCCTCGTTATAGAGAAGTACTGACTCATTATCAAGGTTGAGTGGCCTCGTTATAGAGAAGTACTGACTCATTATCAAGGTTAAGTGGCCTCGTTATAGAGAAGTACTGACTCATTATCAAGGTTGAGTGGCCTCGTTATAGAGAAGTACTGACTCATTATCAATGTTAAATGGCCTCGTTATAGAGAAGTACTGACTCATTATCAAGGTTAAGTGGCCTCATTATAAAAAAGTACTGACTCATTATCAAGGTTGAGTGGCCTCGTTATAGAGAAGTACTGACTCATATACAAGGTTGAGTGGCCTCATTATAGAGAAGTACTCACTCATTTATCAAGGTTGAGTGGCCTCGTTATAGAGAAGTACTGACTCATATACAAGGTTGAGTGGCCTCATTATAGAGAATTACTCACTCATTATCAAGGTTGAGTGGCCTCGTTATAGAGAACTACTCACTCATTATCAAGGTTGAGTGGCCTCGTTAAGAGAAGTACTCACTCATAATCAAGGTTGAGTAGCCTCGTTATAGAGAAGTACTCACTCATAATCAAGGTTTAGTGGCCTCGTTATTGAGAAGTACTCACTCATAATCAAGGTTGAGTAGCCTCGTTATAGAGAAGTACACACTCATTATCAAGGTAGAGTGGCCTCGTTGTAGAGAAGTACTCACTCATAATCAAGGTTGAGTAGCCTCGTTATAGAGAAGTACTGACTCATTATCAAGGTTGAGTGGCCTCGTTATAGAGAAGTACTGACTCATTATCAAGGTTAAGTGGCCTCGTCATAGAGAAGTACTGACCCATTATCAAGGTTGAGTGGCCTCGTTATAGAGAAGTACTGACTCATTATCAAGGTTAAGTGGCCTCGTTATAGAGAAGTACTGACTCATTATCAAGGTTGAGTGGCCTCGTTATACAGAAGTACTGACTCATTATCAAGGTTAAGTGGCCTCGTTATAGAGAAGTACTGACTCATTATCAAGGTTAAGTGGCCTCGTTATAGAGAAGTACTCACTCATTATCAAGGTTGAGTGGCCTCGTTATAGAGAAGTACTGACTCATTATCAAGGTTGAGTGGCCTCGTTATAGAGAAGTACTGACTCATTATCAAGGTTGAGTGGCCTCGTTATAGAGAAGTACTGACTCATTATCAAGGTTGAGTGGCCTCGTTATAGAGAAGTACTGACTCATTATCAAGGTTGAGTGGCCTCGTTATAGAGAAGTACTGACTCATTATCAAGGTTGAGTGGCCTCGTTATAGAGAAGTACTGACTCATTATCAAGGTTGAGTGGCCTCGTTATACAGAAGTACTGACTCATTATCAAGGTTGAGTGGCCTCGTTATAGAGAAGTACTGACTCATTATCAAGGTTGAGTGGCCTCGTTATAGAGAAGTACTGACTCATTATCAAGGTTGAGTGGCCTCGTTATAGAGAAGTACTGACTCATTATCAAGGTTGAATGGCCTCGTTATAGAGAAGTACTGACTCATTATCACGGTTGAGTGGCTTCGTTATAGAGAAGTACTCACTCATAATCAAGGTTAAGTGGCCTCGTTATAGAGAAGTACTGACTCATTATCAAGGTTAAGTGGCCTCGATATAGAGAAGTACTGACTCATTATCAAGGTTGAGTGGCCTCATTATAGAGAAGTACTGACTCATTATCAAGGTTAAGTGGCCTCGTTATAGAGAAGTACTGACTCATTATCAAGGTTGAGTGGCCTCGTTATAGAGAAGTACTGACACATAATCAAGGTTTAGTGGCCTCGTTATTGAGAAGTACTCACTCATAATCAAGGTTGAGTAGCCTCGTTATAGAGAAGTACACACTCATTATCAAGGTAGAGTGGCCTCGTTGTAGAGAAGTACTCACTCATAATCAAGGTTGAGTAGCCTCGTCATAGAGAAGTACTCACTCATTATCAAGGTAGAGTCGCCTCGTTGTAGAGAAGTACTCACTCATTATCAAGGTTGCATGGCCTCGTTTTTTTTTTTTTTTTTTTTTTTGTATACTCACTCATAGTCAAGGTTGAGTAGCCTCGTTATAGAGAAGTACTCACTCATAATCAAGGTTAAGTGGCCTCGTTATAGAGAAGTACTCACTCATTATCAAGGTTGAGTGGCCTCATTATAGAGAAGTACTCACTCATTATCAAGGTTGAGTGGCCTCGTTATAGAGAAGTACTGACTCATATACAAGGTTGAGTGGCCTAATTATAGAGAATTACTCACTCATTATCAAGGTTGAGTGGCCTCGTTATAGAGAACTACTCACTCATTATCAAGGTTGAGTGGCCTCGTTAAGAGAAGTACTCACTCATAATCAAGGTTGAGTAGCCTCGTTATAGAGAAGTACTCACTCATAATCAAGGTTTAGTGGCCTCGTTATTGAGAAGTACTCACTCATAATCAAGGTTGAGTAGCCTCGTTATAGAGAAGTACACACTCATTATCAAGGTAGAGTGGCCTCGTTGTAGAGAAGTACTCACTCATAATCAAGGTTGAGTAGCCTCGTTATAGAGAAGTACTCACTCATTATCAAGGTAGAGTCGCCTCGTTGTAGAGAAGTACTCACTCATTATCAAGGTTGCATGGCCTCGTTTTTTTTTTTTTGTTTTTTTTTTGTATACTCACTCATAGTCAAGGTTGAGTAGCCTCGTTATAGAGAAGTACTCACTCATAATCAAGGTTAAGTGGCCTCGTTATAGAGAAGTACTCACTCATAATCAAGTTTGAGTAGCCTCGTTATAGAGAAGTACTCACTCATAATCAAGGTTGAGTAGCCTCGTTATAGAGAAGTACTCACTCATAGTCAAGGTTTAGTGGCCTCGTTATTGAGAAGTACTCACTCATAATCAAGGTTGAGTAGCCTCGTTATAGAGAAGTACACACTCATTATCAAGGTAGAGTGGCCTCGTTGTAGAGAAGTACTCACTCATAATCAAGGTTGAGTAGCCTCGTTATAGAGAAGTACTCACTCATTATCAAGGTAGAGTCGCCTCGTTGTAGAGAAGTACTCACTCATTATCAAGGTTGCATGGCCTCGTTTTTTTTTTTTTTTTTTTTTTTTGTATACTCACTCATAGTCAAGGTTGAGTAGCCTCGTTATAGAGAAGTACTCACTCATAATCAAGGTTAAGTGGCCTCGTTATAGAGAAGTACTCACTCATAATCAAGTTTGAGTAGCCTCGTTATAGAGAAGTACTCACTCATTATCAAGGTAGAGTGGCCTCGTTGTCGAGAAGTACTCGCTCATAATCAAGGTTGAGTAGCCTCGTTATAGGGAAGTACTCACTCATCAAGGTAGAGTGGCCTCGTATAGAGAAGTACTCACTCATTATCAAGGTTGAGTGGCCTCGTTATAGAGAAGTACTGACTCATTATCAAGGTTAAGTGGCCTCGATATAGAGAAGTACTGACTCATTATCAAGGTTGAGTGGCCTCATTATAGAGAAGTACTGACTCATTATCAAGGTTAAGTGGCCTCGTTATAGAGAAGTACTGACTCATTATCAAGGTTGAGTGGCCTCGTTATAGAGAAGTACTGACTCATTATCAAAGTTAAGTGGCCTCGTTATAGAGAAGTACTGACTCATTATCAAGGTTGAGTGGCCTCGTTATAGAGAAGTACTGACTCATTATCAAGGTTAAGTGGCCTCGTTATAGAGAAGTACTGACTCATTATCAAGGTTGAGTGGCCTCGTTATAGAGAAGTACTGACTCATTATCAATGTTAAGTGGCCTCGTTATAGAGAAGTACTGACTCATTATCAAGGTTAAGTGGCCTCGTTATAGAGAAGTACTGACTCATTATCAAGGTTGAGTGGCCTCGTTATAGAGAAGTACTGACTCATTATCAAGGTTAAGTGGCCTCGTTATAGAGAAGTACTGACCCATTATCAAGGTTGAGTGGCCTCGTTATAGAGAAGTACTGACTCATTATCAAGGTTAAGTGGCCTCGTTATAGAGAAGTACTGACTCATTATCAAGGTTGAGTGGCCTCGTTATACAGAAGTACTGACTCATTATCAAGGTTAAGTGGCCTCGTTATAGAGAAGTACTGACTCATTATCAAGGTTAAGTGGCCTCGTTATAGAGAAGTACTCACTCATTATCAAGGTTGAGTGGCCTCGTTATAGAGAAGTACTGACTCATTATCAAGGTTGAGTGGCCTCGTTATAGAGAAGTACTGACTCATTATCAAGGTTGAGTGGCCTCGTTATAGAGAAGTACTGACTCATTATCAAGGTTGAGTGGCCTCGTTATAGAGAAGTACTGACTCATTATCAAGGTTGAGTGGCCTCGTTATAGAGAAGTATTGACTCATTATCAAGGTTGAGTGGCCTCGTTATAGAGAAGTACTGACTCATTATCAAGGTTGAGTGGCCTCGTTATGGAGAAGTACTGACTCATTATCAAGGTTGAATGGCCTCGTTATAGAGAAGTACTGACTCATTATCACGGTTGAGTGGCTTCGTTATAGAGAAGTACTCACTCATAATCAAGGTTAAGTGGCCTCGTTATAGAGAAGTACTGACTCATTATCAAGGTTAAGTGGCCTCGATATAGAGAAGTACTGACTCATTATCAAGGTTGAGTGGCCTCATTATAGAGAAGTACTGACTCATTATCAAGGTTAAGTGGCCTCGTTATAGAGAAGTACTGACTCATTATCAAGGTTGAGTGGCCTCGTTATAGAGAAGTACTGACTCATAATCAAGGTTTAGTGGCCTCGTTATTGAGAAGTACTCACTCATAATCAAGGTTGAGTAGCCTCGTTATAGAGAAGTACACACTCATTATCAAGGTAGAGTGGCCTCGTTGTAGAGAAGTACTCACTCATAATCAAGGTTGAGTAGCCTCGTTATAGAGAAGTACACACTCATTATCAAGGTAGAGTGGCCTCGTTGTAGAGAAGTACTCACTCATAATCAAGGTTGAGTAGCCTCGTTATAGAGAAGTACTCACTCATTATCAAGGTAGAGTCGCCTCGTTGTAGAGAAGTACTCACTCATTATCAAGGTTGCATGGCCTCGTTTTTTTTTTTTTGTTTTTTTTTGTATACTCACTCATAGTCAAGGTTGAGTATCCTCGTTATAGAGAAGTACTCACTCATAATCAAGGTTAAGTGGCCTCGTTATAGAGAAGTACTCACTCATCAAGGTAGAGTGGCCTCGTATCGAGAAGTACTCACTCATTATCAAGGTTAAGTGGCCTCGTTATAGAGAAGTACTCACTCATTATCAAGGTTGAGTGGCCTCGTTATGGAGAAGTACTGACTCATTATCAAAGTTAAGTGGCCTCGTTATAGAGAAGTACTCACTCATTATCATGGTTGAGTGGCCTCGTTATAGAGAAGTACTCACTCATAATCATCGTTGAGTGGCCTTGTTATCGAGAAGTAGTGACTCATTATCAAGGTTAAGTGGCCTCGTTATAGAGAAGTACTGAATCATAATCAAGGTTGAGTGGCCTCGTTATAGAGAAGTACTGACTCATTATCAAGGTTGAGTGGCCTCGTTATAGAGAAGTAATCACTCATAATCATCGTTGAGTGGCCTCGTTATAGAGAAGTACTCACTCATTAGCAAGGTTGAGTGGTCTCGTTATAGAGAAGTACTGACTCATTATCAAGGTTGAGTGGCCTCATTATAGAGAAGTACTCACTCATAATCATTGTTGAGTGGCCTCGTTATGGAGAAGTACTCACTCATTATCAAGGTTGAGTGGCCTCGTTATAGAGAAGTACTGACTCATTATCAAGGTTGAGTGGCCTCATTATAGAGAAGTACTCACTCATAATCATCGTTGAGTGGCCTCGTTATAGAGAAGTACTCACTCATTATCAAGGTTGAGTGGCCTCATTATAGCGAAGTACTCACTCAAAATCATCGTTGAGTGTCCTCGTTATAGAGAAGTACTCACTCATTATCAAGGTTGAGTGGCCTCGTTATAGAGAAGTACTCACTCATAATCATCGTTGAGTGGCCTCGTTATAGAGAAGTACTCACTCATAATCAAGGTTGAGTGGCCTTGTTGTAGAGTAGTACTCACTGATAATCAGGGTTGAGTGGCCTCGTTATAGAGAGGTACTCACTCAAAATCATCGTGGAGTGGCCTCGTTATAGAGAAGTATTCACTCATAATCATCGTTGAGTGGCCTCGTTATGGAGAAGTACTGACTCATTATCAAGGTTAAGTGGCCTCATTATAAAGAAGCACTGACTCATAATCAAGGTTAAGTGGCCTCGTTGTAAAGAAGTACTCGCTCATTATCAAGGTTGAGTGGACTCGTTATGGAGAAGTACTGACTCATTATCAAGGTTGAGTGGCCTCATTATAGAGAAGTACTCACTCATAATCATTGTTGGGTGGCCTCGTTATAGAGAAGTACTCACTCATAATCATCGTTGAGTGGCCTCGTTATAGAGAAGTACTGACTCATTATCAAGGTTAAGTGGCCTCGTTATAGAGAAGTACTGAATCATAATCAAGGTTGAGTGGCCTCGTTATCGAGAAGTACCGACTCATTATCAAGGTTGAGTGGCCTCGTTATTGAGAAGTACTCACTCATTATCAAGGTTGAGTGGCCTCATTATAGAGAAGTACTCACTCAAAATCATCGTTGAGTGGCCTCGTTATAGAGAAGTACTCACTCATAATCATCGTTGAGTGGCCTCGTTATAGAGAAGTACTGACTCATTATCAAGGTTGAGTGGCCTCGTTATACAGAAGTACTGACTCATTATCAAGGTTAAGTGGCCTCGTTATAGAGAAGTACTGACTCATTATCAAGGTTAAGTGGCCTCGTTATAGAGAAGTACTCACTCATTATCAAGGTTGAGTGGCCTCGTTATAGAGAAGTACTGACTCATTATCAAGGTTGAGTGGCCTCGTTATAGAGAAGTACTGACTCATTATCAAGGTTGAGTGGCCTCGTTATAGAGAAGTACTGACTCATTATCAAGGTTGAGTGGCCTCGTTATAGAGAAGTACTGACTCATTATCAAGGTTGAGTGGCCTCGTTATAGAGAAGTACTGACTCATTATCAAGGTTGAGTGGCCTCGTTATAGAGAAGTACTGACTCATTATCAAGGTTGAGTGGCCTCGTTATACAGAAGTACTGACTCATTATCAAGGTTGAGTGGCCTCGTTATAGAGAAGTACTGACTCATTATCAAGGTTGAGTGGCCTCGTTATAGAGAAGTACTGACTCATTATCAAGGTTGAGTGGCCTCGTTATGGAGAAGTACTGACTCATTATCAAGGTTGAATGGCCTCGTTATAGAGAAGTACTGACTCATTATCACGGTTGAGTGGCTTCGTTATAGAGAAGTACTCACTCATAATCAAGGTTAAGTGGCCTCGTTATAGAGAAGTACTGACTCATTATCAAGGTTAAGTGGCCTCGATATAGAGAAGTACTGACTCATTATCAAGGTTGAGTGGCCTCATTATAGAGAAGTACTGACTCATTATCAAGGTTAAGTGGCCTCGTTATAGAGAAGTACTGACTCATTATCAAGGTTGAGTGGCCTCGTTATAGAGAAGTACTGACACATAATCAAGGTTTAGTGGCCTCGTTATTGAGAAGTACTCACTCATAATCAAGGTTGAGTAGCCTCGTTATAGAGAAGTACACACTCATTATCAAGGTAGAGTGGCCTCGTTGTAGAGAAGTACTCACTCATAATCAAGGTTGAGTAGCCTCGTCATAGAGAAGTACTCACTCATTATCAAGGTAGAGTCGCCTCGTTGTAGAGAAGTACTCACTCATTATCAAGGTTGCATGGCCTCGTTTTTTTTTTTTTGTTTTTTTTTGTATACTCACTCATAGTCAAGGTTGAGTAGCCTCGTTATAGAGAAGTACTCACTCATAATCAAGGTTAAGTGGCCTCGTTATAGAGAAGTACTCACTCATTATCAAGGTTGAGTGGCCTCATTATAGAGAAGTACTCACTCATTATCAAGGTTGAGTGGCCTCGTTATAGAGAAGTACTGACTCATATACAAGGTTGAGTGGCCTAATTATAGAGAATTACTCACTCATTATCAAGGTTGAGTGGCCTCGTTATAGAGAACTACTCACTCATTATCAAGGTTGAGTGGCCTCGTTAAGAGAAGTACTCACTCATAATCAAGGTTGAGTAGCCTCGTTATAGAGAAGTACTCACTCATAATCAAGGTTTAGTGGCCTCGTTATTGAGAAGTACTCACTCATAATCAAGGTTGAGTAGCCTCGTTATAGAGAAGTACACACTCATTATCAAGGTAGAGTGGCCTCGTTGTAGAGAAGTACTCACTCATAATCAAGGTTGAGTAGCCTCGTTATAGAGAATACTCACTCATTATCAAGGTAGAGTCGCCTCGTTGTAGAGAAGTACTCACTCATTATCAAGGTTGCATGGCCTCGTTTTTTTTTTTTTGTTTTTTTTTTGTATACTCACTCATAGTCAAGGTTGAGTAGCCTCGTTATAGAGAAGTACTCACTCATAATCAAGGTTAAGTGGCCTCGTTATAGAGAAGTACTCACTCATAATCAAGTTTGAGTAGCCTCGTTATAGAGAAGTACTCACTCATAATCAAGGTTGAGTAGCCTCGTTATAGAGAAGTACTCACTCATAGTCAAGGTTTAGTGGCCTCGTTATTGAGAAGTACTCACTCATAATCAAGGTTGAGTAGCCTCGTTATAGAGAAGTACACACTCATTATCAAGGTAGAGTGGCCTCGTTGTAGAGAAGTACTCACTCATAATCAAGGTTGAGTAGCCTCGTTATAGAGAAGTACTCACTCATTATCAAGGTAGAGTCGCCTCGTTGTAGAGAAGTACTCACTCATTATCAAGGTTGCATGGCCTCGTTTTTTTTTTTTGTTTTTTTTTTTGTATACTCACTCATAGTCAAGGTTGAGTAGCCTCGTTATAGAGAAGTACTCACTCATAATCAAGGTTAAGTGGCCTCGTTATAGAGAAGTACTCACTCATAATCAAGTTTGAGTAGCCTCGTTATAGAGAAGTACTCACTCATTATCAAGGTAGAGTGGCCTCGTTGTCGAGAAGTACTCGCTCATAATCAAGGTTGAGTAGCCTCGTTATAGGGAAGTACTCACTCATCAAGGTAGAGTGGCCTCGTATAGAGAAGTACTCACTCATTATCAAGGTTGAGTGGCCTCGTTATAGAGAAGTACTGACTCATTATCAAGGTTAAGTGGCCTCGATATAGAGAAGTACTGACTCATTATCAAGGTTGAGTGGCCTCATTATAGAGAAGTACTGACTCATTATCAAGGTTAAGTGGCCTCGTTATAGAGAAGTACTGACTCATTATCAAGGTTGAGTGGCCTCGTTATAGAGAAGTACTGACTCATTATCAATGTTAAATGGCCTCGTTATAGAGAAGTACTGACTCATTATCAAGGTTAAGTGGCCTCATTATAGAGAAGTACTGACTCATTATCAAGGTTGAGTGGCCTCGTTATAGAGAAGTACTGACTCATTATCAAAGTTAAGTGGCCTCGTTATAGAGAAGTACTGACTCATTATCAAGGTTGAGTGGCCTCGTTATAGAGAAGTACTGACTCATTATCAAGGTTAAGTGGCCTCGTTATAGAGAAGTACTGACTCATTATCAAGGTTGAGTGGCCTCGTTATAGAGAAGTACTGACTCATTATCAATGTTAAGTGGCCTCGTTATAGAGAAGTACTGACTCATTATCAAGGTTAAGTGGCCTCGTTATAGAGAAGTACTGACTCATTATCAAGGTTGAGTGGCCTCGTTATAGAGAAGTACTGACTCATTATCAAGGTTAAGTGGCCTCGTTATAGAGAAGTACTGACCCATTATCAAGGTTGAGTGGCCTCGTTATAGAGAAGTACTGACTCATTATCAAGGTTAAGTGGCCTCGTTATAGAGAAGTACTGACTCATTATCAAGGTTGAGTGGCCTCGTTATACAGAAGTACTGACTCATTATCAAGGTTAAGTGGCCTCGTTATAGAGAAGTACTGACTCATTATCAAGGTTAAGTGGCCTCGTTATAGAGAAGTACTCACTCATTATCAAGGTTGAGTGGCCTCGTTATAGAGAAGTACTGACTCATTATCAAGGTTGAGTGGCCTCGTTATAGAGAAGTACTGACTCATTATCAAGGTTGAGTGGCCTCGTTATAGAGAAGTACTGACTCATTATCAAGGTTGAGTGGCCTCGTTATAGAGAAGTACTGACTCATTATCAAGGTTGAGTGGCCTCGTTATAGAGAAGTATTGACTCATTATCAAGGTTGAGTGGCCTCGTTATAGAGAAGTACTGACTCATTATCAAGGTTGAGTGGCCTCGTTATGGAGAAGTACTGACTCATTATCAAGGTTGAATGGCCTCGTTATAGAGAAGTACTGACTCATTATCACGGTTGAGTGGCTTCGTTATAGAGAAGTACTCACTCATAATCAAGGTTAAGTGGCCTCGTTATAGAGAAGTACTGACTCATTATCAAGGTTAAGTGGCCTCGATATAGAGAAGTACTGACTCATTATCAAGGTTGAGTGGCCTCATTATAGAGAAGTACTGACTCATTATCAAGGTTAAGTGGCCTCGTTATAGAGAAGTACTGACTCATTATCAAGGTTGAGTGGCCTCGTTATAGAGAAGTACTGACTCATAATCAAGGTTTAGTGGCCTCGTTATTGAGAAGTACTCACTCATAATCAAGGTTGAGTAGCCTCGTTATAGAGAAGTACACACTCATTATCAAGGTAGAGTGGCCTCGTTGTAGAGAAGTACTCACTCATAATCAAGGTTGAGTAGCCTCGTTATAGAGAAGTACACACTCATTATCAAGGTAGAGTGGCCTCGTTGTAGAGAAGTACTCACTCATAGTCAAGGTTGAGTATCCTCGTTATAGAGAAGTACTCACTCATAATCAAGGTTAAGTGGCCTCGTTATAGAGAAGTACTCACTCATCAAGGTAGAGTGGCCTCGTATCGAGAAGTACTCACTCATTATCAAGGTTAAGTGGCCTCGTTATAGAGAAGTACTCACTCATTATCAAGGTTGAGTGGCCTCGTTATGGAGAAGTACTGACTCATTATCAAAGTTAAGTGGCCTCGTTATAGAGAAGTACTCACTCATTATCATGGTTGAGTGGCCTCGTTATAGAGAAGTACTCACTCATAATCATCGTTGAGTGGCCTTGTTATCGAGAAGTAGTGACTCATTATCAAGGTTAAGTGGCCTCGTTATAGAGAAGTACTGAATCATAATCAAGGTTGAGTGGCCTCGTTATAGAGAAGTACTGACTCATTATCAAGGTTGAGTGGCCTCGTTATAGAGAAGTAATCACTCATAATCATCGTTGAGTGGCCTCGTTATAGAGAAGTACTCACTCATTAGCAAGGTTGAGTGGTCTCGTTATAGAGAAGTACTGACTCATTATCAAGGTTGAGTGGCCTCGTTATAGAGAAGTACGGACTCATTATCAAGGTTGAGTGGCCTCGTTATCGAGAAGTACTCACTCATAATCATCGTTGAGTGGCCTCGTTATAGAGAAGTACTCACTCATTATCAAGGTTGAGTGGCCTCGTTATCGAGAAGTACTCACTCATTATCAAGGTTGAGTGGCCTCGTTATAGAGAAGTACTCACTCATAATCATCGTTGAGTGGCCTCGTTATAGGGAAGTACTCACTCATAATCATCGTGGAGTGGCCTCATTATAGAGAAGTACTTACTCATTATCATCGTTGAGTGGCCTCGTTATAGAGAAGTACTCACTCATAATCATCATGGAGTGGCCTCGTTATGTAGAAGTACTCACTCATAATCATCGTGGAGTGGCCTCGTTATGGAGAAGTACTCACTCATTATCAAGGTTGAGTGACCTCATTATAGAGAAGTACTCACTCATTATCAAGGTTGAGTGGCCTCATTATAGAGAAGTACTGGCTCATTATCAATGTTGAGTGGCCTCATTATAGAGAAGTACTCACTCATAATCATCGTTGAGTGGCCTCGTTATAGAGAAGTACTCACTCATTATCAAGGTTGAGTGGCCTCGTTATAGAGAAGTACTGACTCATTATCAAGGTTGAGTGGCCTCATTATAGAGAAGTACTCACTCATAATCATTGTTGAGTGGCCTCGTTATGGAGAAGTACTCACTCATTATCAAGGTTGAGTGGCCTCATTATAGAGAAGTACTCACTCATAATCATCGTTGAGTGGCCTCGTTATAGAGAAGTACTCACTCATTTATCAAGGTTGAGTGGCCTCATTATAGCGAAGTACTCACTCAAAATCATCGTTGAGTGGCCTCGTTATAGAGAAGTACTCACTCATTATCAAGGTTGAGTGGCCTCGTTATAGAGAAGTACTCACTCATAATCATCGTTGAGTGGCCTCGTTATAGAGAAGTACTCACTCATAATCAAGGTTGAGTGGCCTTGTTGTAGAGTAGTACTCACTGATAATCAGGGTTGAGTGGCCTCGTTATAGAGAGGTACTCACTCAAAATCATCGTGGAGTGGCCTCGTTAGAGAGAAGTATTCACTCATAATCATCGTTGAGTGGCCTCGTTATGGAGAAGTACTGACTCATTATCAAGGTTAAGTGGCCTCATTATAGAGACGCACTGACTCATAATCAAGGTTAAGTGGCCTCGTTATAGAGAAGTACTGACTCATTATCAATGTTAAGTGGCCTCGTTATAGAGAAGTACTGACTCATTATCAAGGTTAAGTGGCCTCATTATAGAGAAGTACTGACTCATTATCAAGGTTGAGTGGCCTCGTTATAGAGAAGTACTGACTCATTATCAAAGTTAAGTGGCCTCGTTATAGAGAAGTACTGACTCATTATCAAGGTTGAGTGGCCTCGTTATAGAGAAGTACTGACTCATTATCAAGGTTAAGTGGCCTCGTTATAGAGAAGTACTGACTCATTATCAAGGTTGAGTGGCCTCGTTATAGAGAAGTACTGACTCATTATCAATGTTAAGTGGCCTCGTTATAGAGAAGTACTGACTCATTATCAAGGTTAAGTGGCCTCATTATAGAGAAGTACTGACTCATTATCAAGGTTGAGTGGCCTCGTTATAGAGAAGTACTGACTCATTATCAAAGTTAAGTGGCCTCGTTATAGAGAAGTACTGACTCATTATCAAGGTTGAGTGGCCTCGTTATAGAGAAGTACTGACTCATTATCAAGGTTAAGTGGCCTCGTTATAGAGAAGTACTGACTCATTATCAAGGTTGAGTGGCCTCGTTATAGAGAAGTACTGACTCATTATCAATGTTAAGTGGCCTCGTTATAGAGAAGTACTGACTCATTATCAAGGTTAAGTGGCCTCGTTATAGAGAAGTACTGACTCATTATCAAGGTTGAGTGGCCTCATTATAGAGAAGTACTGACTCATTATCAAGGTTAAGTGGCCTCGTTATAGAGAAGTACTGACCCATTATCAAGGTTGAGTGGCCTCGTTATAGAGAAGTACTGACTCATTATCAAGGTTAAGCGGCCTCGTTATAGAGAAGTACTGACTCATTATCAAGGTTGAGTGGCCTCGTTATAGAGAAGTACTGACTCATTATCAAGGTTGAGTGGCCTCGTTATAGAGAAGTACTGACTCATTATCAAGGTTGAGTGGCCTCGTTATAGAGAAGTACTGACTCATTATCAAGGTTGAGTGGCCTCGTTATAGAGAAGTATTGACTCATTATCAAGGTTGAGTGGCCTCGTTATAGAGAAGTACTGACTCATTATCAAGGTTGAGTGGCCTCGTTATGGAGAAGTACTGACTCATTATCAAGGTTGAATGGCCTCGTTATAGAGAAGTACTGACTCATTATCATGGTTGAGTGGCTTCGTTATAGAGAAGTACTCACTCATAATCATCGTTGAGTGGCCTCGTTATAGAGATGTACTCACTCATTATCAAGGTTGAGTGGCCTCGTTATAGAGAAGTACTCACTCATTATCAAGGTTGAGTGGCCTCGTTATAGAGAAGTACTGACTCATTATCAAGGTTGAGTGGCCTCATTATAGAGAAGTACTCACTCATTATCAAGGTTGAGTGGCCTCGTTATAGAGAACTACTCACTCATTATCAAGGTTGAGTGGCCTCGTTACGAGAAGTACTCACTCATAATCAAGGTTGAGTAGCCTCGTTATAGAGAAGTACTCACTCATAATCAAGGTTAAGTGGCCTGTTATAGAGAAGTACTTACTCATAATGAAGGTTGAGTAGCCTCGTTATAGAGAAGTACGCACTCATTATCAAGGTAGAGTGGCCTCGTTGTAGAGAAGTACTCACTCATAATCAAGGTTGAGTAGCCTCTTTGTAGAGAAGTACTCACTCATTATCAAGGTTGCATGGCCTCGTTTTTTTTTTGTTTTTTTTTTTGTATACTCACTCATAATCAAGGTTGAGTAGCTTCGTTATAGAGAAGTACTCACTCATAATCAAGGTTAAGTGGCCTCGTTATAGAGAAGTACTCACTCATAATCAAGTTTGAGTAGACTCGTTATAGAGAAGTACTCACTCATTATCAAGGTAGAGTGGCCTCGTTGTAGAGAAGTACTCGCTCATAATCAAGGTTGAGTAGCCTCGTTATAGGGAAGTACTCACTCATCAAGGTAGAGTGGCCTCGTATAGAGAAGTACTCACTCATTATCAAGGTTGAGTGGCCTCGTTATAGAGAAGTACTGACTCATTATCAAGGTTAAGTGGCCTCGATATAGAGAAGTACTGACTCATTATCAAAGTTGAGTGGCCTCATTATAGAGAAGTACTCACTCATAATCATCGTTGAGTGGCCTCGTTATAGAGAAGTACTCACTCATTATCAAGGTTGAGTGGCCTCATTGTAGAGAAGTACTGACTCATTATCAAGGTTGAGGGGCCTCATTATAGAGAAGTTCTCACTCATAATCATCGTTGAGTGGCCTCGTTATGGAGAAGTACTCACTCATTATCAAGGTTGAGTGGCCTCATTATAGAGAAGTACTCACTCATAATCATCGTTGAGTGGCCTCGTTATTGAGAAGTACTCACTCATTATCAAGGTTGAGTGGCCTCATTATAGAGAAGTACTCACTCAAAATCATCGTTGAGTGGCCTCGTTATAGAGAAGTACTCACTCATTATCAAGGTTGAGTGGCCTCATTATAGAGAAGCACTGACTCATAATCAAGGTTAAGTGGCCTCGTTGTAGAGAAGTACTGACTCATTATCAAGGTTGAGTGGCCTCGTTATAGAGAAGTACTGACTCATTATCAATGTTAAGTGGCCTCGTTATAGAGAAGTACTGACTCATTATCAAGGTTAAGTGGCCTCGTTATAGAGAAGTACTGACTCATTATCAAGGTTGAGTGGCCTCATTATAGAGAAGTACTGACTCATTATCAAGGTTAAGTGGCCTCGTTATAGAGAAGTACTGACCCATTATCAAGGTTGAGTGGCCTCGTTATAGAGAAGTACTGACTCATTATCAAGGTTAAGCGGCCTCGTTATAGAGAAGTACTGACTCATTATCAAGGTTGAGTGGCCTCGTTATAGAGAAGTACTCACTCATTATCAAGGTTGAGTGGCCTCGTTATAGAGAAGTACTGACTCATTATCAAGGTTGAGTGGCCTCGTTATAGAGAAGTACTCACTCATAATCATCGTTGAGTGGCCTCGTTATAGAGAAGTACTCACTCATTATCAAGGTTGAGTGGCCTCGTTATCGAGAAGTACTCACTCATTATCAAGGTTGAGTGGCCTCGTTATAGAGAAGTACTCACTCATAATCATCGTTGAGTGGCCTCGTTATAGGGAAGTACTCACTCATAATCATCATTGAGTGGCCTCGTTAAAGAGAAGTACTCACTCATAATCATCATGGAGTGGCCTCGTTATGGAGAAGTACTCACTCATAATCATCGTTGAGTGGCCTCGTTATACAGAAGTACTCACTCATTATCAAGGTTGAGTGGCCTCGTTATAGAGAAGTACTGACTCATCGAGGTTGAGTGGCCTCGTTATAGAGAAGTACTCACTCATAATCATCGTTGAATGGCCTCATTATAGGGAAGTACTCACTCATAAATCATCGTGGAGTGGCCTCGTTATGGAGAAGTACTCACTCATTATCAAGGTTGTGTGACCTCATTATAGAGAAGTACTCACTCATTATCAAGGTTGAGTGGCCTCATTATAGAGAAGTACTGACTCATTATCAATGTTGAGTGGCCTCATTATAGAGAAGTACTCACTCATAATCATCGTTGAGTTGCCTCGTTATAGAGAAGTACTCACTCATTATCAAGGTTGAGTGGCCTCGTTATAGAGAAGTACTGACTCATTATCAAGGTTGAGTGGCCTCATTATAGAGAAGTACTCACTCATAATCATCGTTGAGTGGCCTCGTTATGGAGAAGTACTCACTCATTATCAAGGTTGAGTGGCCTCATTATAGAGAAGTACTGACTCATTATCAAGGTTGAGTGGCCTCATTATAGAGAAGTACTCACTCATAATCATCGTTGAGTGGCCTCGTTATGGAGAAGTACTCACTCATTATCAAGGTTGAGTGGCCTCGTTATAGAGAAGTACTGACTCATTATCAAGGTTGAGTGGCCTCATTATAGAGAAGTACTCACTCATAATCATCGTTGAGTGGCCTCGTTATAGAGAAGTACTCACTCATTATCAAGGTTGAGTGGCCTCATTATAGCGAAGTACTCACTCAAAATCATCGTTGAGTGTCCTCGTTATAGAGAAGTACTCACTCATTATCAAGGTTGAGTGGCCTCGTTATAGAGAAGTACTCACTCATAATCATCGTTGAGTGGCCTCGTTATAGAGAAGTACTCACTCATAATCAAGGTTGAGTGGCCTTGTTGTAGAGTAGTACTCACTGATAATCAGGGTTGAGTGGCCTCGTTATAGAGAGGTACTCACTCAAAATCATCGTGGAGTGGCCTCGTTATAGAGAAGTATTCACTCATAATCATCGTTGAGTGGCCTCGTTATGGAGAAGTACTGACTCATTATCAAGGTTAAGTGGCCTCATTATAAAGAAGCACTGACTCATAATCAAGGTTAAGTGGCCTCGTTGTAAAGAAGTACTCGCTCATTATCAAGGTTGAGTGGACTCGTTATGGAGAAGTACTGACTCATTATCAAGGTTGAGTGGCCTCATTATAGAGAAGTACTCACTCATAATCATTGTTGGGTGGCCTCGTTATAGAGAAGTACTCACTCATAATCATCGTTGAGTGGCCTCGTTATAGAGAAGTACTGACTCATTATCAAGGTTAAGTGGCCTCGTTATAGAGAAGTACTGAATCATAATCAAGGTTGAGTGGCCTCGTTATCGAGAAGTACCGACTCATTATCAAGGTTGAGTGGCCTCGTTATTGAGAAGTACTCACTCATTATCAAGGTTGAGTGGCCTCATTATAGAGAAGTACTCACTCAAAATCATCGTTGAGTGGCCTCGTTATAGAGAAGTACTCACTCATAATCATCGTTGAGTGGCCTCGTTATAGAGAAGTACTGACTCATTATCAAGGTTAAGTGGCCTCGTTATAGAGAAGTACTGAATCATAATCAAGGTTGAGTGGCCTCGTTATCGAGAAGTACCGACTCATTATCAAGGTTGAGTGGCCTCGTTATTGAGAAGTACTCACTCATTATCAAGGTTGAGTGGCCTCATTATAGAGAAGTACTCACTCAAAATCATCGTGGAGTGGCCTCGTTAGAGAGAAGTATTCACTCATAATCATCGTTGAGTGGCCTCGTTATGGAGAAGTACTGACTCATTATCAAGGTTAAGTGGCCTCATTATAGAGACGCACTGACTCATAATCAAGGTTAAGTGGCCTCGTTATAGAGAAGTACTGACTCATTATCAATGTTAAGTGGCCTCGTTATAGAGAAGTACTGACTCATTATCAAGGTTAAGTGGCCTCATTATAGAGAAGTACTGACTCATTATCAAGGTTGAGTGGCCTCGTTATAGAGAAGTACTGACTCATTATCAAAGTTAAGTGGCCTCGTTATAGAGAAGTACTGACTCATTATCAAGGTTGAGTGGCCTCGTTATAGAGAAGTACTGACTCATTATCAAGGTTAAGTGGCCTCGTTATAGAGAAGTACTGACTCATTATCAAGGTTGAGTGGCCTCGTTATAGAGAAGTACTGACTCATTATCAATGTTAAGTGGCCTCGTTATAGAGAAGTACTGACTCATTATCAAGGTTAAGTGGCCTCATTATAGAGAAGTACTGACTCATTATCAAGGTTGAGTGGCCTCGTTATAGAGAAGTACTGACTCATTATCAAAGTTAAGTGGCCTCGTTATAGAGAAGTACTGACTCATTATCAAGGTTGAGTGGCCTCGTTATAGAGAAGTACTGACTCATTATCAAGGTTAAGTGGCCTCGTTATAGAGAAGTACTGACTCATTATCAAGGTTGAGTGGCCTCGTTATAGAGAAGTACTGACTCATTATCAATGTTAAGTGGCCTCGTTATAGAGAAGTACTGACTCATTATCAAGGTTAAGTGGCCTCGTTATAGAGAAGTACTGACTCATTATCAAGGTTGAGTGGCCTCATTATAGAGAAGTACTGACTCATTATCAAGGTTAAGTGGCCTCGTTATAGAGAAGTACTGACCCATTATCAAGGTTGAGTGGCCTCGTTATAGAGAAGTACTGACTCATTATCAAGGTTAAGCGGCCTCGTTATAGAGAAGTACTGACTCATTATCAAGGTTGAGTGGCCTCGTTATAGAGAAGTACTGACTCATTATCAAGGTTGAGTGGCCTCGTTATAGAGAAGTACTGACTCATTATCAAGGTTGAGTGGCCTCGTTATAGAGAAGTACTGACTCATTATCAAGGTTGAGTGGCCTCGTTATAGAGAAGTATTGACTCATTATCAAGGTTGAGTGGCCTCGTTATAGAGAAGTACTGACTCATTATCAAGGTTGAGTGGCCTCGTTATGGAGAAGTACTGACTCATTATCAAGGTTGAATGGCCTCGTTATAGAGAAGTACTGACTCATTATCATGGTTGAGTGGCTTCGTTATAGAGAAGTACTCACTCATAATCATCGTTGAGTGGCCTCGTTATAGAGATGTACTCACTCATTATCAAGGTTGAGTGGCCTCGTTATAGAGAAGTACTCACTCATTATCAAGGTTGAGTGGCCTCGTTATAGAGAAGTACTGACTCATTATCAAGGTTGAGTGGCCTCATTATAGAGAAGTACTCACTCATTATCAAGGTTGAGTGGCCTCATTATAGAGAACTACTCACTCATTATCAAGGTTGAGTGGCCTCGTTACGAGAAGTACTCACTCATAATCAAGGTTGAGTAGCCTCGTTATAGAGAAGTACTCACTCATAATCAAGGTTAAGTGGCCTGTTATAGAGAAGTACTTACTCATAATGAAGGTTGAGTAGCCTCGTTATAGAGAAGTACGCACTCATTATCAAGGTAGAGTGGCCTCGTTGTAGAGAAGTACTCACTCATAATCAAGGTTGAGTAGCCTCTTTGTAGAGAAGTACTCACTCATTATCAAGGTTGCATGGCCTCGTTTTTTTTTTTTTTTTTTGTATACTCACTCATAATCAAGGTTGAGTAGCTTCGTTATAGAGAAGTACTCACTCATAATCAAGGTTAAGTGGCCTCGTTATAGAGAAGTACTCACTCATAATCAAGTTTGAGTAGACTCGTTATAGAGAAGTACTCACTCATTATCAAGGTAGAGTGGCCTCGTTGTAGAGAAGTACTCGCTCATAATCAAGGTTGAGTAGCCTCGTTATAGGGAAGTACTCACTCATCAAGGTAGAGTGGCCTCGTATAGAGAAGTACTCACTCATTATCAAGGTTGAGTGGCCTCGTTATAGAGAAGTACTGACTCATTATCAAGGTTAAGTGGCCTCGATATAGAGAAGTACTGACTCATTATCAAAGTTGAGTGGCCTCATTATAGAGAAGTACTCACTCATAATCATCGTTGAGTGGCCTCGTTATAGAGAAGTACTCACTCATTATCAAGGTTGAGTGGCCTCATTGTAGAGAAGTACTGACTCATTATCAAGGTTGAGGGGCCTCATTATAGAGAAGTTCTCACTCATAATCATCGTTGAGTGGCCTCGTTATGGAGAAGTACTCACTCATTATCAAGGTTGAGTGGCCTCATTATAGAGAAGTACTCACTCATAATCATCGTTGAGTGGCCTCGTTATTGAGAAGTACTCACTCATTATCAAGGTTGAGTGGCCTCATTATAGAGAAGTACTCACTCAAAATCATCGTTGAGTGGCCTCGTTATAGAGAAGTACTCACTCATTATCAAGGTTGAGTGGCCTCATTATAGAGAAGCACTGACTCATAATCAAGGTTAAGTGGCCTCGTTGTAGAGAAGTACTCGCTCATTATCAAGGTTGAGTGGCCTCGTTATAGAGAAGTACTGACTCATTATCAAGGTTGAGTGGCCTCATTATAGAGAAGTACTCACTCATAATCATTGTTGAGTGGCCTCGTTATAGAGAAGTACTCACTCATTATCAAGGTTGAGTGGCCTCGTTATAGAGAAGTACTGACTCATTATCAAAGTTAAGTGGCCTCGTTATAGAGAAGTACTCACTCATTATCATGGTTGAGTGGCCTCGTTATAGAGAAGTACTCACTCATAATCATCGTTGAGTGGCCTCGTTATCGAGAAGTAGTGACTCATTATCAAGGTTAAGTGGCCTCGTTATAGAGAAGTACTGAATCATAATCAAGGTTGAGTGGCCTCGTTATAGAGAAGTACTGACTCATTATCAAGGTTGAGTGGCCTCGTTATAGAGAAGTAATCACTCATAATCATCGTTGAGTGGCCTCGTTATAGAGAAGTACTCACTCATTAGCAAGGTTGAGTGGTCTCGTTATAGAGAAGTACTGACTCATTATCAAGGTTGAGTGGCCTCGTTATCGAGAAGTACTCACTCATTATCAAGGTTGAGTGGCCTCGTTATAGAGAAGTACTCACTCATAATCATCGTTGAGTGGCCTCGTTATAGGGAAGTACTCACTCATAATCATCATTGAGTGGCCTCGTTAAAGAGAAGTACTCACTCATAATCATCATGGAGTGGCCTCGTTATGGAGAAGTACTCACTCATAATCATCGTTGAGTGGCCTCGTTATACAGAAGTACTCACTCATTATCAAGGTTGAGTGGCCTCGTTATAGAGAAGTACTGACTCATCGAGGTTGAGTGGCCTCGTTATAGAGAAGTACTCACTCATAATCATCGTTGAATGGCCTCATTATAGGGAAGTACTCACTCATAAATCATCGTGGAGTGGCCTCGTTATGGAGAAGTACTCACTCATTATCAAGGTTGAGTGACCTCATTATAGAGAAGTACTCACTCATTATCAAGGTTGAGTGGCCTCATTATAGAGAAGTACTGACTCATTATCAATGTTGAGTGGCCTCATTATAGAGAAGTACTCACTCATAATCATCGTTGAGTTGCCTCGTTATAGAGAAGTACTCACTCATTATCAAGGTTGAGTGGCCTCGTTATAGAGAAGTACTGACTCATTATCAAGGTTGAGTGGCCTCATTATAGAGAAGTACTCACTCATAATCATCGTTGAGTGGCCTCGTTATGGAGAAGTACTCACTCATTATCAAGGTTGAGTGGCCTCATTATAGAGAAGTACTGACTCATTATCAAGGTTGAGTGGCCTCATTATAGAGAAGTACTCACTCATAATCATCGTTGAGTGGCCTCGTTATGGAGAAGTACTCACTCATTATCAAGGTTGAGTGGCCTCGTTATAGAGAAGTACTGACTCATTATCAAGGTTGAGTGGCCTCATTATAGAGAAGTACTCACTCATAATCATCGTTGAGTGGCCTCGTTATAGAGAAGTACTCACTCATTATCAAGGTTGAGTGGCCTCATTATAGCGAAGTACTCACTCAAAATCATCGTTGAGTGGCCTCGTTATAGAGAAGTACTCACTCATAATCAAGGTTGAGTGGCCTTGTTGTAGAGTAGTACTCACTGATAATCAGGGTTGAGTGGCCTCGTTATAGAGAGGTACTCACTCAAAATCATCGTGGAGTGGCCTCGTTATAGAGAAGTATTCACTCATAATCATCGTTGAGTGGCCTCGTTATGGAGAAGTACTGACTCATTATCAAGGTTAAGTGGCCTCATTATAAAGAAGCACTGACTCATAATCAAGGTTAAGTGGCCTCGTTGTAAAGAAGTACTCGCTCATTATCAAGGTTGAGTGGACTCGTTATGGAGAAGTACTGACTCATTATCAAGGTTGAGTGGCCTCATTATAGAGAAGTACTCACTCATAATCATTGTTGGGTGGCCTCGTTATAGAGAAGTACTCACTCATAATCATCGTTGAGTGGCCTCGTTATAGAGAAGTACTGACTCATTATCAAGGTTAAGTGGCCTCGTTATAGAGAAGTACTGAATCATAATCAAGGTTGAGTGGCCTCGTTATCGAGAAGTACCGACTCATTATCAAGGTTGAGTGGCCTCGTTATTGAGAAGTACTCACTCATTATCAAGGTTGAGTGGCCTCATTATAGAGAAGTACTCACTCAAAATCATCGTTGAGTGGCCTCGTTATAGAGAAGTACTCACTCATTATCAAGGTTGAGTGGCCTCATTATAGAGAAGCACTGACTCATAATCAAGGTTAAGTTGCCTCGTTGTAGAGAAGTACTCGCTCATTATCAAGGTTGAGTGGCCTCGTTATAGAGAAGTACTGACTCATTATCAAGGTTGAGTGGCCTCATTATAGAGAAGTACTCACTCATAATCATTGTTGAGTGGCCTCGTTATAGAGAAGTACTCACTCATTATCAAGGTTGAGTGGCCTCGTTATAGAGAAGTACTGACTCATTATCAAAGTTAAGTGGCCTCGTTATAGAGAAGTACTCACTCATTATCATGGTTGAGTGGCCTCGTTATAGAGAAGTACTCACTCATAATCATCGTTGAGTGGCCTCGTTATCGAGAAGTAGTGACTCATTATCAAGGTTAAGTGGCCTCGTTATAGAGAAGTACTGAATCATAATCAAGGTTGAGTGGCCTCGTTATAGAGAAGTACTGACTCATTATCAAGGTTGAGTGGCCTCGTTATAGAGAAGTAATCACTCATAATCATCGTTGAGTGGCCTCGTTATAGAGAAGTACTCACTCATTAGCAAGGTTGAGTGGTCTCGTTATAGAGAAGTACTGACTCATTATCAAGGTTGAGTGGCCTCGTTATAGAGAAGTACGGACTCATTATCAAGATTGAGTGGCCTCGTTATCGAGAAGTACTCACTCATAATCATCGTTGAGTGGCCTCGTTATAGAGAAGTACTCACTCATTATCAAGGTTGAGTGGCCTCGTTATCGAGAAGTACTCACTCATTATCAAGGTTGAGTGGCCTCGTTATAGAGAAGTACTCACTCATAATCATCGTTGAGTGGCCTCGTTATAGGGAAGTACTCACTCATAATCATCGTGGAGTGGCCTCATTATAGAGAAGTACTTACTCATTATCATCGTTGAGTGGCCTCGTTATAGAGAAGTACTCACTCATAATCATCATGGAGTGGCCTCGTTATGTAGAAGTACTCACTCATAATCATCGTGGAGTGGCCTCGTTATGGAGAAGTACTCACTCATTATCAAGGTTGAGTGACCTCATTATAGAGAAGTACTCACTCATTATCAAGGTTGAGTGGCCTCATTATAGAGAAGTACTGGCTCATTATCAATGTTGAGTGGCCTCATTATAGAGAAGTACTCACTCATAATCATCGTTGAGTGGCCTCGTTATAGAGAAGTACTCACTCATTATCAAGGTTGAGTGGCCTCGTTATAGAGAAGTACTGACTCATTATCAAGGTTGAGTGGCCTCATTATAGAGAAGTACTCACTCATAATCATCGTTGAGTGGCCTCGTTATGGAGAAGTACTCACTCATTATCAAGGTTGAGTGGCCTCATTATAGAGAAGTACTCACTCATAATCATCGTTGAGTGGCCTCGTTATAGAGAAGTACTCACTGATTAATCAGGGTTGAGTGGCCTCGTTATAGAGAGGTACTCACTCAAAATCATCGTGGAGTGGCCTCGTTATTGAGAAGTATTCACTCATAATCATCGTTGAGTGGCCTCGTTATGGAGAAGTACTGACTCATTATCAAGGTTAAGTGGCCTCATTATAGAGACGCACTGACTCATAATCAAGGTTAAGTGGCCTCGTTATAGAGAAGTACTGACTCATTATCAATGTTAAGTGGCCTCGTTATAGAGAAGTACTGACTCATTATCAAGGTTAAGTGGCCTCATTATAGAGAAGTACTGACTCATTATCAAGGTTGAGTGGCCTCGTTATAGAGAAGTACTGACTCATTATCAAAGTTAAGTGGCCTCGTTATAGAGAAGTACTGACTCATAATCAAGGTTAAGTGGCCTCGTTGTAGAGAAGTACTCGCTCATTATCAAGGTTGAGTGGCCTCGTTATTGAGAAGTACTCACTCATTATCAAGGTTGAGTGGCCTCATTATAGAGAAGTACTCACTCAAAATCATCGTTGAGTGGCCTCGTTATAGAGAAGTACTCACTCATTATCAAGGTTGAGTGGCCTCATTATAGAGAAGCACTGACTCATAATCAAGGTTAAGTGGCCTCGTTGTAGAGAAGTACTCGCTCATTATCAAGGTTGAGTGGCCTCGTTATAGAGAAGTACTGACTCATTATCAAGGTTGAGTGGCCTCATTATAGAGAAGTACTCACTCATAATCATTGTTGAGTGGCCTCGTTATAGAGAAGTACTCACTCATTATCAAGGTTGAGTGGCCTCGTTATAGAGAAGTACTGACTCATTATCAAAGTTAAGTGGCCTCGTTATAGAGAAGTACTCACTCATTATCATGGTTGAGTGGCCTCGTTATAGAGAAGTACTCACTCATAATCATCGTTGAGTGGCCTCGTTATCGAGAAGTAGTGACTCATTATCAAGGTTAAGTGGCCTCGTTATAGAGAAGTACTGAATCATAATCAAGGTTGAGTGGCCTCGTTATAGAGAAGTACTGACTCATTATCAAGGTTGAGTGGCCTCGTTATAGAGAAGTAATCACTCATAATCATCGTTGAGTGGCCTCGTTATAGAGAAGTACTCACTCATTAGCAAGGTTGAGTGGTCTCGTTATAGAGAAGTACTGACTCATTATCAAGGTTGAGTGGCCTCGTTATCGAGAAGTACTCACTCATTATCAAGGTTGAGTGGCCTCGTTATAGAGAAGTACTCACTCATAATCATCGTTGAGTGGCCTCGTTATAGGGAAGTACTCACTCATAATCATCATTGAGTGGCCTCGTTAAAGAGAAGTACTCACTCATAATCATCATGGAGTGGCCTCGTTATGGAGAAGTACTCACTCATAATCATCGTTGAGTGGCCTCGTTATACAGAAGTACTCACTCATTATCAAGGTTGAGTGGCCTCGTTATAGAGAAGTACTGACTCATCGAGGTTGAGTGGCCTCGTTATAGAGAAGTACTCACTCATAATCATCGTTGAATGGCCTCATTATAGGGAAGTACTCACTCATAAATCATCGTGGAGTGGCCTCGTTATGGAGAAGTACTCACTCATTATCAAGGTTGAGTGACCTCATTATAGAGAAGTACTCACTCATTATCAAGGTTGAGTGGCCTCATTATAGAGAAGTACTGACTCATTATCAATGTTGAGTGGCCTCATTATAGAGAAGTACTCACTCATAATCATCGTTGAGTTGCCTCGTTATAGAGAAGTACTCACTCATTATCAAGGTTGAGTGGCCTCGTTATAGAGAAGTACTGACTCATTATCAAGGTTGAGTGGCCTCATTATAGAGAAGTACTCACTCATAATCATCGTTGAGTGGCCTCGTTATGGAGAAGTACTCACTCATTATCAAGGTTGAGTGGCCTCATTATAGAGAAGTACTGACTCATTATCAAGGTTGAGTGGCCTCATTATAGAGAAGTACTCACTCATAATCATCGTTGAGTGGCCTCGTTATGGAGAAGTACTCACTCATTATCAAGGTTGAGTGGCCTCGTTATAGAGAAGTACTGACTCATTATCAAGGTTGAGTGGCCTCATTATAGAGAAGTACTCACTCATAATCATCGTTGAGTGGCCTCGTTATAGAGAAGTACTCACTCATTATCAAGGTTGAGTGGCCTCATTATAGCGAAGTACTCACTCAAAATCATCGTTGAGTGTCCTCGTTATAGAGAAGTACTCACTCATTATCAAGGTTGAGTGGCCTCGTTATAGAGAAGTACTCACTCATAATCATCGTTGAGTGGCCTCGTTATAGAGAAGTACTCACTCATAATCAAGGTTGAGTGGCCTTGTTGTAGAGTAGTACTCACTGATAATCAGGGTTGAGTGGCCTCGTTATAGAGAGGTACTCACTCAAAATCATCGTGGAGTGGCCTCGTTATAGAGAAGTATTCACTCATAATCATCGTTGAGTGGCCTCGTTATGGAGAAGTACTGACTCATTATCAAGGTTAAGTGGCCTCATTATAAAGAAGCACTGACTCATAATCAAGGTTAAGTGGCCTCGTTGTAAAGAAGTACTCGCTCATTATCAAGGTTGAGTGGACTCGTTATGGAGAAGTACTGACTCATTATCAAGGTTGAGTGGCCTCATTATAGAGAAGTACTCACTCATAATCATTGTTGGGTGGCCTCGTTATAGAGAAGTACTCACTCATAATCATCGTTGAGTGGCCTCGTTATAGAGAAGTACTGACTCATTATCAAGGTTAAGTGGCCTCGTTATAGAGAAGTACTGAATCATAATCAAGGTTGAGTGGCCTCGTTATCGAGAAGTACCGACTCATTATCAAGGTTGAGTGGCCTCGTTATTGAGAAGTACTCACTCATTATCAAGGTTGAGTGGCCTCATTATAGAGAAGTACTCACTCAAAATCATCGTTGAGTGGCCTCGTTATAGAGAAGTACTCACTCATTATCAAGGTTGAGTGGCCTCATTATAGAGAAGCACTGACTCATAATCAAGGTTAAGTTGCCTCGTTGTAGAGAAGTACTCGCTCATTATCAAGGTTGAGTGGCCTCGTTATAGAGAAGTACTGACTCATTATCAAGGTTGAGTGGCCTCGTTATAGAGAAGTACTCACTCATTATCAAGGTTGAGTGGCCTCGTTATAGAGAAGTACTGACTCATTATCAAAGTTAAGTGGCCTCGTTATAGAGAAGTACTCACTCATTATCATGGTTGAGTGGCCTCGTTATAGAGAAGTACTCACTCATAATCATCGTTGAGTGGCCTCGTTATCGAGAAGTAGTGACTCATTATCAAGGTTAAGTGGCCTCGTTATAGAGAAGTACTGAATCATAATCAAGGTTGAGTGGCCTCGTTATAGAGAAGTACTGACTCATTATCAAGGTTGAGTGGCCTCGTTATAGAGAAGTAATCACTCATAATCATCGTTGAGTGGCCTCGTTATAGAGAAGTACTCACTCATTAGCAAGGTTGAGTGGTCTCGTTATAGAGAAGTACTGACTCATTATCAAGGTTGAGTGGCCTCGTTATAGAGAAGTACGGACTCATTATCAAGATTGAGTGGCCTCGTTATCGAGAAGTACTCACTCATAATCATCGTTGAGTGGCCTCGTTATAGAGAAGTACTCACTCATTATCAAGGTTGAGTGGCCTCGTTATCGAGAAGTACTCACTCATTATCAAGGTTGAGTGGCCTCGTTATAGAGAAGTACTCACTCATAATCATCGTTGAGTGGCCTCGTTATAGGGAAGTACTCACTCATAATCATCGTGGAGTGGCCTCATTATAGAGAAGTACTTACTCATTATCATCGTTGAGTGGCCTCGTTATAGAGAAGTACTCACTCATAATCATCATGGAGTGGCCTCGTTATGTAGAAGTACTCACTCATAATCATCGTGGAGTGGCCTCGTTATGGAGAAGTACTCACTCATTATCAAGGTTGAGTGACCTCATTATAGAGAAGTACTCACTCATTATCAAGGTTGAGTGGCCTCATTATAGAGAAGTACTGGCTCATTATCAATGTTGAGTGGCCTCATTATAGAGAAGTACTCACTCATAATCATCGTTGAGTGGCCTCGTTATAGAGAAGTACTCACTCATTATCAAGGTTGAGTGGCCTCGTTATAGAGAAGTACTGACTCATTATCAAGGTTGAGTGGCCTCATTATAGAGAAGTACTCACTCATAATCATCGTTGAGTGGCCTCGTTATGGAGAAGTACTCACTCATTATCAAGGTTGAGTGGCCTCATTATAGAGAAGTACTCACTCATAATCATCGTTGAGTGGCCTCGTTATAGAGAAGTACTCACTGATTAATCAGGGTTGAGTGGCCTCGTTATAGAGAGGTACTCACTCAAAATCATCGTGGAGTGGCCTCGTTATTGAGAAGTATTCACTCATAATCATCGTTGAGTGGCCTCGTTATGGAGAAGTACTGACTCATTATCAAGGTTAAGTGGCCTCATTATAGAGACGCACTGACTCATAATCAAGGTTAAGTGGCCTCGTTATAGAGAAGTACTGACTCATTATCAATGTTAAGTGGCCTCGTTATAGAGAAGTACTGACTCATTATCAAGGTTAAGTGGCCTCATTATAGAGAAGTACTGACTCATTATCAAGGTTGAGTGGCCTCGTTATAGAGAAGTACTGACTCATTATCAAAGTTAAGTGGCCTCGTTATAGAGAAGTACTGACTCATTATCAAGGTTGAGTGGCCTCGTTATAGAGAAGTACTGACTCATTATCAAGGTTAAGTGGCCTCGTTATAGAGAAGTACTGACTCATTATCAAGGTTGAGTGGCCTCGTTATAGAGAAGTACTGACTCATTATCAATGTTAAGTGGCCTCGTTATAGAGAAGTACTGACTCATTATCAAGGTTAAGTGGCCTCATTATAGAGAAGTACTGACTCATTATCAAGGTTGAGTGGCCTCGTTATAGAGAAGTACTGACTCATTATCAAAGTTAAGTGGCCTCGTTGTAGAGAAGTACTGACTCATTATCAAGGTTGAGTGGCCTCGTTATAGAGAAGTACTGACTCATTATCAAGGTTAAGTGGCCTCGTTATAGAGAAGTACTGACTCATTATCAAGGTTGAGTGGCCTCGTTATAGAGAAGTACTGACTCATTATCAATGTTAAGTGGCCTCGTTATAGAGAAGTACTGACTCATTATCAAGGTTAAGTGGCCTCGTTATAGAGAAGTACTGACTCATTATCAAGGTTGAGTGGCCTCATTATAGAGAAGTACTGACTCATTATCAAGGTTAAGTGGCCTCGTTATAGAGAAGTACTGACCCATTATCAAGGTTGAGTGGCCTCGTTATAGAGAAGTACTGACTCATTATCAAGGTTAAGCGGCCTCGTTATAGAGAAGTACTGACTCATTATCAAGGTTGAGTGGCCTCGTTATAGAGAAGTACTGACTCATTATCAAGGTTGAGTGGCCTCGTTATAGAGAAGTACTGACTCATTATCAAGGTTAAGCGGCCTCGTTATAGAGAAGTACTCACTCATTAGCAAGGTTGAGTGGTCTCGTTATAGAGAAGTACTGACTCATTATCAAGGTTGAGTGGCCTCGTTATAGAGAAGTAGAGACTCATTATCAAGGTTGAGTGGCCTCGTTATCGAGAAGTACTCACTCATAATCATCGTTGAGTGGCCTCGTTATAGAGAAGTACTCACTCATTATCAAGGTTGAGTGGCCTCGTTATCGAGAAGTACTCACTCATTATCAAGGTTGAGTGGCCTCGTTATAGAGAAGTACTGACTCATAATCATCGTTGAGTGGCCTCGTTATAGGGAAGTACTCACTCATAATCATCATGGAGTGGCCTCGTTATGGAGAAGTACTCACTCATTATCATCGTTGAGTGGCCTCGTTAAAGAGAAGTACTCACTCATAATCATCATGGAGTGGCCTCGTTATGGAGAAGTACTCACTCATAATCATCGTTGAGTGGCCTCGTTATACAGAAGTACTCACTCATTATCAAGGTTGAGTGGCCTCGTTATAGAGAAGTACTGACTCATTATCAAGGTTGAGTGGCCTCGTTATAGAGAAGTACTCACTCATAATCATCGTTGTGGCCTCATTATAGGGAAGTACTCACTCATAATCATCGTGGAGTGGCCTCGTTATGGAGAAGTACTCACTCATTATCAAGATTGAGTGACCTCATCATAGAGAAGTACTGACTCATTGTCAAGGTTGAGTGGCCTCATTATAGAGAAGTACTGACTCATTATCAAAGTTAAGTGGCCTCGTTATAGAGAAGTACTGACTCATTATCAAGGTTGAGTGGCCTCGTTATAGAGAAGTACTGACTCATTATCAAGGTTAAGTGGCCTCGTTATAGAGAAGTACTGACTCATTATCAAGGTTGAGTGGCCTCGTTATAGAGAAGTACTGACTCATTATCAATGTTAAGTGGCCTCGTTATAGAGAAGTACTGACTCATTATCAAGGTTAAGTGGCCTCGTTATAGAGAAGTACTGACTCATTATCAAGGTTGAGTGGCCTCATTATAGAGAAGTACTGACTCATTATCAAGGTTAAGTGGCCTCGTTATAGAGAAGTACTGACCCATTATCAAGGTTGAGTGGCCTCGTTATAGAGAAGTACTGACTCATTATCAAGGTTAAGCGGCCTCGTTATAGAGAAGTACTGACTCATTATCAAGGTTGAGTGGCCTCGTTATAGAGAAGTACTGACTCATTATCAAGGTTGAGTGGCCTCGTTATAGAGAAGTACTCACTCATAATCATCGTTGAGTGGCCTCATTATAGGGAAGTACTCACTCATAATCATCGTGGAGTGGCCTCGTTATGGAGAAGTACTCACTCATTATCAAGGTTGAGTGACCTCATTATAGAGAAGTACTCACTCATTATCAAGGTTGAGTGGCCTCATTATAGAGAAGTACTGACTCATTATCAATGTTGAGTGGCCTCATTATAGAGAAGTACTCACTCATAATCATCGTTGAGTTGCCTCGTTATAGAGAAGTACTCACTCATTATCAAGGTTGAGTGGCCTCGTTATAGAGAAGTACTGACTCATTATCAAGGTTGAGTGGCCTCATTATAGAGAAGTACTCACTCATAATCATCGTTGAGTGGCCTCGTTATGGAGAAGTACTCACTCATTATCAAGGTTGAGTGGCCTCATTATAGAGAAGTACTCACTCATAATCATCGTTGAGTGGCCTCGTTATAGAGAAGTACTCACTCATAATGAAGGTTGAGTGGCCTTGTTGTAGAGTAGTACTCACTGATAATCAGGGTTGAGTGGCCTCGTTATAGAGAGGTACTCACTCAAAATCATCGTGGAGTGGCCTCGTTATAGAGAAGTACTCACTCATAATCATCGTTGAGTGGCCTCGTTATAGAGAAGTACTCACTCATAATCAAGGTTGAGTGGCCTTGTTGTAGAGTAGTACTCACTGATAATCAGGGTTGAGTGGCCTCGTTATAGAGAGGTACTCACTCAAAATCATCGTGGAGTGGCCTCATTATAGAGAAGTACTCACTCATAATCATCGTTGAGTGGCCTCGTTATAGAGAAGTACTGACTCATTATCAAGGTTAAGTGGCCTCGTTATAGAGAAGTATTCACTCATAATCATCGTTGAGTGGCCTCGTTATGGAGAAGTACTGACTCATTATCAAGGTTAAGTGGCCTCATTATAAAGAAGCACTGACTCATAATCAAGGTTAAGTGGCCTCGTTGTAAAGAAGTACTCACTCATTATCAAGGTTGAGTGGACTCGTTATGGAGAAGTACTGACTCATTATCAAGGTTGAGTGGCCTCATTATAGAGAAGTACTCACTCATAATCATTGTTGGGTGGCCTCGTTATAGAGAAGTACTCACTCATTATCAAGGTTGAGTGGCCTCGTTATAGAGAAGTACTGACTCATTATCAAGATTAAGTGGCCTCGTTATAGAGAAGTACTCACTCATTATCATGGTTGAGTGGCCTCGTTATAGAGAAGTACTCACTCATAATCATCGTTGAGTGGCCTCGTTATAGAGAAGTACTGACTCATTATCAAGGTTAAGTGGCCTCGTTATAGAGAAGTACTGAATCATAATCAAGGTTGAGTGGCCTCGTTATCGAGAAGTACCGACTCATTATCAAGGTTGAGTGGCCTCGTTATAGAGAAGTACTCACTCATTATCAAGGTTGAGTGGCCTCGTTATAGAGAAGTACTGACTCATTATCAAGGTTGAGTGGCCTCGTTATAGAGAAGTACTCACTCATAATCATCGTTGAGTGGCCTCATTATAGAGAAGTACTCACTCATTATCAAGGTTGAGTGGCCTCGTTATCGAGAAGTACTGACTCATTATCAAGGTTGAGTGGCCTCGTTATAGAGAAGTACTCACTCATAATCATCGTTGAGTGGCCTCGTTATAGGGAAGTACTCACTCATAATCAAGGTTGAGTGGCCTCGTTATAGAGAAGTACTCACTCATAATCATCGTTGAATGGCCTCGTTATTGAGAAGTACTCACTCATAATCATCGTGGAGTGGCCTCGTTATAGAGAAGTACTCACTCATAATCATCGTTGAGTGGCCTCGTCATAGAGAAGTACTGACTCATTATCAAGGTTGAGTGGACTCATTATAGAGAGGTACTCACTCATAATCATCGTTGAGTGGCCTCGTCATAGAGAAGTAGTGACTCATTATCAAGGTTGAGTGGCCTCGTTATAGAGAAGTACTCACTCATAATCATCGTTGAGTGGCCTCGCTATGGAGAAGTACTCACTCATAATCATCGTTTAGTGGCCTCCTTCCTGAGTCATCATCCTTTTGATGGAGTACCAACAAGAAACATCTGGTGACAAAATGCAAATTTCAGAATCAGCCATAAAGAGGATGTTTTTGACATCTCAGACAAGCTGATAATTTAAAGGTTTGGCCTCATTTGCCTTCCCAGCTGAGCACTGCATTACTCATGATGTTATGATAGCAGTTTCAAGTTTGAGCTTATGACATTGAGATACTCGGTGGAAATCCCATCTTCAATGTTGATTCATCCATTGTCTACTAATGTCCTTGAAAGTGACATTTTTGTAAATGAACATTGATTACTCAGAATGCTCTTGTCCTGCCCTTGATGAGTCGGAGCTCCACCTCTTCCTCTTCTTTCAGATGAAGCACAGCTTTCTGGGGGAGTGGCAAACTGTGCCCCATCAACCACCTTCTGGTGAAACTTCCAAAATCCAGGATCACTGGTCACTTCCACTCATTCACTCATCTTTTTCCCATCTGTCGAACTAATTTCTCTTCAATCTCTTTCCTCCACTCAAGTCTTCAAGACAGATGTTCACCACCATCTCAGATCATCCCCCATCTGAAACCATGATCTTTTATACCCCGTTAATCCCTCCCCCCAAACCCTCCAGCCCCAAATTCCACCTCCTTCCAAATTCCCAGTTTCTCCTTCCTGAGAGTTTGCTTTGTGTATCCATCCTGTCAACTCGTTATGTCCTCCCCTCCCCTCACTCCTCCCCACATCCACTGTTTGTCCAAGTATCCCTTTATTTTGTCCTTCAACCCTGTGCCTTTGGTGTTCCCTCCTCTCCACTGTTCCTTTTGTCCTGTTACATCCTGATCCGTTCAGTGTTCTCGCTCTTCCACAAGCCTTGCATCTGGATACAAAAAAAAAATGCATGTTTATGAAAGGCAACTAATGCCATGTATTGGAACGCAATCAGTGTGGCAAGGGCAGTGGAGCATTTTGAAAAGTTGGGTGCTGCCCAGAAAGGAAAGGGGAGGGCAGAGGTGGGTGGGTATGAACTGTAGTTGTAACACAGAAAAGACGAGGCTACTATGGGCACACTCTAACCACAGGGCAATTTTGATGAGTTAACCAATGAGTGGCCTCAATAAAATATCCAGGAGTCACGAATGTGGCCACTACATAATAAATAACAAAACGATTTCTGGAGGTCTGACTAACATTAAGTTCATCTGTAAAGATTAATGGGGTTATTCAAACTTTGTGTGAAATTAGTGATTAAGTAAAAATGATGATTCCACCTGAAAAGCCTCCTCCCCTTGCCCACCTGACTACCCATCTACCACCCAACCCCTCTGCCTACATACATGGCCCTTGTATACCCACCCTAACTCCATACATGGCCCCTGTATACCCACCCCCTCTGCCTACATGGCCCCTGTATACCCACCCCCTCTGCCTACATGGCCCCTGTATACCCACCCCCTCTGCCTACATGGCCCCTGTATGTATACCCTCCCCACCCCCTCTGCCTACGTGGCCCCTGTATACCCACCCCCTCTGCCTACATGGCCCCTGTATACCCACCCCCTCTGCCTACATGGCCCCTGTATACCCACCCCCTCTGCCTACATGGCCCCTGTATACCCACCCCCTCTGCCTACATCGGCCCTGTATACCCACCCCTCTGCCCACATGGCCCCTGTATACCCTCCCCACCCCCTCTGCCTACATGGCACATACATGCTCAACACCGATAACATTCCACACTGCCAAAACAATTTCTTCAGTAAGAACCCCATCAGGGGGGACACAAACTAAAGCATGTTTACGGGTTAATGCTTCAAACTCAGCATCTCACTGCGAACAAGCCACCGCCATGACAAAAGCAAAAGAACTCCGTCTTACCCTAACCTCTGGTTCTTCTTCTTCTCCTTCTTCTTCTTCTTTGTCTTATGGCGTTGTCAGAGCCACAAGGCTCTATACATGCCACGTGTCTGGACATAACTGTGGAGAAAGAACGAGCCTATGGAAAATCCATTAAAATGATGTGGGTCTCCCGCTCGCTTTTAAAAGACGTTGAACTACCTTACAGAGTCGAGGATGCTACTGGTTTAAATGAGCGAAAATGATCGGCAGAACAGACATGCCAATCCCCGCCTCTCTGATGATTTGAAATAGGAGCAACTTGGGTCCATCATATAGGCAGCATTCTAGAAACAAGTGGGTTAAACCTTCAGGTTTCCTACAGGTGTCCAGGTGTCGCAGATCCCAGTTGGATGACACCCTATTGCATGAAGGTACGAATTAAGGTGACAGTGCCCAAGTCTTAGCCTGGAGAAAGCCACCTGGTCTCTGCGGGAAAGCCGTGGGAGCCCAACAAGGGAGTGGCGGGGAGGGGAAGGGGATCACCACCTGATTCACCCTGTAACAAAACCTACCCTTAATGGTTCTGTCCCACTGGGATTGCAATCTTTTTACTAACTTGTCCTTGGCCACATTCACAATCTCTGACAGTCCCAAAGGGATTTGGATAACACATTTGGATTCGAGTGTAGGAGAAAAGCGGATAAGGGTGGCCTCAATAAAATTACAGGAGACAGGAGACAAAGACATTACTGGTGGGTTCCCCAGGATGTGCCAGTGAGACCTCAAATTAGATTTAGGCCTTTGGTACATTTGACTGCAACCTTCTTAATGTGGGAGCTCCATGTAGGTCCCTTGTCGAAAACAACACCCAGGTAGGCCATTTCAGAAGATGCTCTGAGGACGGTTCCGCTGACTGATATTGTTGTTTCCTGAACCATTCTCTTATGTGAAAAAATTACAAATTTGGATTTGGTGCCAGAGAACTGGAACCCCCATCTTTGGGCACACAACTCCATCAAGTCGATGTCTGCCTGAAGTTTCCTTAACGCAAAAGCTAAGTTTTTGCCTTGGAGCCACAGAGCAATGCCGTCCGCAAAAAGCAGCATCTTGCCATAGATCCCTGGGAGGGAGGCTATTTCATTGATCATAATATTAAAAAGCGTATGGCCTAGACAGCTACCCTGGGGGATGCCTCCTTTCAGATGAAAAGAGGGAGAGAGGACCTGGCCCACCCTTACTTGAGGTGTCCTGATGGAAAAAAGTCCCGGATCCACCAGAACATTTTGCCACTAATGCCGAGATGGTGTAACTTGTAAAGCAGGCCTTCCTTCCAGACTGTATCGTAAGCTTTATGAATGTCCAGGAAAAAAACCAAGGAGTGATCCCTGGTTATTGTGGGATTTCCTGACCTAATTAGCCCAATGGAACAACATTGACAATGGCTGAACGGCCGCTTTCAAAATCCGCTCCTGGATTCATACAACAAGTTGTTCCGTTCAAGGAAGAAATCCAGGCGATTATTCACCATCTTCCCCATTAATTTGCTTACAACTGAAATGAGGGAGATTGGGTGGTATGAAGATGGGGTTTGGGGATTTTTCCCTGCTTTGAGAATTAGAATAATTATGGAATGTTTCCACTCGGGGGGAAGTTCTCCTCGAGACAAATCCTATTAAATAGGTCAAGAAACAAGCCCAACACCTTGTCATCCATGTGCTTGAACATGCGGAAGGTCAAGAGGTCGGGGCCAGGGGCACTGTACTTAGATTTTTGAATAGCTTGCCTGATTTCCCAAAGGGAGAAGTCAAGTTTTATAGGGGAATGTATAGGATGCCAGTCCATTAAAGATTTCTCGGTGCTGGACCTGGAATTGAAGTTTGGACGCTTTGGACTCTTTGTCGGTGTTATTTTTTCTGATTAGGTCAGATAAATATTTGCCCAGGACCTTAGCCTTATCCTTGTTAGAGGAGGAGGTTTCATCAGGTGTAACAAGTATAAGGATGACTCTTCCTCCGTCTTTAATTCCGTTCATACACTACCGGTCAAAAGTTTTAGAACACCTCAATTTTTCCAGTTTTTATTGCAATTTATGCAGTTTAATGTCCAGTGAATAACCTGAAAAGGTACAAAGGTAAGCAGTAAACTGCTCGAGGTTAAAAAAAAAGTTTAGGTTTGCAAAAACGGGAAAATAATGTAAATTGCACAGTTATATTGTAAAAAAGGCCTTCTTCAGGGAACAAGTAATGGGTTTACAACTTACAACTGTTCTGCAGCAATGTAAGTAAATTAAGCCTTGAAAGTTGATGCAAACAATTCCTCCAGGTGTCCCAACCTCTGCTGATTACTTGATTACAAACCCCCTGTCTGTATGAAAGCAGTATTAGAACAGACTGTTATTACACCCTCTGAAGCATTATTTGGACAATATTGCACTGCAGGAAGTAGTATATTGGAAACTGGAGGAAACTCTGACAGGATGAGGTCTGGCAGACCCAAAGCCACAACAGAATTAGAAGACAAGTTTCTGAGAGTCAACAGCTTGCGTGATAGGCGGCTCACTGGACAACAGCTTCAAGCACAGCTTAACACTGGTCGAAGTAAGCAAGTCTCAGTTTCAACTGTGAAGAGAAGACTTCGAGCTGCAGGTTTGACAGGTCGAGTGGCAATAAGAAAGCCATGGTTAAGATGGCAAAATAAGAAAAAGAGGCTTGCCTGGCCCATGAAGCACCGCCAGTGGACTAATGAAGACTGGAAGAAGGTCTTATGGACTGATTAATCAAAATTTGAAATCTTTGGTTCATCACGCAGGGTGAAAGGTATGCCGTCGAGTAGGCGAAAGGATGGTTCCTCAGTGTGTGACACCAACTGTGAAATATGGAGGAGGAAGCGTGATGGTCTGGGGCTCTTTTGCTGGATCCAGAGTCGCCGACTTGCACAGAGTGACTGGCACCCTGAACCAAAATGGCTACCACAGCATTTTGCAGCGCCATGAAATACCCTCTGCTATACGCCTAGTTGGTCAGGGGTTCATCCTACAGCAAGATAATGACCCTAAACACACCTCCAGGCTATGTCAAAGCTACCTTTGTGGAAAAGAACAAGATGGTAGGCTTCAAATCATGGAATGGCCAGCACAGTCTCCAGACTTAAACCCCATCGAGCTGGTTTGGGATGAACTGGACAGAAGGGTGAAAGCAAAGCAACCTACAAGTGCAACACATTTGTGGGAACTTCTGCAACAGTGTTGGGAAGAACTTCCCGAACAATATTTGATTTCCATTGTAGAAAGAATGCCACGAGTGTGTTCGGCGGTTATATCTGCAAAAGGGGCTACTTTGCTGAGTCAAAAATTTAAATTACATTTTGTTAAACAAAATGATTCTATGATTTCTTTTTTATCTCCAATTATTTATTTGTTCTGTGCTTAATTTGAGTACTTTTTTTTTTTTTTTTTTTTTTTTTTTTGTATACTGAATCGAGGCTCGTGAAAGAGCTAACATTTACTTCACAAACAAATCAACCAGACAAACAAAATATATAAAAAGCGGGAGCGGAAAACAAGATGGGGAGAGAAGGTGAAGCACACAAACACAACATTTGAGAGCAGGGAGATGTGTGGAAGGGAGAGGGCTTGGGGGGAGGAGGCATGGGAAGGGGGGGGGGGTGGAGGGAGAAGTATAAAACACAAGGACACCAATGACTTCCAGGACAGAAGTTGGTATTTCAAAAAGTGGAATTGCGGTGAAATTAGCGTAGCGGGGGTAGAAAAGATCAAGGTTTTGGATGGGGGAAGATAAGAGATGGTGGTGAACAGCTGTTTTAAAGACCTGGAGGGTGGAGTGGGATTGAAGAGAGTGAGGGAGTTTGTTCCAGAGGCGGGAGAAAAGAGGAATGAAGGAGTGAAGGTGAGCAGAGAGTCTTGATTTTGGCAGTTTGACCATAAGAGGGTTGCAGGCAGATCTTGTGCGACCTGTAGGAATATTTGTGGGACAGAGCCCAGAGAGAGCTGGGGGGGCAAGGCCAGAGAGGAGTCGGTAGAAGATGGAAAGACCACCAACCTGCCTGCGGTGAGTGAGTGAGAGGCCCTTGGAGTTAGCTCCGTCGCGGGAGATTCCAATGATTCTGAATGCTTTGGTTTCAACAGCGTGAAGACGAGCTAGGTGTGAGGCAGGAGCACCAGCCCAGAGGGGAGAGCAGTATTCCATTGAGCTGCGGATGAAAGCCTTGTATGTGGTGAGGAGCTCAGGTGTGCCAAGGAAGGACTTCGCACGACGGAGGATGCCCAGTAGGCGACTGGCTTTGGAGGCCAGATTTGAAATGTGGTTTTCCCAGGAAAGATCATGGCAGATAGTGAGACCCAAAAGCTTGAGTGACAGAACTTCTTGGAGAGGATTATTCAGAAAGTGGATGGGAGGGTTGTCCAGTCGGTCTTTTCGGAGAGACATCGTAAGAGTGTGAGATTTGTCAGGATTGAAAGACATGTTCCACTTGTTTGCCCAGTCTGTGATTTTGTCCAGGTCTGCAGAGAGTGAGGAGGCAGCAGACTGCCGATCTGAGGGATGAAGAATGGAGCGACAGAGAGTAGAGTCATCAGCAAAGAGATACAGAGGATTTTTAAGAGAGTCAGAGAGATCATTGATGAAGACCAGAAAAAGGACAGGGCCAAGAACACTGCCTTGTGGAACTCCAGCCTGAACAGGAAGAGGAGATGAGAGAAACCCATTCAGGGCCACACGTTGACTACGACTAGAGAGGAAGTCCGCCAGCCATGCGTGGAGATTTCCATGGATACCAAAAGAGGAGAGTTTGGTGAGCAGAGCGGGGTGCCAGACCGTATCGAAGGCACGTGATATGTCAAGGGAGACTGCTCTAATTTCCTGTTTGGCATTGAGGACCTCCATCCATTGTTGAGAAAGCAGAAGCAGCATGTCCAGAGTAGAGTGTCCAGGTCTGAAACCAAATTGATGATCAGAGATCAAGCCATTGGAGAAGAGGAAAGATTTCATATCTGAAGCAATGATGGATTCCATGACTTTGCTGATAATTGGGAGAAGGCTGATTGGTCTGTAGTTGCTGGGATCTGTTTTTGCACCTTTTTTGTGCAAAGCGGTGATGTTGGCAGATTTCCAAGCAGATGGAAGATGACCTTGAGCAAAAGAGAGGGTGAAGAGAACAGAGAGAGGGAGTGAAAGAGCAGAAGAACAGGATTTTAGGACCCGTGGGCTGATGCCGTCAGGTCCAGTTGCAGAATCCGAGTCGAGGGTTGACAGAAACTTTTCCACCTTGTCAGGAGGAAAGGACACAGAGTCCAGGAGCAGCTGGGTACGACTGGGTACGGTGGGTACAGAGAGGGATGGGTTTGGGACACAAGATTTCGAGGCAAACACAGAGTTGAGGCATTCAGCTTTTTCATGTGCGGAGTCAGCCGTGTGGCCATTTGAGGTGAGGGAGGGGATGGAGGGGGAACAAACACCAGAAACAGATTTGACCAGACGCCACCAGGATTTGGAAGAGGGAGACAGATAAGAGAGTTCGGTCCTGAGAAGGGAGAGATATTGTTTCCTGGCTCTCCTGAGGGTGGACACACACTTGTTTCGGGCTTTGTGAAAGGAAATGAGATTTCCTTCCGTTGGATTTGCTTTCCAGGAGACGAAAGCAAGTTGTTTCTGGGCAATAGCCTCACCACAAGATTCCGTGTACCATGGACGGGAGGAAGGGTATGACAACAGAAGATGAGATGGGATAAATCTGTGCATGAGAGAGAGCAGTTTGCTTTGGAAGAATTCCCAGGAAGAATTTATGTCAGAGGCAGTAGAGATAGGAGACCAGTCCAGATGATTGATGGCTGCTTGAAGACCGTGCCAGTTGGCCTGAGTGAAATGCCAGACTCGTCGACGCTGAGGAGGCTCTCTGAGAATGGTCAGAGAGATGTCCACTTTAACAAGCACATGATCAGAAGAGCCGATTGGAGCAGAAGAAGAGCAGCAGACATTTTCAGGGAAGTTAGTCATAACCAAGTCCAGAAGAGAAGATGCTCCGTTGACTGAAATCCGGGTCGGGAAATTGACAGTTTGTGTCAGTCCCAGTGAGTCACAGAAGTCCTTTGCTGAAGAGCCATGGCTGGTGAGAGAGGTACCCACACCCAGCCAACTGGCATGGTGACAATTGAAATCACCACATATGAGGAAGAGAGAGTTGGGATGGGTAGATAGAAGTTGGTCCATATTCTCAGACAGCGAGATGTAGATGGAGTCATCACTGTTTGGTGGACGGTACAACACACATATGAACAAAAGGTGGGAGCGAAGGGGAAGCCGTAGCCAAAGGTATTCCTGGGGGTGAGGTGGAGAGAGGGCAGTGCAGGGCGAGTGAGGAAGAGAGTTTTTTTATAAAGATAGCAACCCTACCTCCAGGACGAGGCTCAGGTCTATCATACCGGAGTAGGGAGTAACCTGGGAGAGATACCAAGGAATCAGAGACATCATGAAGGAGGAAAGTTTCTGTTAAGCAGATCACGTCTGGTTTGTCAGAAGCAACCTGTATGGAGAGATCAGACATGTTTGAGCGAAGGCCCCGGATGTTTGAGGTCCATACTGTTAAGGAAGAGGAAGGGGGAGCATCGGATACAGAACAGGGGGGGGGGGGGGGGGGGAGCGGTAGGGTAAGATGTGGAAGAGGAGGAAGAGGTAGGGAGAGCTGTTGAAGGTGTGTCAGAGATTACAGAATAGCTCGGAGAAAGGGAAGGATGGGGCAGACAAAAGGTTTGATGGTGATTGGGAGAGGCGCAGTGAGGTATTATTTGACGAGGGGGAAGAGCGAGGCAGAAGGTTGAGGGAGATGAAGGTGAAAGTTGGAAGGGGGAAGAAGCGGGGAGGACGCTTTGAGGGGGAGGGGTGAGAGGGGAGTCTAGGAGGGGAGGAGCGAGGGAGAGTCTCGGAGGGGAGGGGTGTGGGGGGAGATTTGAAAGGAATGGGTGATTGGGAAGATTTGGAGGGGAGGGGCAAGGGGGAAGATTTGAAAGAGATGGGTGATGGGGATGATTTGGAGGGGATGGGCAAGGGGGTAGATTTAGAGGGGAGGGGTGATGGGAAATGGGATTTTGGGGTGATGGGATTTTGAAAAATGTACGATTAATGGGAAACGAACATTTATTGCAAAATGAGTTTCTTGAGACATTCGAGTCAAAAATACGTTTGAGGACGCTGGAGGGAGGATGGAGTGCTGGAGAGTTTAGGGAATGAATGAAAGATGCACTATAAGAGATGGAATTTTTTTTTGGAATGAATGGATTTGGTGAGCAAGTCGAAAGCATCCTTTTATAGAAGAAGAAGAAAAAGGTGTTATAGAATATGACAGAATACAGGTCTTCAGGGTTCAGATGAGACATTTTTTAACAACGTGATCACAAACAGCGTGGTCGAAGAATGAACGAACGAACAACTAAGAACGAATAAACGAATAAAAACGGAAGGAAATGTTTTTGGTTTTTTTTTTTTTTTTGAGATTTTAAAACAAGGAAGTATGGGATGAAAAGACCGTGAAAACAGAGAACGGAAAAAAATTTCAGCGTGATCGGAGAACCGCTGAGACAAAAACAAAGCCTAAAGCCAAGGTTGGACACAGTAGCCTAGTACTACACTTAGGCCTCAGAATACACGATGAGAAAGACCGACGATTCTGTACACAGGTACAAAAAACCAACGCCAAGAATACTATTAAAGACACCCCAATAGGTACATACAAGACCAGTTTCGACAAAAACACAATTGTGAAAAGTTACTTAACTTCGAAAGCGAGCGTGCATGGACAGCTTTGAAGAGACGAGACCTTGAGACCTCATTGAGACATTAAACTGCGTAAATTACAATAAAAACTGGAAAAATTGAGGTGTTCTAAAACTTTTGACCGGTAGTGTATATCTCACCCCTCTCCAAATGAATTGAAGAGAGATATCTGCGTTAATGGATTAACAAAAACGTTGCCAAGAGGCCGTCTTGGCTCTTTTTATGCCAAGACCTGCTGGACCTGGGCTCTTTTCCACTTGTACTCAATGGTGACCTCTATCGTTAAGTATTTCCTTATTTTCTTGAGAGCCTCCCTCCTTTCCCGAATGACCTGTCTGCACTCGGCATTCCACCAAGGCACTTTCGTTTTCCTGCCTGGTGAGCTTCTGCAGGTAGGGATTGTTTCCTGGGCGATGGCATTTGGTCTGGAATAAAGAGCTGTTAAAATTGGCAGTGTTCTTGCTTGCAAGATCTTCCTTCAATTCCTCGAAGCAACGACGAGAAAAATAAACCCAGTCGGCCTTGGAGAAACTTCAGGATGGAGGGCCACCAAAGGCGTTGATGTCTCTTTCAAATAAAAAGGTTCGTGAACACTGGAAAGTGGTCGCTCCCCAGATTATCACTGTGCACCCACATCTTGCTGCTGCCGATGAAGCGATGAAGGCGAGATCCAGAGGGGAGGTTTTCCTGTGGATAGATTGACAGATGTCCCACTGCTATCATTTAAAGGCACCATTTTGAATTTTTCAATAATATGTTCAACACATTCACAATTTTTGTCCATGATATTGAAGCCCCAAAGAGAATTGTGGCTATTTAACCCTTTCACACTTCTGAAACACCTTCTGAAGATACACACAAAAACGAGGTGTGAGAAAAGAGAGGGGGAATACAGAAGGAATGGATTCAACTCCGACACGGAGCATCTGGACACATGCAGCCGCCATTTTTGCCACACCCAACAGACCAACGGCCAGCAGGTGGTGTGAGTGAGAGAGCGAGAGTGAGAGCGAGAGAGAGAGAGAGAGAGAGAGAGAGAGAGAAGAGAGAGAGAGAGAGAGAGAGAGAGAGATTTCTCAGGATTGAAAGATGTATTCCAAGTTTTTGATCTGTTTTTGATTTTGTCAAGGTCTGAGGAGAAGAGAAGAGAATGCTGCCTGTCTGTCAGAAGTATGAGGGATTTCACGGCAGAGAGAGGAGTCATCAGCAAAGAGAAAAAGAGGATTTTCCAGAGAGCCAGAGTCATCATTGATGAAGATTAGGAATAAGATGGGGCCGAGAACACTGTCTTGGGGTACTCCAGCCTTGACAGGGAGAGGAGAAGAAAGGGTTTCTTTGAGAGCACTCAGAGAGGAGGAAGTCACTGATCCAAAAGCTACAGGCTTGTCATCCTGCAAAAGGCATTAGTGCAGCGGCATAGCAAAAATTTAAGAAGAATTGTGCATTTTGTGATGGAAGCACCAAATTTGGCACAATGATAGAATGTTATATTTAGAACATTTTCAGATATGGAACCACTTTGAAATTCACCCAAGGTCGCCGCCATATTGGTTTTCAAAATGGCGGCTTTAAAAATCTGTAACCCTTAGGGGGGGTGGCGGAAACAAATCCTACAGGCACAATTATTGCCCCATTCACCCTATATCTTTTCTAACATCAGTAGACACATTACAGCGGCGATTCTGAGCTCAAGGGAACATCTAGGGGTCTGGGGAGTGAAAAATTTGAAAATTTCGGCCAAAAATACCCCTAAAAGAGGTCATTTGGTGTCAAATTTCAGGGGGGGTCGTGTATTGTCCTGTAGATAAAACATGCTGGTCCGTTGATTAACCCCTAATTAAACGACTTTTTTGTTTGTTTGCTCCATCCAGGTTTCAATCATGTCGAAGCAGTTCAAGTTAGTTCATGTTACCAAGCATGTAACTTCAACGCCAAAGACGCCACTGGACTGGGAACTCTGTGTTCTGTGTCAAGTTGATATAGGAGAGTCCCTACAGTGTCCTGCTGTCACGAAAAGAACTGATGCAGGTGCTGGATACAAGACACTTGAAGACAATCTATCAGCATTCAATAAACTAGGCAAGCTGCCACAAGACGTGGACTTGCAACGACTGGATGAAGGCCAAGGGATAGCTGCCACTCTAGCTGCCCACCAAGCCAAGTGGCACAAGTCATGCAGGGTGAAATATAACACTACCAAGCTACAGCGGGTACAGAAGAGAAGTCATCCAGAGGGAAGCCCTATCCCCAGTACAATCACAGATAAGTACAAGCTTACTAGGTCTCAGGCAGCTTGTGTTGATAGCATATGCGACAATTTGTGCTTCTTCTGCCAGCAAGAGCTTGGTTTGGAGTTTCATCAAGCAGCGACATTGGAACTAGATAAACACGTTCGCAAGGCTGCAGAGTTTCTTCAGGATACCACTTTGTTAGCCCAACTGAGTGCTGGGGACATGGTCGCAAGAGAGGCCAAGTACCATAAGAAATGTTTGACATCCCTATACAACCGCGTGAGGGCAGCAAAAAAGCTTGCTGAGCAAAGCCAGAGCACGGTAGATGTCATTTCAGCAATAGTCCTTGCTGAACTGGTAACATACATAGAGGAAACTGCTAACGAAGAAGACACTGCTCCTGTATTCAAGATGGCAGACCTCACCAAGCTCTACACAATGAGAATGGAACAGTTCGGAGTTGTGCTGGAAACACGAGTCCATACAACCAGACTCAAGGAGCGTATCCTGGCACATTTCCCTGATCTGCAGGAGCACAGGCAGGGAAGAGATGTCCTGCTGGTGTTTCAGGAAGACATTGGCAGTGCATTAGCCAAGGCATGTCAACATGATATTGACAGTGATGTTGTGCACCTGGCACGAGCTGCAGGGATTATAAGGAAGGATATGTTCCAGTCATCTCAGCCTTTCAATGGGTCCTTCTCAAACAAATGTCAAGAAGAGTCTGTGCCATAACTGCTGCTGACAATGGTCTCCATGATTTTAGAGGGCGCAGGCATCAAAGATCAGGCATGTCAGTCATCGGCATCGGCGTCTGTGACAATAGCTCAACTTCTCAAATACAACAGTGTGAAGCATGAGAGGAGAGGTGCAGGCACAGACGTATGACACAGCATTAGTCAAGAGACTCCTTTGCCAATATATCTTGGCTTGATGCTTCAAGCCCATACGAGAAAGAGGGAACTGGTTGACACATTATCTGGACTAGGGATCAGCATTGCCTATGATAGAGTGCTACGGATCTCTGCAGAGCTGGGGAACGGGGTCTGTCAGCGCTTTCGGGCGGAGAAGGTGGTCTGTCCCCCAAAGCTCCGCGGTGGAGTGTTCACCACATCAGCTGTGGATAATATAGACCACAATCCCAGTTCCACGACAGCACACGACTCCTTCCACGGAACTGGTATTTCATTGATACAACATCCAGACTATGACAATCAAGGCACAGACCGAGGTATTGTCATTATCGGGGGTGTCTCAAATGTCAAGACTGTGGAGGACCTTCCACGGTATTACACAGATGTACAACCAGTTAGTTCACTTGCCAAAAGCCACCCTGTACCAGCTGGAACCCAGGCGTCGCTGCAGAGGAATCCTGCACAAGCTGAACTGGATAAAGAGAAGAGGTGGCTCCAGACTGTGAAGGATGCATGTGACAGTGGTGACACACAGAATCCAGGAAACATTTCTTGGGCTGCACATCACGCAGAGAACCAATCGGCCAAGGATACTAGTATCACAGTCACACCCACTGCCTTGCTTCCCCTCTTCCATGACCAAGCCCACTCAGTGCCAATGATCCGCCATGCCATGGATGTCGTGAAAGCAGCGATCAATGAGCTAAACCCTGGACAGATACCCGTCGTCACACTGGACCAACCACTTTATGCGATCGCCAAGCAGGTGCAATGGAACTGGCCAGACACACATGGTGAAGATCTCTTTGTGGTCATGCTGGGTGGTCTACACAAAGAGATGGCAGCTTTGAAGACAGCAGGAGACTGGCTGCAAGACAGCGGTTGGACACAGGCATTGGTTCAGGCAGAGATAGCAACAGCTGGCACAGCAGACTCCTTCTTGCGTGCAGCTCACGTCAGCCGTACAAGACGCGCCCACCAAGTAACTGTTGCTGCCCTACACATACTGCAGCATCGTGCATATGACATATACAACGAAAGAGCAACTGCAAGAGATGAGGAACCATTGGAGTTCGAGGCATGGTGTGACCAGAGAGCAGCGGCATGTCCACAGTTTCAGTACTGGGCCACTGTACTTAACCTGGAGCTCTGTATACTCCTCTACATACGTTCACTGAGAGAGTCCAACTTCACGCTGTACATGGACACCCTACCAGAGCTAGCTGCATGGTTCGCTGCATTGGACCATATCCACTATGCTCGCTGGTTACCAGTCCACATCAGGGACATGGTTGGCATTGCAGAGAAACACCCAGATGTTGCTGCCAAGTTCCATGCGGGGCACTTCACATCCAAGAAGACTAGGCATGCTTTCTCCGCCATCTCCCTAGACCAGGCTCATGAACAAAACAATGCCACAGTCAAAGGCGATGGCGGGGCAGTGGGCCTAACTGAAAATCCAAGTGCCCTTCGACGGTGGATGGTGGCTGGCCCCGAAGTTGCTCGGGTCATCACAGAATTTGAGACCTCACAGCAACTGCGCCAAAGGGGAGAGCACACCCACCACCATGAGCAAACCGACAGTGTGCAGAAGAAGTTCGTCCAAGATGTCCGTGCACTGACAACAGTCATCGAAGAGATGGGCAGCCCCTTTGAAGAAGAAAGCACAGATTTGCTGGTCCTGGGCACACTAGAGATCTTGGGCCCAGCTGTTGTAGATACTGTGCGTACAGCTGTACAGATTGGGAGAGATCAGTTCCATTCATTTGAGAAGGAACGTCTGGCAGACAGATCCAAGCCACTCAATGATGTCATCAAACGCAACAAACTCCCGTTGTTTTCATCCATCAAGGTCAAAGCTGCCCAGAAGAGCAAACAACAAGTAGCCTCTGCAAAGAGTGATTCAGAGCTCTTCTCCAGACTATACATCGCATGCCAAACCAGAGATGGGGGTCTCGAGCAGTTCTTCAAACATGAGAACAGCGCACATCCGCCAGCACTCTCGCAAAATGGACAGCTCCGCTTTGGTTCCAAAGCTGACTTGTTGCAGCCCTTAGAACAGCTTGTCGAAACAAAGTCGGACCCACCACAAGTATCTTCTGTGATCCTCGATGGAGCTGTAATAGTTCAAATGCTGAGCCCAGGCCAGACCAAAACATTTCTTGACTATGCCACAAAAGTATTCGTTCCATACATTATGTCACAGCTTCAACATCGATCTCGTCTCGATCTAGTGTGGGACCGCTATGCAAAGTCAGGCAGCCTGAAGGCAACTGCAAGGACCAACAGAGGCAAGGGAATACGCAGACGTGTCACTGGCTCTGCCCTCCTACCAGGCAACTGGCACAGTTTCCTCCGTGTCGACGAGAACAAGGAGGAACTCTTCAGCTTTCTGTCTAAGCAGGTCACGGAGTCCATCGATGTGCCAGACAAACAGCTGATTGCTACTGACGGTGAACAGGTAATGTGCATGATGTATGTTAGTGTGTGTTAGTGAAAGTGTGTGTATGTGTCTGGGTGGTGAGAGTGGGTGCGTGCCTGCTTGTGTGTTTGAGAGTGTGTGTACAATCTTCTGTGGTTTCAGTACATATTATACAATGTATTATTGATTTATGCTGTTGTAGAGTAAATTCTTACCCACATATGTGTATTCTTTTCATATAATTTAATTTTGATTATATAATCCCGATTTGTATTATCTATTCGGAATAATATTTTGTATTGTATATATAATCTTTAGCTGTCCACGGTACACTCCCTCAAATTGTTAAGAAAGGCCTATTGGCCATAGTGTTCTTGAATTGCTTTTTTCTTTCCTGGCATCTTGGGGGAGTGTCCATGAACAGGCTACTGTTATATGTGCAATGTCATATTGTATGATTTCATGTGTTTGATGCCAAGTAAATAACAATAATAATAATAATAATAATAATAATAATTGCCCTGTATTTATGTACTTGAAATAATGTACTGAAATAAATTAATAAATGTTATGCAGATTCATGTCAGGTTTTATTCGTGACCACCTACACCAAAGGAATTCACATTTAATTTACATCACGGTATTGTTCATGCTTACACCAACAGGTCATTGCTGTACCACCATGTGCAGACACAGCCGCTTTGGCCCCGTGCAATCACGAGGAAGCAGACACGCGCATGATGCTCCACGCAGCAGCTGCTATGAAATCTGGACACCGCAGAGTACTCATCCGCACCGTGGACACAGATGTGGTGGTTCTCGCTGTGTGGATGGCCCAGGAGCTTAATGAGGTAGTGGACGAACTCTGGTTAGCGCTTGGAACCGGAAAGAACTTCCACTACATAGCAGCACACGAGCTGTCTGCTACCCTGGGACCAGACAAAGCCAAGGCACTGCCAATCTTCCATGCAATCACAGGGTGTGATACCGTCTCGAGCTTTGCAGGTCGTGGCAAGAAAACAGCATGGGCAGTATGGGAAACTTTTCCAGAAGTGACCAATGCATTCCTGGACCTGGCATCTGCACCAAGTGAGATCTCTGAGGATACACTGGCAACCCTGGAGAGATACGTAGTGCTTCTGTACGACCGCACATGCACATGTTCTGAGGTGAATCTGGCAAGAAAGAAACTCTTTGCAAAGAAATCTCGATCCATTGAAGCAATACCTCCAACACAGGCCGCCCTAGTACATACAACACGTGAAGAGAGCAACTTACCAGGGTGGACATTGTTGGGGACAGTCTCTTGTCCCACACTGCTATCTCCCATCACCATGCGACTGGGGGTGGGTGGACAATGACGGACAGTTCGATCCTCTGTGGACAACACTACCAGAAGCTGCCAAATCCTGCTATGAACTCATCTGTTGTGGGTGCGAAAACGGTTGCAGTGGGAGATGCAGGTGCAAGAAAGCGGCTCTGAAATGCACAGCACTGTGTGCCTGTGATGGTGACTGCTCACATTGAGTTGGAACTGTGACACTTGGCATGACTTGATGCAATACGCTCGCTAGTTCTCTTGCTGAACGTGTGTATACAATGTACGTAATATGGGATTATCAGTTGCTTATGTCCATTAAAACATATTTCAATACAACCATTCAATTCATTGACCTCAGAAATGTACATCTAGACACCAGAATCAAGTATCTAGCTGGCATAGAACCAGAGATATCGGTCAGCAGATTTTCGGAAGCCGCCATCTTGGAATCCAATATGGCGTCAGTAAATCAACTTCTAAGTAGAACCATTCAATTCCTTGACCTCAAGTTTGTACATACAGACACTAAAATCAAGGCTGTAGCTGGTATAGAACCAGAAATATTTGTAATTAAAGATTTTTAAGCCGCCATTTTGAAATCCAATATGGCGGCCACATTGGGGTGAATTCCAAAGTGGTTCCATATCTGAAAATGTTCTCCATATAATATTCTATCATTCTGCCAAATTTGGTGCTTCCATCACAAAATGCACAATTGGTTTGCTATGCCGCTGCACTACATGTACCCAGTCCCTTCTGTGAGGCATCCACTTCCAAAACTGTCTCCTTGTCATGATGATAGTATGTTAGACAGGTGTCTGCGTCAACACTCCATTTCAGTTGCTCAAATGCAAACTGATGGTCTTCCTGCCACAGGAATGGCACTTCATTCTTCAGTAAATCTCAGAGAGGTGCCACCTTATCCGAAAAGTGGGGAATATGTGGTGACAGATAGTTCATCAGTCCAATGTATCGGCTCAAGTCTTCCTTATCCTGCGGTGACGGAATCTTCCGGATGTCGCAGATCTTCCCAGGATCAGGTGAGATTCCTTGTTTGCTGTAGATTGAGCCAAAGAAGTTGATATGGTCAGACTTGATGATACATTTCAAAGAGTTGAAAACCAGACCCTCTCTTCGTGCTACTTTCATCAGGTTCAGAAGATTGCGATCATGCTCCCCTTCGGTTCGCCTTATACCGCCATATTATCGGAAATACCAATACCTGGTGCTTGCTCGAGTATGCGGTCCATAGCTTTCTGGAACAGATCCTGGCTGACACATAACCCAAAAGGCAATCTCTTGAAGCACCAGCGCCCAAAGGGTGTGCGGAATGTGGTCAAATCCTGGCTTTCCTCATCCAGATGCACAGCCCAATAGCCAGCCCGGGCATCTAATTTTGAGAATATTGTGGCGTCAGCAAATTCTGGGTTCAGCTCGTCTAATGTCGGTATTTTATGTGGACACCTCTTCAGCCAAGAGTTCAGGCGTTTCGGATCCAGACATACTCTTAAGCTCCCATCTTTCTTTACACTATTACAGATGGAAGAGCACCAATCCGTATGATAGTCCACTTTCCTGATGATACTGTGGCGGACACGAAAGCACTGACGCGGTGACATCACCCCGCACACCAAGTGGGGATGGGCCACGCCAGGGAGAGAGGCGTGGCCTCACGATATACGCGGAGCGCGCAGCCCTGAGCAGCTTAGTGCTGCAGTTTGAGTACTTTGAATAAAGACTCTTTTATGAACCGCGTTGTCCGCTTGCTCTTTGCGTAAGCATTAGCGTGCGCAGCATCGCGCTTTATATGGTGACCTCGACGTTGGATCTGCCGTAGCGATCCTTCCGAACACGACGCCATTGCAATGGCCAACGACAAGGCAATGGCGATTAAACTTCCCGAATTTTGGGAGGCCCAGGCCGAAGTCTGGTTCGTTCAAGCCGAAGCCCAATTTCAGCTTCGGCGCCTCACCAACGACGACATGCGCTACTGCCACGTCGTCGCCTCCCTCGGGCCCGGCACGGCCGCTCGAGTTGTGTCCGTCCTTCGCCACTCACCGGACGGCCACAAGTACAAGGCACTCAAGCGGCTACTCCTAGCCACGTTCGGCCTCACGGACGACGCACAGGCCGACCGCCTCCTGGATCTCCCCGAGCTCGGCGACACGTGCCCGTCGGTCAGAATGGACCATATGCTGTCACTGTTGGGCGACGAAGCCCCCGGTTCTCTATTCCGGGCGCTTTTCCGTCGCCAACTTCCAGCGCAGGTTCGCCTCGCGTTGGCCGGGACCGGGCTAACGGAACCCCGAGCATTGGCGGCCGAGGCGGACAAGTACTTCGCCGCTTCGGACACGTGGGCGAGAGTCGGCATGGCCGTCACGGCCCTCGTGGCTGATGCTGCTAATGCTGCTGATGCTGCTGTTCCACAGCATCAGCTTATACAGCATACGCAGCATGCTGATACGCACCTCGTGACCGCCGCCACGCCCCGCCCACCGCCACGGCGAAAACCGCCACCGCGGGGAAACCCGCCAACTCCACTGGCCTGGCGGAGCCAGCTGCGCTCCTCCAGCTCCACCACCTGGTGCTGGTTCCACGCCAAGTTTGGCCACGAGGCTCGGCAATGTCATCCGCCATGCTCCTTCAACAGGTCGGGAAACGCCCGGGCCGGCGCTCAATAGTGGCGATGAGCGCCGGCCGTTCGAGCAGCCTGCTGTTCATAACGGACACCTTATCCGGGCGCCGTTACCTGTGCGACACGGGAGCGCAGGTGAGTGTCATTCCCGCCGGCATGTCAGACAAGCACGCCGCGGGCAGGGGCCCCGCGCTGCTTGCCGCGAACGGGACGCCCATCCGTACGTACGGAAAACGCTGCCTCTCTCTGCGGTTTGGAGGGCAGGTTTTCCGATGGACGTTCGTCACCGCCGACGTGCCCATGGCACTGCTTGGCGCGGACTTCCTGTGCGCTAATGGGCTCCTGGTCGACGTAAAGCGCAGACGTCTTGTCCAGGCCGAGACGTTCAGCTCGCTCGCTTGTGCGCTGCCCAGCTCGTCGAGCAGCTCAACGAGCGGCTTGCCAAGCGGTTTTCCGAACGGTTCGGTTCCGGCCACGTTGGTCTGTACGCTTCCGGCAGCGGACGCATTCACCCGCCTCCTCGCCGGCTTCCCGGCCCTCACGCGGCCCACCTTCTCGGCGGGGGCCGTCAAGCACGGGGTGGCCCATCACATCCCCACCGTCGGGCCACCGGTCTATGCCCGGGCACGCCGCCTCGAGCCGACGAAGCTGGCGGTGGCAAAAGCGGGGTTCGCTACCCTGGAGCGACTCGGCATCGTTCGGCGCTCAGAGAGCGCTTGGGCGTCGCCGCTGCACATCGTGCCGAAGCCCGGCGGGGGATGGCGACCGTGCGGGGACTATCGCCGTCTCAATGACGCCACCACCCCCGACCGCTACCCCGTCCCCCACATTCAGGACTTTTCCGCCCGTTTGGCGGGCATGTCCTTCTTCTCGAAGGTGGACCTCATACGCGGCTACCATCAGGTCCCCGTCAGGCCGGAGGATGTCCCGAAGACGGCGGTCATCACGCCATTCGGACTCTTCGAGTTCCTGCGGATGCCCTTCGGTCTGAAGAATGCGGCTCAGGCGTTCCAGCGACTGATGGACAGCGTCCTGCGCGACTTGGATTTTGTCTACGTCTACCTGGACGATATCCTCGTCGCCAGCGCGTCCCGCAAAGAGCACCTACGCCACCTCCGCACGCTCTTCGAACGCCTGGGCCAGCATGGCCTGATTGTGAACCCCGCAAAGTGCCGGTTCGGCGCCGCCATAATCGATTTTCTGGGGCACCGTGTCACCAGGCACGGAGCCGTCCCCCTGCCGGCCAAGGTGGAGGCGGTGAAGGGGTTTCCGCGCCCCCGCACGATCAGAGGGCTGCAGGAGTTCCTGGGCATGGTGAACTTTTACCATCGGTTCCTGCCCCGTATCGCCCAGCTCCTGCGCCCCCTGCACGAAGCTCTCCGAGGTAAGCCGGGCAAAGGCGACGTTACCTGGACCAAGCAGATGGACACGGCGTTCACGGGCGCGAAGCTCGCCTTGGCTAATGCCACCATGCTCGCGCACCCGGCGCCCGATGCACCGATCGCCCTCACCACCGACGCCTCGGACTACGCGGTGGGCGCGGTGCACGAGCAATGGGTGCGTGGAGCTTGGCAACCGCTGGCGTTCTTTAGCCGGCAGCTTCGCCCGCCCGAACGCCGTTACAGTACCTTCGACCGCGAGTTGCTCGGGCTTCACTTGGCGGTCAGGCACTTCCGCCATCTGCTCGAGGGCCGTGCGTTCACGGCCTTCGTCGACCACAAGCCGCTGATCTTCGCGATGGGCAAGGTCACCGAGCCGTGGTCGGCCCGGCAGCAGCGTCACCTCTCGGCCGTGTCCGAGTACACGACGGACATCCGGCACGTCGCGGGGAAGGACAACCCGGTGGCGGATTGCCTTTCCCGGGCCGTCGCCCACGCAGTCCACCTCGGCATCGACTATGCCCGGATGGCAGCGGACCAGGCCGCTGACCCCGACGTCCAGGCCTTGCGGACCGCCGTCACGGGCCTCCGTGTCACCGAGGTGCCGTTCGACGGCGCAGGCGCGGCCCTCTTGTGCGACGTCTCCCTCGGGCGTCCTCGCCCCATCGTGCCCGCGGGCTGGCAGCGCCAGGTGTTTGACGCCATCCACGGCCTGTCCCACCCGGGCGCGAGGGCCTCCCAAAGGTTGATCGCCGACAAGTTCGTCTGGCATGGCCTCCGGAAGGCCGTCCGCGGCTGGGCCAGGACGTGCCTCGCATGCCAGCGCGCCAAGGTGCACCGGCACACCCAGGCCCCGTTGGCCCCGTTCACGGTGCCGGAATGCCGGTTTGACCACGTCCACGTGGACCTGGTGGGACCTCTGCCCCCCTCGCGGGGTTTCACCCATGTCCTCACCATGGTGGACCCCACCACCCGGTGGCCGGAGGCCGTGCCCTTGGCGTCGACGACGGCGGCGGATGTCGCGCAGGCTTTCATCGCCACCTGGGTCGCCCGGTTCGGCGCCCCCTCAGACATCTCGTCCGACCGCGGCCCCCAGTTCACCTCGGAGCTCTGGGGGGCGGTCGCGCAGGGGCTCGGGGTCCGGCTGCACCGAACCACGGCATACCACCCCCAGGCTAACGGCCTGTTTGAGCGATTTCACCGCTCATTGAAGGCCGCGCTCCGGGCCACCCTCTGCGACGGCGGCTGGGTCGACAGGCTCCCCTGGGTCCTGCTGGGCCTCCGGACGGCGCCCAAGGAGGACCTGTGCGCATCCGTGGCGGAGTTGGTCTTCGGGAACCGCTGCGGGTGCCGGGCGAGTTCCTCCCCGACTCCACGGCACCATGGTCCGCGGCACAGCAGCGCTCCGCTCTGCAAGAGACCGCCCAGAGGTTCGCCCCGGTGCCAACGGCATGCCACGGGCACCCACCGACGCACGTCGCCCCGGAGCTTCGCACGGCGGAGTACGTCTTTGTCCGCCACGATGCCCACCGGACACCACTGCGGCCCCCGTACGACGGGCCTTTCCGCGTGCTGGAGACCGGGGCGAAGCACTTCACCCTGGACATCGGCGGTACTCCTGACCGCGTTTCTGTAGACCGCCTCAAGCCGGCCCACCTCGACGTGGACCATCCACCGCCAGTGGCCCGACCCCCGCGTCGGGGCCGCCCCCCTGCGGGCGGACCCCCGGCACCGCCCAGCCCCGCCGCCACGCCGCCCCCCGGTCCTGCTGCCGGAGGCATCCCAGATGGCATCCCTGCATCCCAGACGCCGCCAGTCGCCAGGGGGCGCTTCGGCCAGGTCATCCGTTTGCCCCGCAAACTGACCCTTCAGGTGCGTGGGGATTCTGGGGGGGCGCGTGTGGCGGACACGAAAGCACTGACGCGGTGACATCACCCCGCACACCAAGTGGGGATGGGCCACGCCAGGGAGAGAGGCGTGGCCTCACGATATTCGCGGAGCGCGCAGCCCTGAGCAGCTTAGTGCTGCAGTTTGAGTACTTTGAATAAAGACTCTTTTATGAACCGCGTTGTCCGCTTGCTCTTTGCGTAAGCATTAGCGTGCGCAGCATCGCGCTTTAATACCCTGTTTCTCCATTTTCATCAGTTCCTCCTTTAGCTTCCCTTTGATGTGAACACTACACTTCCTTGGTGCGTCAATCGATGCCTTTGCATCAGGCTTTAGTTTAGATGAAGCCTCACTTTTTCTTTAAAATTCCCAATGCAGTCAAACCTGTCCAGGAACAGCCTTTTCAAATCATCCAAGGAATTCACCTTGTACGGCTGTTCATTGTGGCGCATTGGTTTCGGAATCCTTGATGCTGGAGGTGCAGCCTTCAGCAACGTCTTCCATTGTCCAGCAATGCTGTTTATGGTGACGATGTTGAGCCGTTCACACGCCGGTAGTCCAAGTACTGCAGGTCCAGGTACTTCAACCACATACAACCTGTACTTGAACCAATCTGAGTCTTTATATCGACACAAGAGCTTGAGGAATCCGTGACACTTGATCTCACTGTAGTTAGGCAGTTAAGAGGAAGCATCGTTCATTTTTTCAGGAAAGCACGAAATTTGGCACAGATGTAGTATGGACCGATACAATTGCTTTCCTGAGGGGTGCCCAATAATTCAGAAAATTCAAAAAATCCAAAAAAATGTCCTGGATGCCGTGAAAAAGGGGAGAAAACGGGTATTGATTCGAACTGTAGATTCTGATATTGTGGTCTTGGCAATAGCACACTACTTTACCTACCAGTCACACGGTGTGGAGGAACTCTGGATTGCCATTGGCACTGGTAAAAGCTACCGCTACCTTGCCATCCATAAAATTGCCACCGGCCTTGGCAGCAGGAAGTCCGAGTCTTTGCCATTATTTCATGCCTTCACTGGCTGCGACACAGTGTCTTTGTTTGCCCAAATTGGGAAAAAGACAGCCTGGAGGGCATGGGAGGCATACCCCAGCATCACGCAGACCTTTCATGCTCTCGCTTATAGGCCATCTGTGGACGCTATTACTATGGAACTACAGCGCATAGAAAGATATGTTGCCATCCTCTATGACCGGACTACCGAGATAAAGACAGTGAATGACATGCGCCGACACTTGTTCACGAAGAAGGCAAGAACAATTGATCACATTCCCCCAACAGCAGACGCCTTCGAACAATACCTAAAACGTGCATGTTTTCAGGCTGGACACGTATGGAGTCAGGCACTTGTGCCCTACCCAGAACTTCCATCACCAGCTGATTGGGGCTGGATGAAAACAGGGACTTCCTGGACACCAATTTGGACCACAATACCACTGATACAGGAGGCATGTTCAGAGCTTACAAGCTGCCATTGTAAGTCGGCCTGTAAAGGCAACTGTAAATGCTCCAGGGCAAATCTGCCCTGCACATCACTGTGTGACTGCAATGGACAGTGCTTGTAGTACTACGCGTCTGTGCGAGAGCCTCCACCTTTCAAGTGCCCACAATATTTTAAGTTAAAACTGCAACTGTGTGTAACTTTGATTAATTAATACCATTCCATTGTTATCAGAGACCAATAAAACAATGTGTATCACTTGGAATTGAAATTTTACCTAAAATACTATGAGAGATTCAAGGAAAATGGAAACACCATGGCGGCCATCTTGAAATTAAAGATGATGGATGCTAATCTTTATGCAATTGATCCCATTGGATTCAGAGACCATGAAAACATGGGTAAGACACTGGAACTGTGGTGTTATCGCTCATAGTATAGAAGTTATTGAGGGAAATAGGTCACAGAGGGCGGTCATGTTGAAATTCAATATGGCGGCCACCAGGGGTTCTGAATTTTTTGGTGCCCCTCAGGAAAACAATTGTATAGGTCCATACTACATCTGTGCCAAATTTGGTGCTTTCCTGAAAAAATGAACGATACGCCCTATTTTTCGGTCTTAACTGCCTAAGTACTGCCATTGTAAGCAGTAAGCCTGGTCCCAACAAGCGGGGTCAGTTTTGAAATCCATTTGTTTCCATACATGTCCTTCACAATATGTGTTGGCAAAGTATTCCCTGACGCACCTGTATCCACTTTCAACTGCAGTTTGTATACACTTTTCATGTCAGGGCATACAATGTTCAACAATGTGTACACTTTGTGGTGTGAAACTAAGGATTTCATCATCATGCAGTTTCCTCCTCCCTGACCATTCATTACACATGCAGTTCTATGATCCATCCACAAGTGTCTGCTGACTGTCTCTCTATATAACCACCTGTCGGGAGGATGGGATTCATTTTGTGCTATAGTCTAGCTTCAAGTTGGTAAGAATGAATATTGAAATGTGCCGTGTACTCGCCATTGCATTACTGTGGTTGCCGTTGTAATGGACGAGAATGCTTGCTTCAAAGTGTTGTATCTTTTGTCGATGAGTCGTATTCAAGTGGATTGAAGCTCTGGCTTGGAGTACATTGTGGACATCCTTGATTTGCATTGTGGACATCCTTGATTTTCACGACATTTTAATCAACTTCGGATGCTACGCTTGGAGCGATGGAGAAACTGCTTCGCCTCGAGACCTTCTGTGGGGATCCTCAGGCGACGAACGCCGTGGGCCAATGGGGGCATTGGTTCAGCTCTCTCCAGAATTACATTGCGGTGGTCCCCGACCTCACCGCTCCCCAAAAGCTTTCTATTCTGACCTGTCACGTGAGCGACACAGTGTATGACTACATTTCTCACTGTGCCACCTACGAATATGCTGTTGAAACCCTAAGAGATATCTTTGTCAAGCAATGCAGCAAGTTGTACGGCCGCCACATGCTCGCGACCCGACACCAGGACCCGTCGGAGAGCCAAGAACATTATATAAAGGAGTTGAGACGACTCAGTAAAGATTGTCTTATGGAACACCGCATGGTCACGGAGTCGACCGACGATCTAATCCGGGATGCCTTCGTTGCTGGCATCGCCTTGCCAGCAATCAGATTGCGATTGCTTGAGGAAGCTACGCTGACCTTCCAACAAGCGTGTGAGAAGGCGCGGGTATTACAGCTGGCAACTACTCGGGCAGAGGCGTACGGCGGGCTCTTCCTTACTGCTGGGGCTATGGCCGACATGCGTTCCGACCCAGCGGCAACGACCGAGCGATCCCACGCATGTTGTGGAAATCATTCAAGACCACAACTTTAGTCCATCTGTTGGTTTAATTCCATTAAGACCTTTGACATCATTCTGCAAATACAGGGATGCAATAGAAATAAGGTTTGGTATCACATAGGTCAATCCTCAATATCATTCAATGAAAGCAAGCGTAAGCAAGCATTCTATGCGTTACGTACCGTTATCGAGTCTACTAGTCAATGTAACATGTCACAGGAGAAGACGCCTAGAGCAGCGGCCGTTTCGGGTCTTATTGCCGCGCCCCCCTAGCGGTGTCAGCGAGCAGCGAGCATCACCTGGGTTCAGCATTAATACGATTTCACTACATTCTCCCCACCGTTAGAAATACACTGCCGTGCGGCTAGAATCGAGCGAGGCATCAGCATTAACAGGGTGCGGAATATGGTATCAGTCGGCCCAGCCGTACCGGTCCGGGCGGCGAATTTCCCTGCCAGCACGTGTCCGAAATTCCCCGGGTACGGCATCACGTAACCCAGAGACCCCGGCGTCGGAGTAGCTGCCGGAGTCAGGTGACGAAGGGGGTACCGCCAAGCCTTCAGGCAAGGGTGGCTGTGGCGAAGGGAGAGTCGGCAGACATTCAGTGACGGAAGTGTCGGAAGAGTCCATAGTCTCATAGATTGGCTCGTCCGATTCCTTATAAGGGTCGGTGACCCCGCATGGGGCAAGATGGCGTACGGAGACAGTGGACTCACGCTCATCTGCCGTCATCACACGTGCATGCTCGGGATTAGCCTGGAGCACCTGCATCTTGTCCACTAAGGGGTCGTATTTGCTTGTGCGGACCGCCCGTTTGAGATAGGCCGGCCCGGGCTCAGCGAGCCAACTAGGTAAAGACCGGATACACCCCGAGCTCCTCGGGTGGTGGAAGAGTCTCTCGTGGGGAGTCTGGTTGGTGGCCGTACATAGGAGAGCCCTAATCGAGTTCAGCGCCGCAGGTAGCGACCAAGCCCATTTATCGAGGCCCCGGCCGAGGGTCCGGAGATTGAGCACGACGGCCCTCCATATAATCCCGTTGAAGCGTTCGATCTGCCCATTCGCTTGGGGTCTGTACGGCGTGGTATAACTAGAAGCGACGTTATTTTGGAGCAAGTAGCCTCGCACTTCCTGAGACAAAAAGACCGCACCCCGATCTGTATGCACGTAGGCCGGGTACCCAAACATAGAGAACAAATTTTGCAGGCATCGCATTACCGTGGCAGCCGTCATATCCACGCATGTATAAGCAAAAGGAAATCGCGAGTACTCATCGACGATAGTGAGCAGATAGCGAGAGTTACTCGACACCGGCAACGGGCCCTTGAAATCCATCGCCAATCTTTCCCACGGCCTCGTAGCCCTAACCAGTGTCCCCATGGGAGGGTTATAGAAACGTGGTTTGGTTTCTGCGCATATAGCGCAGTCGCGACAGATACGGCGGATATCGTCAATCGAGTACGGCAGATTACCACTACGCACAAAATGAGCGAAACGTGTCACGCCCGGATGCCCTGCAGTTGCATGCAAAACGCGTAGGCCCTCCAGAGTGACGATACCCGCGCACGTAACCGGCCTCGATAAGGCGTCGGCGACCTGGTTATCCTTCCCCGGGCGGTATTTGATAGTGGAGCAGAAGTCGGCAAGCTCGATACGCCAGCGAGTGATTTTCTCATTCTTAATGCGCTTGGCGTGTAAGGTGTCGTACATGAACGCAACGCTTTGTTGGTCCGTGATGATTTGGAAGCACCGCCCGAGTAAGTACGGGCGCCATCGCCGAATCGACTCGACGATCGCGTACGCTTCCTTTTCGACAGACGAATGTCGCCGCTCAGCGGAGGTAAGAGTCCGTGAAAAGAAAGCCACCGGGCGCCCTCCTTGGGAGAGGGTCGCCGCTATGGCATGATCCGAGGCATCACTTTCTAGGACGAAAGATCCGCTCTCGTCGATCGTCGCCACAGCGGCACTGGCGATGTCGGCCTTAAGGCCCCCAAAGGCCGCTAAAGCGGACGGACGCAGAGGGAATGTGTCGCAGGTCACAAGGGGGCGAAGTTTCGTGGAGAAATTTTGGACCCACTTAGAGTAATGGGCGAATAGCCCGAGAGCGCGCTTCAGGGACGCCCGATCGCTGGGAGGGGCCTTGTCGAGCAGAGGTCGCAGACGCTCCTTATCCGGAGCGACAGAGCCATGGGTCACGGTGTACCCCAGAAGATCTATCTTGCGTAGGGAGTATTGACACTTAGCCTCGTTCATGGTTAAGCGATACCTCTGCGCGACCTCGAGGAAGCGCTTCAGATTAGTATCATGGTGCCCTTGGTCATACCCACAAACCGTAAGATTGTCTAGATAGACGAAAACATCGGTCAAGTTCTCCCTCGCAATGAGGTCATCCATGGCCCTCTGGAAACAGGCGACCCCGTTCGTCACCCCAAAAGGCAATCGAGTAAACTGGTACAACCGTTGCCCCGACTCAAAGGCGGTATAGATACGATCTGCCCTAGAGATAGGGATCTGATGATACGCACTACGGAGATCGAGAGTGCTGTAGACCGAGTATTGGGCCACCTGTCGCACCAGCGCGTCCATCCCCGGAAGGGGGTAGGCATCCAGCTGTGTAAAACGGTTAATCGTTTGGGAATAGTCGATTACCATGCGTCTGCGGTGTGCTTCGCTTCGCACCACTAAGACCTGGGCCCACCACGGCGACCGGCTGGGTTCTATGATGCCGTCTTTCAAGAGCTGAGCCGTCTCTCCCGCAATGAATTGCATGTCCGCTCGAGAGTAGCGCCGTGGTTTTACCGCTACAGGTGTACAGTCGGAGGTTAAATTGGGGAACAGCGAAAGTGGCTGATTTTCCATTTTCGCTAGGGCACACACAGCAAGCGTGTCAGTCCCACCAACAGCAAGCGTGTCTGGCCCACCAAACTCCATTTCCAGTCGTCCATGTCGCTTAAGGAAATCGTGTCCTAACAGAATGTCAGCACATAACGCAGGTAAGACCATGAGGTGTACATCTGGGAAAACCCGTCCCTTTATCACGAGTTTCAATCGACATTCCCCCTTCGTGCTGAGCCGAAGTCCCTGGGAAGCCATGAAGATCCGTCTCGTAGTCCCCAAGACCCGCCAACCATGCCTGTGCACTAGTCGCTGATCGATAAAACTATCTGTAGACCCTGTATCCACCAAGGCATGCACACAATGGCCCTCGACCATGAGGGGAATAACGGCTTGCGCCAGGCCGGACGAGCCTGCTGGGAGTGGGACCGAACCTCCCGAGTGAGGCGGTCGCGCCTCGCGGGTGGGTCCTATGCCAGCCGCAGTTTTCTGGGCATCAGAGGGTGCCCGTGGAGTTTCGTATAAGTTGTCAGGGAGCGTTCCCATGCAATCTGCAGTGTTGCGGTCATTGCCGGAGTATTCGTTGTTCATGGGGCATTCGTTAAAGCTGTCAGAGAGCCTCCCCATGCATTCCGCAGTTTTGCCATTCAAAATCGCCATTTGACGAGTATGGGCCTCCGTAGTCTTGCCATTCAAAATCGCCGTTTGATGAGTATGGGCCTCCGTAGTCTTGTCATTCGAAATCGCCATTTGACGAGTATGGGCCTCCGCAGTTTTGCCATTCAAAATCGCCGTTTGATGAGTATGGGCCTCCGTAGTCTTGCCATTCAAAATCGCCGTTTGACGAGTATGGGCCTCCGTAGTCTTGTCATTCGAAATCGCCGTTTGACGAGTATGGGCCTCCGTAGTTTATACCAAACGCGTGTCGCCGCCAGAGGACGCCGTACGCTCTTGAGAGACGTAGCGTGTACGTACCGCCGGGGTTGGGCGAGGCTCCAAAGTCCCTCGCGTTGCCCGGAGTGTAGTCAAGGACGCACGTTTCATGTCCGATTGAGGATGAGACTGTTGTGGCTGTTCGGTGTCTCTCGCCAAGGTCGATTGGGCGACTAGGGGCCCGCGAGGAGGGACACTGCCCATCAAAGCCGGGTAAGGCGCCGTGTTCCGTGCTCGGCCCGTAGGCTCCGCAATAAAGAGGTCGTACGTCGCACATCGCGCAATACTGTTGTACACCTTGTAGTCGACTCTGGACTGGAGCGCTGCTAGCTTCGCGGCAGCTGTCGGCTCGGTGTCCTGGTCAGCGAACTGATTCTCCAAAGTTTTCAACCAGTGAGTCAGTTGCAATCCAGCATCCGGGGCTCGCGGGTCGGCGCAGAATTGCGAAACTGCCAGCATCTTGCTTCCCGCCATGTCCGTAGATTTTAATGGAATTAAGTGTTGTGGAAATCATTCAAGACCACAACTTTAGTCCATCTGTTGGTTTAATTCCATTAAGACCTTTGACATCATTCTGCAAATACAGGGATGCAATAGAAATAAGGTTTGGTATCACATAGGTCAATCCACAATATCATTCAATGAAAGCAAGCGTAAGCAAGCATTCTATGCGGTACGTACCGTTATCGAGTCTACTAGTCAATGTAACATGTCACAGGAGAAGACGCCTAGAGCAGCGGCCGTTTTGGGTCTTATAGCCGCGCCCCCCTAGCGGTGTCAGCGAGCAGCGAGCATCACCTGGGTTCAGCATTAATACGATTTCACTACAGGGGCTATGGCCGACATGCGTTCCGAGCCAGCGGCACCGACCGAGCGATCCCACGCTGGGATCGCCGCATCACCGGAATCTGCCATGGTGCTGCCGGTCCCAGGCGATGAGGAAAGCTCGAATGTCACGGCCCCCACCTCTTCAGCTACGGAGAATGCAAAATGCTATTTTTGCGGCAATAAGAGACACCCGCGGGCATCCTGTCCTGCAAGGGAGTGTACATGTCATAATTGTGGCCGGAAAGGGCACTTTGCCAAGGTGTGCCGGGCAGCGAAGACGACACGGCGATCGACCTTCGCCGGGACGAATACTTAACGTTTGGCGCGCTCCGGAGAACCGGGCATGTCGAGCGGATTGTGAAGTGCCGTGCTGCCGGTGCCCGTGGAGGGAATCCCCACCGACGCCCTGGTGGATATGGGGAGTAGTTCCAGTTTCATCAGCCTAGCACTGGTACAACGCTATCGATGGGCCGTGGGACAAGTCACTCGCCACATCTATCTGGCCTCATCCGGCTTGTGGGTTCGCACCAAAGGCTTGTGTACTCTTAGCCTTGTGGTTAATGATGTGACTTATACCGATGTCAAACTCGCGGTAATGGCTGATCTCCGCACCGATGTGCTGCTGGGGCATGATTTCAGGCGTCATCATGGGCGCTTGGAAATGCATTTCGGGGAAGGTGAAAATACACTCTCTGTATGCTGTTAGCCGAAATGGCTATCGACCCTCCGGCTCTATTTCCTAGCCCAACCGCCGATTGCAAACCTCAAGCTATAAAGTTGTGCCGGTATACTCGGGCTGATACGCAGTACATGGCCGATGAGACTAAGCGCTTGCTATGGGAGGGTATTATAGAGCCGAGTCAATCTCCCTGGCGAGCACAGGTGCTGGTGGTGCACACAGAGAATCATAGAAAACGATTGGTAGTTGATTACAGTCAGACAATTAATAGGTACACGCAATTGGACGCGTACCCCCTGCCAAAAATGGATGACTTAGTCAGAGAGGTGGCTAAGTATAGCATCTTCAGTAAGTTGGATTTAAAATCAGCGTATCATCAAATTCCTATTAGGGCGTCTGATTGTCCCTACACCGGGTTCCAGTCCGGACAACGGCTATATCAATTTCATCATATTCCGTTTGGGGTGACAAACGGAGTGTCGTGCTTTCAACGCGCAATGGACGACATCTTGGCTAAAGAACAACTGACAGACATCTTCGTTTACGTGGACAACGTGACGATCTGTGGACATACCATGTAGGGACACGACGCTAACTTGAAACGATATCTAGACGTGGCGCGTCGGTACAATCTGACCTTTAACGAGGACAAGTGCCACTATGCAACCAAAACAATCGACCTCCTTGGGTACACGGTGACCGGGGGCGAGATAAAACCTGACGCCGAGCCCCTTCGGACCCTGCTCGAGATGGTGGCTCCGTGTGATCAGGCGTCCCTGAGGCGTGTCCTTGGGCTTTTTGCACATTACTCGAGGTGGGGCCCAAGGCTACTCGGAGAAAATAAGGCCTTTGGTGGATTGCAAAGCTTTCCCTCTGACGCAGGTGGCCAAGGCCGCCTTTCCAATTCTGAAGGAAGATATCGCGGAGGTGTGCGTGACCTCTATTGACGATAACATACCTTTCCTCGTCGAGACAGACGCCTCTGCCTGCGCAATCGCAGCCACTCTGACTCAAGGTGGAAAGCCGGTCGCCTTCTTTTCACGAACCTTGACCTCAAGTGAACGCAAGCATTCAGCGATAAATAAAGAGGCGTATGCGGTCGTTGAGTCTGTCTGACGGTGGCGCCATTTATTTCTGGGCCGGAAATTTGACCTCGACTGACCAGCAGTCCGTCGCATTTAGGTATGGCCATAAACACCCACAGCGCATTAAAAATGAGAAGATATCGCGATGGAGAGTGGAATTGGCCGACTACTGCTATGACATAGTCTATCGGCCCGGACGCGATAATGTGGCCGCCGACGCTTTGTCTCGGCCGTCCGTTTGTGTCCTGGCATGACCTCTGACGACCTGAAGGGTATTCATGAATCATTGTGCCATCCCAGGTGTGACTCGACTCGTTCATTTTGTGTGCTGTCGTAACTCGCCCTTTTTGGTTGATGACGTCAGACAGCTATGTCGGTCGTGCCCGGTGTGTGTGGAGTTCAAACCCCAATTTTAGAAGCCTCCGCTTGGGACCCTCATTCGGGTCTGTCGACACTGGGAGAGATTAAGCATTGATTTTAAGGGCCCTTTTCCATCATCGAGCTCACTTCGTTGCATGTTGACGGTCATTGACGAGTTCTCGCGCTTTCCTTTGCGTTCCAGTGCTCTGATATGACGTCAGCCACGTTGACCAGGTGCTTACGTTCGCTGTTCCTATTATTTGGGTATCCGGCATTCGTTCATTCGGATCGAGGCACTGCTTTCATGTCTCAGGAGGTAAAGGCTTTTCTCTTGGAGCTCGGAGTGGCGGCGAGCAGAACCACCCCCTACCATCCCAAAGGGAACGGCCAGGTGGAACGATTTAATGACATTATCTGGAAAGCTGTGGATATGAGATTGCGCTCGAGGTCAATGGGATTGCACCAATGGCCTCAGGTCTTGCACGAGGCACTACATGCTATTCGTACGCTTCTATGCACAGCCACAAATGAAACGCCGCATAAACGTATGCTTCGCTTTACGCGCCGTGGAGCAAGCGGTCGGTCGCTGCCGGGATGGCTAGTTAGCAAGGGCACCGTGTTTTTGAAGCAAACAGTACGACAAAGTAAATATGAGCCGCTCGTTGATCTGGTTCAAGTTGTGCAGGTGAACCCGGAGTACGCGACCGTATGAATGAATGACGGACGTCTAGTGACTGTGTCGGTCCGACATCTCACGGAGGGTGCAGTGGATGATGGGCCATATATTGCCTAGGATAAAGGGCCGCATGATGCTGTGGCCACCTCGGGGCCAACCACCACGAATGAGACTTTCCCGCCCGCGCTGCCTCAGGTGCAGGCACATTTGGTTCCGGTCGAGGATCGAGCTGCGGGGAAAGATGCGCCGGCCGGGCCTACGGGGGATTCCGATGAAGCGTTTTCGGATTCATTTTGCCCAAAGATTCCAGAGACAGTGCGCAGTCCTACTAACTACTGAACATGTGCTGGGAGGGAATGTCGCCGGCCCCAGCGGTTGGGATGGTGAAGGGGTGCAGGAAGGCACGCTGTAGTATGCCATGATATATACAATATAACTCTGGCCCAATATAACTCAATATAACCTTATAACATAGTCGCGCGGTAACTGAAATTTAAATGGTGGGTGAATGTGGTGTGAAACTAAGGATTTCATCATCGTGCAGTTTCCTCCTCCCTGACCATGCATTACACATGCAGTTCTATGATCCATCCACAAGTGTCTGCTGACTGTTTCTCTATATTGTTGTGGTTTTATGAATAAAGAATGACCCCCCTCGTTGGTAGTTGCACCACAACATGTAGCCTCGCTTTAGTTCAGTTATTTCTTAGTACATGTAAGCGTAGTCTCCTTCCCTGTGTTAGTATGCGTTGAGCAGGCCAGTGAGTTAGGTGTTCTTTGGGCTCGAATGCCACGTGCTAGGCCTGGAACAAGTCTGGCAAGGCCGAAGGGAGGAGCTGCAGGGGAGTGGCCGGTAGGCGGCGAGCAGCCAATCGGAGCTCAAGGGGAGTGGATCACAACGGCAGCAAGAGGAGGGGCTTGGAACATTCGGGTAAGGCTGGGGAGGGACGATATAAGACCCTGCCCTGAGCCCCCCCCCCCCCCGCGTCAGAGCTGGGAGAGACGTGGTGGTAAAAGTGGAGTGTGCCCTAGAAGTCGTGGTGGTTGAGTCGGAGATCTGAGAGCGTTGTGAGTGCAGTGAGAAAGAGACATTGTAGCCTAGAGTGGATTCCGTTGCTTGTTATAAGCCCCCTCTGTACACGAACTCTCCCTGTGCCCTGCGCTCTGCTGCTGCCTGTGAATAACGTGCTCATGAGGACGATGCATTCCGGGCCACAGACGCACGGTCTCCCTGCCTGCGCTCCCAGCACACGTGCCGTGAACATCTAAGGGCCACGCCCGGCGAGCTGCCCGGGAGTAAACGGCGCCAAGTCACGTTTGGAGCGCGAACTGTCCTTCCTCCTTTTCCCTGCGTGAGTGAGTGGGCCCTTGTCTGGGGGATAAGTTACGACTGATTAAGCCTGCTCTGTGTCCCTTCTCTTCATCCTGATCCTCGTATAGTTGTAAATAAGCCCGTGTTCTTTCTTCCATTTGACCGTTCCCTTCATTTCACTATTGGCCTAGCATCGCACGAATAAAACCGCTCGAATCGGGTTCGATAAAAGTAACGGCATGAGTCACATGATATGCAAACTGCTTGGGCGTATTCGATTAGCGTGGCTTATGCGAGGTCCAGTCCCCGTTTTCGTGGCAGCGTGGGTACCGAAGGTACCTGTGGAATCGACCCGATACCCTTCCGCACGCTCACTACGGGAGTGGCGACTTGGCCTCGTGGACTCGAAGACCCGAGGGGGAAAAGGGGTTTAACCCCCCCCCCCCTCTGTACGTCGACGGGCTTCGAGAGATCCGCAACAAATTGGTGTCTGGGAGTGGGATAAATGGACCTAGAGTGCGCTTCACGCACTCAGAAATTACGAGCGCACGAAATTTAGTGTTAAAAGCAAATTTATATTTGTACGATGGCTGGCCAAGACGGTCAAATGCCGGTGGGGATATTAGACGAGGAAGAATTAATGGCCCAGGACCAGCAGGAAGGGTTGGTAGAAGAAGGGGAAGCAGATGAGGGCGCGGCAGTTGGGGAGGAAAATGGCGGTGCCTCGCACGTTGCGGCGGAAGCCGAGCCCGCGGTGCCAGTGGGTTTGGACATGCTGCTACTCGTGGCGCAAATGATGGCATACATGAAAGAAATGAGTGACAAATCCAGCAGGGAAATGAACAAAATGAGTGGTCAAATGAAAGAAATGAGGGGTGAATTGAAGGAAGCATTGGATACCCAGGGGGACAAATCCACCCGGGAAATGAAAGAAATGAGGGACGAAATAAAAGAGTCCAGGTGCGATATGCAAAAGATGAGGGCAGCATCAAAGAGGGATATGAAGAAGGCAGGGGAGGACATTGGGCGCAGGTTGAGCGGGAAGGTCGCGGTGGTACGCGACGGGGTGAAGCGACACGGGGAACGCGTGGAGAGCGAGTTAAAGCGGAGCACAGCCAAATTGACTGGGGCTATGAGGGTAGCGACACGGGGTGTAGAGGAGCCGACGATCGTCAAATTGGAAAAGGAAATTTTGGGGGCACCGGCGAAGGCTGGGTTGGAAAAGGAAATTTTAGGGGCGCCGACGATCGTCGTGGTAGAAAAAGAAGTAACAATTGGGGTTGAAGAGACGGGAGAGAAAGTGAATAAATCACGGGAGAAGGGTATGGAATATGTACAAGGGCCGTGTTTGCACCGTGATGCCATGCTTGCTAACCCAATAAAAAGTTTGCAGGTGCTGGCGGAGAAGGAGGGCCCAGAGGTGAGAAATATTGGCGCGAATGTGTTTGGCACGAACGGGTGCTCGGCGCGCTTGGGAGAGAGGCGATACCCGGGCGTTCGCGATGGGCCCATTGTGCGGTGTGAGAGAGAGTGCGTACTGGAGTGTGTGGAGAAGGAGTGCGTACTGAAGTGTGTGAAAGGCGTGAGTGCACCTAGGTGTGCAGGTACGAGTAGGGAGTGTGAGGGAGCATGCACACCGGAGTGTGTGCGAGACAAGTGTGCACCGGAGTGTGCGAGAACTGAGTATGTGGAAGAAGAATGCACACCGGAGAGTGTGTGGGAGGAGTGTGCACTGGAGTGTACAACGGAGTGTGTGAGAGACGAGTGTGCACCGGAGCATGCAATGGCAGAGTGTGTGGAGGAGTGCACACCAGAGTGTGTGTGGGAAGAGTGTGCACTGGAGTGAGGAAGAATGCACACCGGAGAGTGTGTGGGAAGAGTGTGTGTGGGAAACGTGTGCACCAGAGTGTGCGACACCGGAGTGTGTGGGAGGTGCGTGTGCACCTGGGTGTGCAAGTGCGGAGTGGGTCGCGAGTGGTGAGGACACGGCTCAAGCATCGACACCGACCGGGGTAGCGCCTAGCGGGACGGGTAGCATACACGAGCCCCCGGTGAGTTGTGTGCTGCAGGGACCGGGGGGATCGGTGCTGCTTCGGTCTCACAAGGACCGGCGTGCACGATTCGTGCCTCCGGCCCCCGCACGGTATGGTTGGCACTGTATGGTGGCAAGGCCGGTCAGCCGGGTTCAAGGGGAGGTTTGGGTTGTCAGAGCCATGCACCCTGTCGGGTGCGGTGCTCCGACCGTGGCCGGCTGGGTCATCGTGCGTGGGACCGCGAGGCCCCACGCAGGGATGGAGCCCGGCACCTGGGCCCATCGATCCCTCCGCCCTTGGATAGAAAATGCCGGACGGACACCCTATACAGGCGACCAACCACCCGCATGGATCGCTCGGCCCTTCGAGGCCGAGCTGTGACAATGTACCTCCATGAATGGGGGCTCATAGCGTAGAGGACTGTGGAGAGTAGTGTACCCCCCGTGGGGGAATGGTAGTGTATCCATTCCTCCCACGGGGGGGGGGGGGGCATGAGCATTAGTTTAGGGGGATGGCAATGTTAGGCCCATTGAGGGGCCAGCAATGGTTACCTCCTTTGGGCACCGAAGCTAGCCGAGGGAGGGCTAGGATAATGTTAGGGATTTAGAAGACCTTAGGGACATGAGAATTAAGTAGTGACACCTGAACTATATAGGGGACGTAGAGAGTTTAGGTGGTTGTTAATAAAGGGTGTGCTTAGTTTAAAGGGACGATGAGGGAAGCACGAGTTTCAGGGGAAATTAGGTCAGTAGTTGATGCTGTGTGTTTAAGGAATTGTGTTGAGACAAACGGAATTGTGTAATGGTGTGTAAAAGTAGTGGTGTGAGAATAAATGGTGTGCAAGATAAGAGGTGTGGAATGCTTGGTGTGGAATGCATGGTGCGAAGGAGTGAATGGGGGGAGTGGAACCCATTCACGAAAGCCCGGGGTGGGTAGTGTAAATCCAGGTAGAGGGCATAGGCAAATTACATGGATATTGACACCTATGGTGCAGGTAGCAGCAAGAAGTGCTTTGTAGGGTGCATGAGACTGTGGAATGGCTGGGCGTGTGGCTTAATTGGTGCGTATGGTTATTGGGGCACTCCGCCACTGGTAGTTTGTCGGCCACGTGAGGCCACAGTAGGCTCTGGGAGCCGGTTAGTTGTAGTTGTGAGTGGGGCCCGAGGATCCCAGGAGAGGACCCGGGTTGCCCGATGCCAAGGTGGGCATAGAGGGGGTAAGAGCCAGGGAGGGCCTTCCCCAGTTAGGTAGTCGTCAGGAGCAGGCAAGCTCGGGAGGCGGCTTCAGTGGCGGAGGTGCGCAGGTAGGTAGACCTGCTGGTGGAGCCATACGACCCAGCCCCGAAATTGTGCGAGGGCACGAGTGAAAATTTGTGGGGGTGAGACCCAAATTCGGAGGGCACCATAGTGTGGGCAATGGGAATTCGGGTTCTTAGAACCACATAGTTTAAAGAGGCTGATTGGCAGGGTATGACCCCGGGTAGTTTAAAAGTGTAAATGTTAGTAGAGTAGTTAGGATGTAAGAAATCCCTTCGAACCATCCACAGCCAGTCGCCGAGGAGGACGAGCTCCACACCGAGGCTCTGTAAGCTGATTGAGCAGTGAGACGCATCACGACGTAGGTAGGACATTGTTGTGTTCCATCCCTCCCTTCCTGGGAGGGAGTTGGGGACGAATTTGGCATAGAGGGGGATATGGGAGACAGGACGTAGAGACGGATTGTAAATGCAAGGGGGGCTCGGGTAGTGTAGCCGATGGTGGGGGGTACGGACGGCTAGGAACGAGCTTGTTCTGCTTGCTCTACCGTGTCCCTCGCACCGCACCAGGCATGATGGTGCCTGGTCACCTTGTTTTTTGTGTGCCACTGTGTCCTTTCCATTTGCTTGTTGTGCTTCATCTTCCCTCCCCGCCCCAGGACCATTTTCGAGGCCGAACTGTGCAGCATCCCCTCTGCCGTGTCGCACCTGTGCAGCCAATCTGTGCAGCACCTTGCTGCCATGTCCTTGCTACACCTTTGCAGCCGACCTGTGCAGCACTTTGCTGCCAAACCCATTTTGCTGCACCCTTGTCACACTCATGGACCACAAGCCTTGTGGCTCGCACCTCTGCTGTGCAGCATCTTGCTGCAGAATCATCTTGCACCTTCGGACCACTTGTTGAGTGGCACTGCTGCCACGCAGTTGGACCACAGGAGAGTGGCCCTGCTGGCCAATAAAAACAAAGTGTGTGCAATTGTTTACTATCGTGTGCCAGGTATGAAGAAGATGTGGAAGCTTAAATGGCCCTGATGCTTCATATGGCCTGTATGCCGGTCAGGGCCAGCCGGTTTTGTTAGCCGCACGCAGAAGACGCAAGATGCAAGATGCAAGCAGCAAGTGCCACAATGAGTGTTGTTTTTCTCCCCTCCAATCTTCTTTCCAATGTGCAGGTCCTGGGTAGTAGAATTGTAAATACTAGGGCATGCCCGTACTATATATATATCTAAAATTATATCCCCCCCCCTATTTACATGAAATGGTTTGGTCCAAAGCGAACGGCTTGCGAGTGGTGACAATCCCCCCCCTCTATTTACATGCAATGGTTCGGTCCAAAGCGAACGGCTTCCGGAGTTTGGTAAAGAAATCGCCATCGCGTACACAAACGCGCAGGAAAGCGAATGAATCGCAAATTCGTTTTTATTAGTTGTAAAACATAATGCCCAATTATTCAATTAGCGCCAACGTATTTTGGCTGTTTGCAATTTAATCGCAAGGCAAAGTAGAAAGAGAAGAGGGAAAAAAAGAAAAGCCTTGCCTTGCTGCAAACAGCTGCTGCAAACAACAACAACAGGGAAGGCTGCACTGTCCGGAAGTTGGCATATCGCAGTTACGATTATTTTAGTGTTAATGGCCAATTATTCAATTAGCGCCAACGTATTTTGGCTGTTTGCAATTTAATCGCAAGGAAAAGTAGAAAGAGAAGAGGGAAAAAAAGAAAAGCCTTGCATTAACGCATTAACGCTTGCATTGCATTAACGGTTCGGCACACGTGATAGCTCGCTGCTCTCTGATTGGTTGAAGCGTTTTTTGGACATAGCTCGGTAGGTACTTGTCCGATTAATTACAAACCTTGAAAAGGCACATCCTCGGGTCCCCAGCAATATACCTGGCAAGTTTCAAGTATATCGGACCCGTGGTTGTCGAGAAACAGCGGTCACAGACACACAGACACACAGACACACAGACAGACACACAGAGATTGCTGGAATTATAGATAGATACGTGCTTGTAAATATAAGTATGTGCCCACCGGCTATGTGTATAGTTTGAAATTCCGGAAATACTCGGGTAGTTGTGGGTGTGAATCTGTTAGAGTAGCTGCTCAACGCAATAGGGGGGACATATCTAGTGTTAAAAATGCCGCACGCATGGGTCAGAATAAATGCTAGGGGGATTACACCAATGTGTCACATTTAAAAGTAATGGTAAATTTGCGTGCCAGGCTCTACCGGTCGTTCCATTGTTGGGGTCGACTCGGGACGAGTCTGGTGAGAGAGGGGGGTTGTGTTGCGGTTTTGTGAATAAAGAATGACCCCCCCCCCCCCTCGTAGGTAGTTGCACCACAACATGTAGCCTCGCTTTAGTTCAGTTATTTCTTAGTAAATGTAAGCGTAATCTCCTTTCCTGTGTTAGTATGCGTTGAGCAGGCCAGTGAGTTAGGTGTTCTTTGGGCTCGAATGCCATGTGCTAGGCCTGGAACAAGTCTGGCAAGGCCGAAGGGAGGAGCTGCAGGGAAGTGGCCGGCAGGCGGCGAGCAGCCAATCGGAGCTCAAGGGGAGTGGCTCACAACGACAGTGAGAGGGGGGCTTGGAACATTCGGGTAAGGCTGAGGAGGGGCGATATAAGACCCTGCCCCGAGCCCCCCGCGTCAGAGCTGGGAGAGACGTGGTGGTAAAAGTGGAGTGTGCCCTAGAAGTTGTGGTGGTTGAATCGGAGATCAGAGAGCGTTGTGAGCGCAGTGAGAAAGAGACATTGTAGCCACGAGTGGATTCAGTTGCTTGTTATAAGCCCCCTCTGTACACGAACTCTCCCTGTGCCCTGCGCTCTGTTCTGCCTGTGAATAACGTGCTCATGAGGACGATGCATTCCGGGCCACAGACGCATGGTCTCTCTGCCTGCGCTCCCAGCACACGTGCCGTGAACATCTAAGGGCCACGCCCGGCGAGCTGCCCGGGAGTAAACGGCGCCAAGTCGCGTTTGGAGCGCGAACTGTCCTTCCTCCTTTTCCCTGCGTGAGTGAGTGGGCCCTTGTCTGGGAGATAAGTTACGACTGATTAAGCCTGCTCTGTGTCCCTTGTCTTCATCCTGATCCTTGTATAGTTGTAAATAAACCCGTTTTCTTTCTTCCATTTGACCGTTCCCGTCATTTCACTATTGGCCTAGCATCGCACGAATAAAACCGCTCGAATCGGGTTCGATAAAAGTAATAGCACGAGTCACGTGATACGCAAACCGCTTGGGCGTATTCGATTAGCATGGCTTGTGAGAGGTCCAGTTCCCGTTTTCGTGGCAGCGTGGGTACCGAAGGTACGTGTGGAATCGACCCGATACCCTTCCGCACGCTCGCTCGGGGAGTGGCGACTCGGCCTCGTGGACTCGAAGACCCGAGGGGGAAAAGGGGTTTAACCCCCCCCCCCCCCCCTCTGTACGTCGAAGGGCTTCGAGAGATCCGCAACAATATAACCACCTGTCAGGAGGATGGGATTCATTTTCTGCTATAGTCTGGCTTCAAGTTGCTAAGAATGAATATTGAAATATGCCGTATACTCGCCATTGCATTACTGTGGTTGCCGTTGTAATGGACGAGAATGCTTTCTGGTCACCTCCAGCACAGGCATGATGGCGGCCGAATGGTCACCTTCAGCACAGGCATGATGGGCGGCCGAATGGTCACCTCCAGCACAGGCATGATGGGTGGCCGAATGGTCACCTCCAGCATAGGCATGATGGACCTAATGGTCACCTCCAGCACAGGCATGATGGGCCGAATGGTCACCTCCAGCACAGGCATGATGGGCCGAATGGTCATCTCCAGCTGAGGCATGATGGGCCAAATTGTCACCTTTAGCACAGGCATGATGGGCCGAATGGTCACCTCCAGTACAGGCATGATGGCCCGAATGGTCACCTACAGCATAGGCATGATGGGCCGAATGGTCACCTCGAGCACAGGCATGATGGGCCGAATGGTCACCTCCAGCACAGGCATGATGGGCCAAATGGTAACCTCCAGCATAGGCATGATGGGCCGAATGGTCACATCTATGTTATGACCTGGGCCTTGTGTGAAGGGCTCGGGGTACTGCCGATTGCTCCGGAGATCCTAATCGATGTGCTTGGGAGACCAATACGTTCCCCGTGGGCGGGTCGCGCCGTATGAGCAATCAGAAGTGACCGAGCGAAGCTACCATCCAAATGCTGATGCAATTTTACACCCCCCAATCTTCAACACACAGTATGCCAATCCAGAAATGCAATGCAAATTCAAAACAAGGGAATAAATGCAAATACTTTACTCAAATTCAAGAAAAAACACAAGGTACAACACCAAGGAAAAGATAAATCATCAGGAACAGAAATCCCGTTGATATGCAGCGGCAAAGATCAAGTAATTAAAGGACAGACAGGCGCCAAGAAAAAACAGACATGACAATTAAATGACCCACCCGGTATCCCTAGCTAATCCCAAAGGGGAGGGAGAGGGTAGCAAAATAACAAAGAAATATTCACCAGGATATATAGGTAATAAAAGGTAAAATTTCCAATGTTAGAAGGGGAAGGGAATTCAGGCCTGTTTCAGATGGCGTCTGAGCTGCCTCGCCCCAGCCACTTGTCCCGAGTGTGGCGCCTCCCCTCCACTCTTTTCTTTCTCAGTGGGTGTCCTCAAACTCCACGAACGACTTGCCCAGAGCAGTTCCTGCAAGACCATGAAGCCGCAAGTTGCCTTCGGCCAGCTCAGACGAAACTTGATGAGGAGCAAAAGCTTCTGCTCCCTCTCCCACTTTTCCTCACGATCCCACGTGCACCGAGAAAACCCTCCTCCACCCAAATCTCTCCTGCACCGACTGTCCCTCCAACAGGCAGCCCTCAGAGAGATTAATCAAATCCTCAAAAAGCTCAGACAGGCCGAGTTTCTCATCAAAACTTGGACCGTACCTGCTGCGTTCGTTTTCGCCTTTCTCCACTGACCCGACGCACTCTTCTTCCTCCTGTTCCTCCTCTTCTTCTCTTCTTTCTTTTTTTCTTCCCAGATGTTCTTTCTCTATTCAATTATGTAGCGCTCCGGTGGGAGGGAGAAGGTTGATAAGGAAGATCTTTGTTTTTTTTTTTAAACAAAAGAATAAAAATAAAGTCGAAAGGAAAGGAAGAAAGAAAAGAGCAAATCTGGTTTCACAGCCGGTCCGGAATTTCACATAAGATACACCCCAAATTATCGCAGCTTCTCGTCATTGCAAGCCTAGCCCCATGAGTGTACCATCATTAAACAATCCACCCCATGAGTGCAACAGCCATGTTGAAAAAACACGAAACGTGCCACCGCGGGAATCCGCCAAGATCCAAAGTCCAAATTCGGGAAAGAAAACAAGACCAAAAGTCAGACTGCATGTTGATCTTCAAGATCCCACCGCTGCCACCATATACTAAGTTCAGGACTCTCCTTCAATCAATATATATTCAACACATAGTAACATTTTTTGGTACTACGTCCTGCGTAGTGACGTCAGGGGGCGTGGCTTTAGTGGTCGCTTGCTGCTCGTCATGATGGCGGTCTGTTCTGTGAGAGCTTGGTATTGTGGTTCTGGGCACACACGTTAAACAAAGGTAGGCCACAACGCTTTGGGTTAAGTCGAGCTCTTTATTAGTTGCTCACTCGTCAGCACTGCCGTGCTCGGGGCTGCGAGCCCGCGTGTATATCTGGAGGCCACGCCTCACCTGGGGCGTGGCCGACACCCACTGGTGCGCGGAATTATGTCACTGCGCCAGCGAGCCATCGTGTCCGCCACACGCGCCCCCCCCAGGATTCCCACGCACCTGAAGGGTCAGTTTGCGGGACAACCGGATGACCCGGCCGAAGCGCCCTCTGGCGGCTGGCGACATCTGGGATGCCGGGATGCCATCTGGGATGCCTCTGGCGGCATCTGGGATGGGTGCAGGGCAGGGGGGTGGCGTGACGGCGGGGTTGGGTGGTGCCGGGGGTCTGCCCGCCGGGGGGCGGCCCTGACGCGGGGGCAGAGCCGCTGGCGGGGGGTGGTCCAAGTCGAGGTGGGCCGGCTTGAGGCAGTCCAGGGAGATGCGGTCAGGAGTACCGCCGATGTCCAGGGTGAAATGCTTCGCCCCGGTCTCCAGCACGCGGAAGGGCCCGTCGTACGGGGGCCGCAGCGGTGTCTGGTGGGCGTCGTGGCGGACGAACACGTACTCCGCCGTGCGAAGCTCCAGGGCAACGTGCGTTGGCGGGCAACCGTGGTGCGCCGTCGGCACCGGGGCGAACCTCCGGGCGGTCTCCTGCAGGGAGGAGCGCTGCTGCGCCACGGACCATGGTGCCGTGGAGTCGGGGAGGAACTCGCCCGGCACCCGCAGCGGTTGTCCGAAGACCAACTCTGCCGCGGATGCACGCAGGTCGTCCTTGGGCGCCGTCCTGAGGCCCAGCAGGACCCAGGGGAGCCTGTCGACCCAGCCGCCGTCGCGGAGGCTGGCTCGGAGCGCGGCCTTCATGGCGCGATGGAAGCGCTCGCACAGGCCGTTGGCCTGGGGGTGGTAGGCCGTGGTGCGGTGCAACTGGACGCCGAGCCCCCGCGCTACCGCCCCCCAGAGCTCCGAGGTGAACTGGGGGCCGCGGTCGGACGAGATGTCTGAGGGGGCGCCGAACCGGGCAACACAAGTGGCGATGAACGCCTGCGCGACGTCGGCCGCCATCGTTGCTGCCAAAGGCACGGCCTCCGGCCACCGGGTGGTGCAGTCCACCATGGTGAGGATGTGGGTGAAACCCCGCGAGGAGGGCAGAGGTCCCACCAAGTCCACGTGAACGTGGTCGAACCGACGTTCGGGCACCGTAAACAGGGCCAGCGGGGCCTGGGTGTGGCGGTGAACCTTCGCGCGCTGGCACGCGAGGCACGTCCTGGCCCAATCGCGGACGGCCTTCCGGAGGCCATGCCAGACGAACTTGTCGGCGACCAGCTTCTGGGAGGCCTTCATGCCCGGGTGGGACAGGCCGTGGATGGCGTCAAAAACCCGGCACTGCCAGCCAGCGAGCACGATGGGGTGAGGCCAGCCGAGGGAGACGTCGCACAAGAGGGCCGTGCCCGCGCTGTCGAACGGTACCTCGGTGACGCGGAGGCCCGTGACGGCGGTCCGAAAAGCCTGGACGGCGGGGTCGGCGGACTGGTCCGCCGCCATCCGGGCATAATCGATCCCGAGGTGGACTGCGTGGGTGACGGACCGGGAAAGGCAATCCGCCACTGGGTTGTCCTTCCCCGCGACGTGCCGGATGTCCGTCGTGTATTCGGACACGGCCGAGAGGTGACGCTGCTGCCGGGCCGACCACGGCTCGGCGACTTTGGCCATCGCGAAGACCAGGGGCTTGTGGTCGACGAAGGCCGCGAACGGGCGGCCCTCGAGCAGATGGCGGAAGTGCCGGACCGCCAGGTGGAGCCCGAGCAGCTCGCGGTCGAAGGTACTGTACCGCCGTTCGTGCGGGCGGAGCTGCCGGCTAGAAAACGCCAACGGCTGCCAAGCTCCCTTCACCCATTGCTCGTGCACCGCGCCCACCGCGTAGTCCGACGCGTCGGTGGTGAGGGCGATCGGTGCATCGGGCGCCGGGTGCGCGAGCATGGTGGCGTTAGCCAAGGCGAGCTTCGCGCCCACGAATGCCGCGTCCATCGGCTCGGTCCATGCAATGTCGCCTTTGCCCGGCTTCCCCCAGAGGGCCTCGTGCAGGGGGCGCAGGAGCTGGGCGATGCGGGGCAGGAAACGGTGATAAAAGTTCACCAGCCCAGGAACTCCTGGAGCCCCTTGATCGTGCGGGGGCGCAGAAAACCCCTGACCGCCTCCACCTTGGCCGGTAAGGGGATGGCCCCGTGCCTGGTGACGCGGTGCCGCAAAAAGTCGATTTTGGTGACGCCGAACCGGCACTTGGCGGGGTTGATGATCAGGCCATGCCGGCCCAGGCGTTCGAAGAGCGTGCGGAGATGGCGGAGGTGCTCCTCACGGGACGCGCTTGCGACGAGGATGTCGTCCAGGTAGATGTACACGAAGTCCAAGTCGTGCAAGACGCTGTCCATAAGCCGCTGGAACGCCTGGGCCGCATTCTTCAACCCGAAGGGCATCCACAGAAACTCGAAGCGGCCGAATGGTGTGATGACGGCCGTCTTCGGTATGTCCTCCGGCCTGACGGGGACCTGGTGGTGTCCGCGGATGAGGTCCACCTTGGAGAAGAGACAATTTTCGCCAACCGGGCGGAAAAGTCCTGGATGTGAGGGACCGGGTAGCGGTCGGGGGTGGTAGCATCGTTGAGGCGGCGGTAGTCTCCGCACGGCCGCCACCCGCCGCCGGGCTTGGGCACATTGTGCAGCGGCGATGCCCATGCGCTGTTGGAGCGCCGGACGATGCCCAGTCGGTCCAGCGTGGCGAACTCCTCTTGCGCCACGGCGAGCTTCGCCGGGTCGAGGCGGCGCGCCCGGGCGTAGACCAGTGGCCCGACGGTGGGGATGTGATGCTCCACCCCGTGCTTGACGGCCACCGCCGAGAAGGTGGGCCGCGTGAGGGCCGGGAAACTGGCGAGGAGGCGGGTGAACTCGTCCGCTGCCGGAAGCATGCAGACCAACCTCGCCGGGACCGAACCGCTCAGCAAGCCGCTTGGCGAGCCACTCGGTGAGCCGCCCAGGGAGCTGCTCAACGAACTGCTCAGCGCAAGCAAGCGAGCTGAAGGTTTCGGCTTGGACAAGGCGTCTGTGCCTCACGTCCACCAACAGCCCATGCGCACAGAGGAAGTCCGCTCCGAGTAGGCCCATGGGGACACTAGCGGTAACGAACGGCCACTGAAAGCGCTGCCCCCTGAACCGTAGCGAGAGACAACGCTTCCCGAACGTGCGGATGGGCGTGCCGTTGGCGGCAAGCAAAGCGGGGCCCCGGCCCTCAGCTTGCTTGTCGGACGCGGAGGCAGGGAGGACGCTCACCTGCGCTCCCGTGTCGCACAGGAAGCGACGACCCGAGGAGGTGTCTGTTATGAACAGAAGGCTGCCAGTATGGCCGACGCTCATGGCAGGAAGCGAGCGCCGGCCTGGCCGTTTCCCGACCTGCCAAAAGTACAAGGCGGGCGGCAGGACCTGGCCTTGTGGCCGAACCTGGTATGGAAATGGCACCAGGTCTGTCCCGGTGGTGGTTGTCGCGCCGGTTGTGACGACGGTGGTGGGCGGGGCATGGCGGCGGCCACGCGCGGATCCGCCAAACCTGCGCCATTTTCGGGAGGATCCGAACGCCATGCCACGTGGCGATCCGAACCACTCACGCCGTGTGCGGCGCCGGGATCCACGACGGCCATGCTATATGCCGGCCGTGCGTCGTGGGCTGCGAAAAACTTGTCCACCTCCCTGGCCAGGGTGCGCGGTTCCGTAATGGTCGAACCGGCCAGCGCGAGCCGTACCTGTACAGGTAGCTGGCGGAGGAAGAGAGCACGGAAAAGGAAATCCGCGTGGCCGTCGCCGAGCAGGGACAGCATGTAATCTATGCGGGCGGACGGTCGTGTGTCGCCGAGGACGGGAAGGTCCAAAAGAGGTCAGCGCCGTCGGCCTCTGTGAGGCCAAACGTGTCGAGGAGAAGTCGCTTGAGCGCCGCGTACTTGCTCTCGTCCGGCGGGTGCCGGAGGAAGGCACGACTCGGGCGGCCGTGCCGGATCCAAGGGCAGCGACCACGTAAAAGTACCTTGTGTCGTCCGCCGTGACGCCCCGGAGCTGGAATTGGGCCTCGGCCTGTAGAAACCAGGTGTCGGCCTGCGCTTCCCAGAACTCCGGGAGCTTGATCGCGACAGCGTTGATGGCCATTGCACGTTCGGGGAACAGCAACGGCTGAACCAGTCGGAGGTCACCAGTGTGGTGCTGGGCACACACGTTAAACAAAGGTAGGCCACAACGCTTTGGGTTAAGTCGAGCTCTTTATTAGTTGCTCACTCGTCAGCACTGCCGTGCTCGGGGCTGCGAGCCCGCGTGTATATCTGGAGGCCACGCCTCACCTGGGGCGTGGCCGACACCCACTGGTGCGCGGAATTATGTCACTGCGCCAGCGAGCCATGGTGTCCGCCACAGTATCGTCTTTAATAAACAACATGATTGAAGGAGAGTCCTAAACTTACTACACCGAGGATGTAGTACATTACATCTACCTATGTTAGAAACAACCTTCATCTATTCCACGGACCCTACATTGTGTCGTCAAACGGAATTTGTACATTTTCTCTCATTTTCTTCCAACACGGAAAGATTAAAGGTATTTCCCCGCCCGCTGTCTAAGGTAATGATGCAAATGGTGCGTCATCGCTGACAACTCCGCTCCAGCCAATCGAAGCCCGGGACAGTGGTGACTGAGTCAACCAATGGGCGTTCAGAACGCCAATGACGTCATGACTGAAGAACCAATCGGTGTCGCGGTTACTTAGACATGCTCATAAATGCACTAGTTCTCATCAATTCCGGTCTCTTTGCTGTGAATCATTTTCAAGAGAAAGATACTTACCTGACAGGAGAAATACCTTGTCAGTGGACTCACTCCTATGGAGGAGGGGTCCAATTGTATGACCATGCATTGTGGCCCTTCGAGGGCATGATGCATGTTTTTGAATGACCATGTGCTTCAGCCTTGGGGTTGAGGCGCATGTGTAATGTTATCGGGACAGCCTTGTTGACGGTGTGCCTTGGCCATGGGGTCAAGGTGCATGTCCGAGGCTGTTCAAATGTTTGACTTTTTACCTTTTTTCAAAGTAAAAAAGGCAGGCCTTATCTGTGGCCTCATAACAGATACTTACCTGACAGGAGAAATACCTTGTCAGTGGACTCACTCCTATGGAGGAGGGGTCCAATAATTGTATGACCATGCATTGTGGCCCTTCGGGGTCAGGATGCATGTGTTTGAATGACCATGTGCTTCAGCCTTGGGGTTGAGGCGCATGTGTATGCTCATGGGACAGCCTTGATAGACGGTGTGCCTTGGCCGTGGGGTCAAGGTGCACGTCCAAGACTGTTCAAATGTTTGATTTTTTTACCTTTTTTATTATAAAAAGGCAGGCCTTAGTGCTGGCCTCATCAGCACAAAAAGGTTCGGTGTTATTGTCATTATGTCGTTTGTTTTCTTGTGTGGCGGACACAAAAGCCCACTGGCGTGGTGACATCATTCCGCGCACCAAGTGGGCGGTGGCCACGCCCGAGGGGTAGGCGTGGCCTCATGATATACACCGGGCGCGCAGCCCGGAGCGCGCCAGTGTTACAGTGAGCTCCTGAAATAAAGACGCTTATAAGTTACCGCTTGTCCGCTTCCTCCTTGCTCGCAAGCAGCGCGCGTAACGCCACGCTTTACTGGTGACCCCCTCGACGTTGGATCTGCCGGAGCGATCCTTCCACACGCGACGCCATTGCCATGGCCAACTTCATCAAACTTCCCGAATTTTGGGAGGCTCAGGCCGAAGTCTGGTTCGTCCAGGCCGTAGCCCAATTTCAGCTTCGGCGCCTCACCAGCGATGACACGCGCTATTGCCACGTCGTCGCCTCCCTCGGGCCCGGCACGGCCGCTCGAGTTGTGTCCGTCCTTCGCCACCCACCGGACGGCCACAAGTACGAGGCACTCAAGCGGCTACTCCTAGCCACGTTCGGCCTCACGGACGACGCACGGGCCGACCGCCTCCTGGATCTCCCCGAGCTCGGTGACACGCGCCCGTCGGTCCGAATGGACCATGTGCTGTCACTGTTTGGCGACGAAGCCCCCGGTTCTCTATTCCGGGCGCTTTTCCGTCGCCAATTTCCAGCGCAGGTTCGCCTCGCGTTGGCCGGGACCGGGCTAACGGAACCCCGAGCATTGGCAGCCGAGGCGGACAAGTACTTCGCCGCTTCGGACACGCGGGCGAGAGTCGGCGTGGCCGTCACGGCCCTCGTGGCTGATGCTGCTGATGCTGCTGCTGATGCTGCTGATGCTGCTGCTGATGCTGCTGATCCACAGCATCAGCTTATACAGCATACGCAGCATGCTGATACGCACCTCGTGACCGCCGCCACGCCCCGCCCACCGCCGCGGCGAAAACCGCCACCGCAGGGAAACCCGCCAACTCCACCGGCCTGGCGGAGCCAGCCGCGCTCCTTCAGCTCCACCACCTGGTGCTGGTTCCACGCCAAGTTCGGCCACGAAGCTCGGCAGTGTCATCCGCCATGCTCCTTCAACAGGTCGGGAAACGCCCGGGCCGGCGCTCAATAGTGGCGATGAGCGCCGGCCGTTCGAGCAGCCTGCTGTTCATAACGGACACCTTCTCCGGGCGCCGTTACCTGTGCGACACGGGAGCGCAGGTGAGTGTCGTTCCCGCCGGCACGTCAGACAAGCACGCCGCGGGTGGGGGCCCCGCGCTGTTTGCCGCGAACGGGACGCCCATCCGTACGTACGGAAAACGCTGCCTCTCTCTGCGGTTCGGAGGGCTGGTTTACCGATGGACGTTCGTCACCGCCGACGTGCCCATGGCACTGCTTGGCGCGGACTTCCTGTGCGCTAATGGGCTCCTGGTCGACGTCAAGCGCAGACATCTTGTCCAGGCCGAGACATTCAGCTCGCTCGCTTGTGCGTTGCCCAGCTCAACAAGCGGCTTGCCAAGCGGCTTGCCGAACGGTTCGGTTCCGGCCACGTTGGTCTGTACGCTTCCGGCAGAGGACGCATTCACCCGCCTCCTCGCCGGCTTCCCGGCCCTCACGCGGCCCACCTTCTCGGCGGGGGCCGTCAAGCACGGGGTGGCCCATCACATCCCCACCGTCGGGCCACCGGTCTACGCCCGGGCACGCCGCCTCGAGCCGACGAAGCTGGCGGTGGCAAAAGCGGGGTTCGCTACCCTGGAGCGACTCGGCATCGTTCGGCGCTCAGAGAGCGCTTGGGCGTCACCGCTGCACATCGTGCCGAAGCCCGGCGGGGGATGGCGACCGTGCGGGGACTATCGCCGTCTCAATGATGCCACGACTCCCGACCGCTACCCCGTCCCCCACATTCAGGACTTTTCCGCCCGTTTGGCGGGCATGTCCTTCTTCTCGAAGGTGGACCTCATACGCGGCTACCATCAGGTCCCCGTCAGGCCAGAGGACGTCCCGAAGACGGCGGTCATCACGCCATTTGGACTCTTCGAGTTCCTGCGCATGCCCTTCGGTCTGAAGAATGCGGCTCAGGCGTTCCAGCGACTGATGGACAGCGTCCTGCGTGACTTGGATTTTGTCTACGTCTACCTGGACGATATCCTCGTCGCCAGCGCGTCCCGCGAAGAGCACCTACGCCACCTCCGCACGCTCTTCGAACGCCTGGGCCAGCATGGCCTGATTGTGAACCCCGCAAAGTGCCGGTTCGGCGCCACCATAATGGATTTTCTGGGGCACCGTGTCACCAGGCACGGAGCCGTCCCCCTGCCGGCCAAGGTGGAGGCGGTGAAGGGGTTTCCGCGCCCCCGCACGATCAGAGGGCTGCAGGAGTTCCTGGGCATGGTGAACTTTTACCATCGGTTCCTGCCCCGTATCGCCCAGCTCCTGCGCCCCCTGCACGAAGCTCTCCGAGGTAAGCCGGGCAAAGGCGACGTTACCTGGACCGAGCAGATGGACACGGCGTTCACGGGCGCGAAGCTCGCCTTGGCTAACGCCACCATGCTCGCGCACCCGGCGCCCGATGCACCGATCGCCCTCACCACCGATGCCTCGGACTACGCGGTGGGCGCGGTGCACGAGCAATGGGTGCGTGGAACTTGGCAACCGCTGGCATTCTTTAGCCGGCAGCTTCGCCCGCCCGAACATCGTTACAGTACCTTCGACCGCGAGTTGCTCGGGCTTCACTTGGCGGTCAGGCACTTCCGCCATCTGCTCGAGGGCCGTGCGTTCACTGCCTTCGTCGACCACAAGCCGCTGATCTTCGCGATGGGCAAGGTCACCGAGCCGTGGTCGGCCCGGCAGCAGCGTCACCTCTCGGCCGTGTCCGAGTACACGACGGACATCCAGCACGTCGCGGGGAAGGACAACCCGGTGGCGGATTGCCTTTCCCGGGCCGTCGCCCACGCAGTCCACCTCGGCATCGACTATGCACGGATGGCAGCGGACCAGGCCGCTGACCCCGACGTCCAGGCCTTGCGGACCACCGTCACGGGCCTCCGCGTCACCGAGGTGGCGTTCGACGGCGCGGGCGCGGCCCTCTTGTGCGACGTCTCCCTCGGGCGTCCTCGCCCCATCGTGCCCGTGGGCTGGCAGCGCCAGGTGTTTGACGCCATCCACGGCCTGTCCCACCCGGGCGCGAGGGCCTCCCAAAGGCTGATCGCCGACAAGTTCGTCTGGCATGGCCTCCGGAAGGCCGTCGCGGCTGGGCCAGGACGTGCCTCGCGTGCCAGCGCGCCAAGGTGCACCGGCACACCCAGGCCCCGTTGGCCCCGTTCACGGTGCCGGAACGCCGGTTTGACCACGTCCACGTGGACCTGGTGGGACCTCTGCCCCCCTCGCGGGGTTTCACCTACGTCCTCACCATGGTGGACCGCACCACCCGGTGGCCGGAGGCCGTGCCATTGGCATCGACAACGGCGGCCGATGTCGCGCAGGCTTTCATCGCCACCTGGGTCGCCCGGTTCGGCGCCCCCTCAGACATCTCGTCCGACCGCGGCCCCCAGTTCACCTCGGAGCTCTGGGGGGCGGTCGCGCAGGGGCTTGGGGTCCGGCTGCACCGAACCATGGCCTACCACCCCCAGGCTAACAGCCTGTGTGAGCGATTTCACCGCTCATTGAAGGCCGCGCTCCGGGCCACCCTCCGCGACGGCGGCTGGGTCGACAGGCTCCCCTGGGTCCTGCTGGGCCTCCGGACGGCGCCCAAGGAGGACCTGCGCGCATCCGCGGCGGAGTTGGTCTTCGGGCAACCGCTGCGGGTGCCGGGCGAGTTCCTCCCCGACTCCACGGCACCATGGTCCGCGGCACAGCAGCGCTCCGCTCTGCAAGAGACCGCCCAGAGGTTCGCCCCGGTGCCAACGGCATGCCACGGGCACCCACCGACGCACGTCGCCCCGGAGCTTCGCACGGCGGAGTACGTCTTCGTCCGCCACGATGCCCACCGGACACCACTGCGGCCCCCGTACGACGGGCCTTTCCGCGTGCTGGAGACCGGGGCGAAGCACTTCACCCTGGACATCGGCGGTACTCCTGACCGCGTTTCGGTAGACCGCCTCAAGCCGGCCCACCTCGACGTGGACCATCCACCGCCAGTGGCCCGACCCCCACGTCGGGGCCGCCCCCCTGCGGACGGACCCCCGGCACCACCCAGCCCCGCCGCCACGCCGCCCCCCGGTCCTGCACCCATCCCAGGGGCAGCCAGGGGCATCCCACCTGGCATCCCTGCACCCCGGACGCCGCCGATCGCCAGGGGGCGCTTCGGCCGGGTCATTCGTCTGCCCCGCAAACTGGCCCTCCAGGTGCGCGGGAATTCTGGGGGGGCGCGTGTGGCGGACACAAAAGCCCACTGGCGTGGTGACATCATTCCGCGCACCAAGTGGGCGGTGGCCACGCCCGAGGGGTAGGCGTGGCCTCCTGATATACACCGGCGCGCAGCCCGGAGCGCGCCAGTGTTACAGTGAGCTCCTGAAATAAAGACGCTTATAAGTTACCGCTTGTCCGCTTCCTCCTTGCTCGCAAGCAGCGCGCGTAACGCCGCGCTTTACTTGTATATTAAAAATCTTTTTTCTGCTGCTCCACACCTATTCCTTTCATTTAATAGAACATCCTTCATTATCTGAAAAACATCTCAACCAGATCACCTAGGTGACATTATAATTTAATATGCTTTTATGAATACCGGAAAGGTTATATAATAAAACAATTGTTTGGCCTCTTCATTGCACACATACTTCTATTGTTCTCAAACTGTGCTTCGAAAGCTATTCGAGCACCTTTTATCAGAAGTCTCGCGATATTTGCGATGTGCCAATTAATATAGTTATTGCTGGCGGAGCCGGAGGTATCGCGAGAGTTGGCGCGTCACCCCGTTTTGGTCACGAATGGCGGCGTATTGCGAGTGAGTTTAACCCCCGTTCAGCCTTTTCGGGATTCCACTTAGTACTTTGGCTTTTTGTCATCATTTGCGGTTTTGCTGGGGTGTCAGTTGTAGCATCCTAAAACCATCGAGCGCTTTTGTCGCACGGTTTGTCTGTGGCAGTCCACGCCGCCTTTTTCCTCATGAACTTGAATGATCGTTTTTGTTTTGATTCGTTGCATTATTATGACCGCGAGCGGGAACGATACGCAGCACATTTACTGCTCCATTCTCGTAAACATTAAACCTACCGTGAGGCATTGCATGGGGTGCAATATCCAATGTGGTGTCAATTAAGCGCTGTGGTAAAAATATCTTATTTTGTTTGAAAATATGGATTTCGTTGTATTACCTTTTTATTTGTTAAACGAGTGCACTAATTATACATATACCAATTCGGTACCAGCGAGGTGTTTTCAAATAAGTGCAAATTCCTCCATGCTGTTTACCTGGTCCAGGTAAGATCGAATGATTATACTGGGATTCGTGCAGCACAGGCATGATGGGCCGAATGGTCGGTCACCCAGCACAGGCATGATGGGCCGAATGGTCACCCAGCACAGGCATGATGGGCCGAATGGTCACCCAGCACAGGCATGATGGGCCGAATGGTCGGTCACCCAGCATAGGCATGATGGGCCGAATGGTCGGTCACCCAGCATAGGCATGATGGGCCGAATGGTCGGTCACCCCACACAGGCATGATGGGCCGAATGGTCACCCAGCACAGGCATGATTGGCGGAATGGTCACCCAGCACAGGCATGATTGGCAGAATGGTCACCCAGCACAGGCATGATGGGCCGAATGGTCGGTCACCCAACATAGGCATGATGGGCCGAATGGTCGGTCACCCAGCACAGGCATCATTGGCCGAATGGTCACCCAGCACAGGCATGATGGGCCGAATTGTCGGTCACCCAGCATAGGCATGATGGGCCGAATGGTCGGTCACCCAGCACAGGCATGATTGGTGGAATGGTCACCCAGCACAGGCATGATTGGTGGAATGGTCACCCAGCACAGGCATGATGGGCCGAATGGTCACCCAGCACAGGCATGATGGGCCGAATGGTCACCCAGCACAGGCATGATTGGTGGAATGGTCACCCAGCACAGGCATGATGGGCCGAATGGTTACCTCCAGCACAGGCATGATGGGCCGAATGGTCACCTAGAGCACAGGCATGATTGGCCGAATGGTCACCCAGCACAGGCATGATTGGCCGAATGGTCACCCAGCACAGGCATGATGGGCCAAATGGTCACCCAGCACAGGTATGATGGGCTGAATGATCACCTCCAGCACAGGCATGATGGGCCGAATGGTCACCTCCAGCACAGGCATGATGGGCCGAATGGTCACCTCCAGCAAAGGCATGATGGGCCGAATGGTCACCTCCAGCGCAGGCATGATTGGCCGAATGGTCACCTCCAGCGCAGGCATGATTGGCCGAATGGTCACCTCCAGCGCAGGCATGGTTGGCCAAATGGTCACCTCCAGCGCAGGGAAGATGGGCCGAATGGTCACCTCCAGCGCAGGCATGATTGGCCGAATGGTCACCTCCAGCGCAGGCATGATTGGCCGAATGGTCACCTCCAGCGCAGGCATGATTGGCCGAATGGTCACCTCCAGCGCAGGCATGGTTGGCCAAATGGTCACCTCCAGCGCAGGGAAGATGGGCCAAATGGTCATCCTCAGCACAGGCATGATGGGCCGAATGGCCATGAATAAATGGATTTAATTTTGAATTGAACCTGTGATGTGAATCATTTGCTGATGTGGTTCCCACTGTAGATTGGGCATAAATTTGTGATTTGTTCAGTGTGTGGCAGTTGAAGGGGTGGATAAGTTTAAATGGTAATTAGATAGGTACCTGGATGAATTGGGGGTACCTGGATGAATTGGGGATAGTGTGGTATGGGAATTTTGGCAGGACTTTAGCCTGTGTGGATGGCTGATACTGTGGTTGGTGCAGTGCAGCAAATGCAGGTGGGACAAATGGCTACCTCCTGTGCCAAAGATGTGTTTGTTGTGTATTGGTTCTTATGTCCATATTGTGGGTTTAAGAAGGTGGAACGGAGTCCTCCCAGGTCTCAAAGTATCCACTTCCGTTTTGGTAATGGGAGTCATGCATGATTCATGGCCCAAGCTGTGAAGTTTTGTTCTCAGTTTTGTTCTCAGGGCTCGTTTCAGGATTATCACCGAGCCCCAGACTTCTTCCAACAAGTTTGTTTGTATTGATATTCGCACTGAGGTTCCTTTTTAGCATTCCCATTGTTCCAATTATCACCGGTACAATTTCAGCTTTCTTCAGATTCCAGGATCTTATCATTTCACTTTTTTAGTCTTCGTATTTGATCATTTTCTTGATTTCTGCGACATTTAGGCCAAAGTCACTGGGAAATGACACCTCGATTAGCAATGGCGGTTTTTTTTTTTGGACCTCAGTATTATATGCGGTCGCAATACTTTGCTTTCTATGTTTACATTTGATAGGTTACTTAGGTCATACGTGAGCGTCACTTCTTTGTTCTCACTTATTGTTTTTGGTTCATGTTTCCGTGAGTTTGTCTGGGACTGGGATGTTGAAGTTTTTGCAGATGTGCCAGTGAACTTTTTTTTTTTTTTTGTATACAGAGTCGAGGCTCGTGAAAGAGCTAACATTTATCAAACAAACAAATCGAACAAACAAGCAAACAAAGTATATAAAAAGGGGAGCGGTCGACAAGATGGGGAGAGAAGGGGAGGAAGCACACAAACACAACATTTGAGAGCAGGGACATCGGGAGATGTGTGGGAGGGAGAGGGCCTGGGGGGAGGCAGGATAGGCATAAAACGCAAGGACACCAAGGACTTCCAGGAAAGAAGTCAAAAGTCACCTCAAAAAAGTGGATTTGGGGTGAAATTAGCGGGGGTAGAAAAGATCAAGGTTTTGGATGGGGGAAGATAAGAGATGGTGGTGAACAGCTGTTTTAAAGACCTGGAGGGAGGAGTGGGATTGAAGAGAGTGAGGGAGTTTGTTCCAGAGGTGGGAGAAAAGGGGAATGAACGAGTGAAGGTGAGCAGAGAGTCTTGATTTTGGCAGTTTAACCATAAGAGAATTGCTCTGCAAACCCTGTTGTGCCTTTGTGTGTACAGCTGTTCTGACATGGGTTTTTTTGCATCCCCATAGGAGGTGACTCATGCTTCCTGTTTCTACCTTGCAGGACCTGCAATTGTCCGATGGACTCAGTCCTGCCATCTTCTAAAAGCCATTCGTGTAGTGCCCTTGGTCTTGGGTGTTAATAATGATTCCTTGTCCATCCCAGTTGAGCTGAAAATTATTATTAGCCATCCCAGTGATCCTTCTTTGTCATATACCCAATCTGTCTACCTTTTTTTTTTTAGGCATTATGTTTTCGGGTTGTCTGTCTGGCTCTCCATCTGTCCGTCCATGATAGGTTTTCGTTGCAGCGATAACTTAAGAATGACTGAAGGGATCTAAATCAATCTCGGTGCTAGTATGTAGAGCGATGTAAAGATGGACTGATTAGATTTTGCGGTCAAAGGTCAGAGGTCAGAGGTCAGAGGTACCATTAACTAACTTACTGAGCTAACTTGTGAACCAGTGTTGGGATGTTGACCAAACTTGGTATAAGTATATATTATGAGGCAAAGATGAACTGATTTTCTTTCGGTGTCAAAGGCCAGACGTTATGTCAAGTAAATTGTGATACTTGACAACAGGTGATGGGATTTAAATCAAACTTGGTACAAGTATGTATAATCTATATAATAATACGCTTGTTCGTGTGTCTGTAACAATCCTTCCCACTGATTGGTTGGATGACTGCCCTGACTCCACCCACAATCGGAACTTTTGCGTATTTAAGATGCTTCACGAAGAATATCATTTATTAACACAATTAGGCAACTCTTACGCACTTAAAAAATTACATGGACAGACAAACGACCGACCGTAATGAACCATGACTTGTCGGACATCCACTTCCTGTTTTGATCACATTTTCTGTGAAGAGTTAATGGCGTTGAGTTAAATATTCCACCATTTCAATGAGGCAATTAATAAATATATAATTGTCATATAACAATTTGCCCTTTTGCTTTGAAGAACGGGAATAAAGGGCGAGAGTGGTGTTATGTCTGGTTGAGGAGTTTGAGTGGTGAGGGGCCTTCAACACAGATTTCACTTTTACAGCCGCCATGTTGGTGCTCCCTGCTATGTGAAGCCAAAGACTCCTTGGAGCTGTCATTCACAATCGCCGTGTGGTCCCTGTACATATTCCCCTCATTGTAAAACTACACAAGCAACAGTTAAAAGCATTTTGAGCGGATAGGTGTCAGGGGCGCTTGTGTAGATTAGCCTCAGCGATCGAGACAGCGGTCTGTTAACTTATGCACCGCCCAAATAGCTGTGTAGCAATCTGTCAAGTGGAGATGTTTCAAATGTTGTTTGAAATTTGTCCGAGGTCATTATTTACTTTTGACGATGTGTGTGTGTGTGTGTGTGTGTGTGTGTGTGTGTGTGTGTGTGTGTGTGTGTGTGTGTGTATATGCATCGGGAAGGAGGTAATTGTTTTCGGGTCGTTTATTGTCACATATCCTTTCCGCATATCTCGCAGGATTGTGAGTTGGGCAGTGGACCATGATGAGTGGGTAGGGGGTTTGAAGGCCACACGCGTGGAGGGAATTTTACATTCTCTCAAACAGGGCTTAAACCCATATCATAAAAGGTCTTTGTTTGAGGTCATTATTTAATTTTGACAGTGTGTATACATGCATCAGGAAGGTCATTGGTTTTGTGTCGTTTATTGGCACATATCTTTTCCACAGATCTCGTGGGATTGTGAGTTAGACAGGCGACTGTGACTGCCCATGACGTGCACATGGTCACATATCTTTTCCGCATATATCTTGCAAGATTGTGAGTTGGACAGGCGACAATGAGGGGCAATTGCCAGATCATGGTCACATATAATTTCCACATATCTCTCGGGATTGTGAGTTGGACAAACGGTCATGACGGGCCATGGCTTGTGCATGAACGCTTGACTTTTCCCGCATATTTCATGGGATTGTGAGTTGGACAGGTGACCATGACGGGCCATGACCTGTACACGGTCACATATCTTTTCCACATACACTACTCACAATAAGTTAGGGATATTGGCAGGTTCTTCGGTGTGGTTGATTTTGTGTATTAATTATGTTGAAAAAAGTTGTTGGTCCTAATTCTCTGGTTATTAATAAGTGTGAAAAAACACAGCATTCTTGATTTCAATACCCCAACCCTAACCCCCATAACAAAAAACTCAGTCCCACAATATCCCTAACTTATTGTGAGTAGTGTATATATCTTGCGGGATCACGAGTTGGACAGCCGACCATGACGGGCCATGACCGAATGGTCACTTATCTTTTCCGCATATCTCACGTGGGATTGTGAGTTGGACAGGTGACCGTGACGGGCCATGATCTGCTCATGGTCACGGATATTTTTCCGTATATCTTGCGGGATTGTGAGTTGGACAGGTGACCATGAGGGGCAATTGCCAGATCATGGTCACATATATTTTCCACATATCTCTCGGGATTGTGAGTTGGACAGGTGACCATGATGGGTGGGGAGGTAGTTTGAAGGCTTGGAGTGGGGAGAGGATTGATGCCTTGTGGTCAAGAGAGGGTAGGTGAGGACTTCGTTTTGGCAGGTGGAGGTTGAGGACTTGGGGTTTGTGTGTAGGGTGCGGGGGGAGTTGAAGGCTTGGTCACATTTTGCATTCCGTGGCAATTCCACGGGTCCCTGCTGGTGATGTAACAATGTTGACGAAGGCGTATCCATCGATGTCACGACGTCGAAGTGTGCAGTTCTTGTTCCTGTTTAAAACGGTTTCTAAATGCCGTATTATAATACTTTATTATTATTATTATTATTATTATTATTATTATTGTTATTATTATCATTATTATTGTTATTATTTTCCAGTTTTACAACTATCCTGTATGTGGAGATACTGCGTGCTTGTTGTCCCCCGTCGCTCAGTGGAGCGAAAGGGGGACTATGGCTTTCCCCTCCGTCCGTGTGTCCGTCCATCCGTGCGTGCGTGTGGGCGTGCGTGCGTGCATGCGTAAGCGAAGGACCGCATTCGAATTTGGTGTGTGGGTGCAACCTACGTCAAAATCCAAGATGGCCGCCGCCATGTATGTCTGATGCCATGTATGTCTGAACCTTGTAACCTGCATATCTTTAAAAATAAGCGAAGTACCAACTTCTAATCTGGTGTGTGGGTGTATCTAGGGCTCTAGGCATAAGGAAGAACGCTATTGAAAATTGGGTCGCCACGTCAAAATCCAAGATGGCCGCCACCATATATATGTCTGAACCTTGTGAGCGAAATATCTCGAAAAATAAGCGAAGTACCAACTTCTAATCTGGTGTGTGGGTGTATCTAGGCACACGGAAGAACGCTGTTTAAAATTGGGTCGCCACGTCAAAATCCAAGATGGCCACCGCCATGTACGTCTGAATCTTGTGAGATGAATATCTTGAAAGATAAGCAAAGTACCAACTTCTAATTTGGTGTGTGGGTGTATCTCGCCATAAGGAAGAACGCTATTGAAAATTGGGTCGCCACATCAAAATCCAAGATGGCCACCACCATATATATGTGTGAAACTTGTGAGCGAAATATCTCGAACAATAAGCGAAGTACCAACGTCTAATCTGGTGTGTGGGTGTATCTATTGGGTCGCCACGTCAAAATCCAAAATGGCCGCCGCGATGTATGTCCGAACCTTGAGATGAATATCTTGAAAAATAAGCGAAGTACCAACTTCTAATCTGGTATGTGGGTGTATCTCGGCATAAGGAAGAACGCTATTGAAAATTGGGTCGCCACGTCAAAATCCAAGATGGCCGCCACCATATATATGTCTGAACCTTGTGAGCGAAATATCTCGAAAAATAAGCGAAGTACCAACTTCTAATCTGGTGTGTGGGTGTATCTAGGCACACGGAAGAACGCTGTTTAAAATTGGGTCGCCACGTCAAAATCCAAGATGGCCACCGCCATGTACGTCTGAATCTTGAGATGAATATCTTGAAAGATAAGCGAAGTACCAACTTCTAATTTGGTGTGTGGGTGTATCTCGGCATAAGGAAGACTGCTATTGTAAAGTGGGTCGCCACGTCAAAATCCAGGACGGCCGCCACCATCATATATATGTCTGAACCTTGTGAGCGAAATATCTTGAAAAATTAGCGAGTACCTTCTGGTGTGTGGGTGTATCTAGGGCTCTAGGCATAAGGAAGAACGCTATTGAAAATGGGGTCGCCACGTCAAAATCCAAGATGGCCGCCTCCATGTATGTCTGACCCTTGTGAGTGAAATATCATATCATAGCATGTTTTCTGCGTGTTCCACTTTGTCAACTCGCATCACTTCCCTGACGGGGGACCTAGGCGTAACGCTTGTTAGTCTGGTATTAGAGTATTAGATAGAGTCTGGTTAGTCTGGACAGAGGCAGACACCGTAATGTAAGAGGGTTGGGTTAATGGGGGTAGCGAATATTTGTAGGTGTAATATTTGACTTGTAAGGAATTGCATCGAAAAGCTGTTGATTAAACGACATGTCGTAAAACTTTTTGCGGTTCCATGCGATACAAACCTTTGATCAGTCTAGCGTCTGCAGTGGTTTGTTTCTCCAAACTGTGTAGTACATTTCGATATTATGTGAACTGTGTAGTACTGTTACCTCCCCCCCCCCACTCCCCAAAGTGTGTACGTGACTTGTGAAATAGGATTGATGCCAGAATATTTAATTAAACTTTTGTATAAGGTTGTTTAAAGTTGTTTTGCATTTTTCAAAAGAGTTTATATTTTTAATAATCATACTTGCTTTAAATGTGCAGGTTTAGCTTCGGTATTCCATTTGTACTCTTGCTCTTGTTTAATTCTCACCTTTTTATTCTTTGCTTCAATGTTTCAGGAGCCTCAGCCATGTTTTGTTAAAAAAAAATTATTACCTCCGCTGCTGAAGGTGGACTAAGGTGGACGGAGGTTGTTTTCACCCCTGTCTGTCTGTGTTTGGTTTGTCACTTGCAAAAATCGAAGATTTTTCAAGTATATTGGTTGGTCTTGTGCGTTATTTAATACTTGGCAATTTTTTTTTTTTCCACGCATGTTGATCACTCCGGTGTGTGTGTGTGTGTGTGTGTGTGTGTGTGTGTGTGTGTGTGTGTGTGTGTGTGTGTCTGTGTGTGTCTGTGTGTGTCTGTGTGTGTCTGTGTGTGTCTGTGTGTCTGTCCGCTCACTTATATTTGCCTACGGGTCACAATTTTAAACCGATCTTCACAAAACTTCACCAAATGGTAGAGTTCGTTGTCCGACAAAATCCTATATGTATTTGAGGTCAAAAGCTCAACATCGGCCAAAGGTCAATCACTTTTTTCGAATTTCTAAAATCCTCAATTTTCATCCGATTGACTTGAAATTTGAAGAGGATTTACATATCGGCAAACGGAATTCAACCACCAACTACTTTTGAGATAAGCATAGGCCGAAGGTCAACAACAATATCAAATTTCTAAAATCCTCAATTTTGGAGACCAAATACTATTGTCAACTTCAACTTATTTTTCGAGAAAATTGTGAGTTATTTGAAAAAAGTGCAAGGGTGCCAATATTTTTGGCCATGACTGTACAGAGATAGGCCAGTGTGTTACAGGAAGTAATTTCCCCCAAGGTCAATGGCAGTGTTTGTCTGACATCAAGTCCTGTGTTGTGCGCTTTGTATGCGTACGACTGTATACAAATGATATGAGACAGCTGCTCCACAAAGCTTAAAAACCATGGGCTTACAATGCATTCCCTTACAACACCGTTGCAACAACTATCGGAGAAGCCTCTTCCCAGTGGTTGTACCCCCCCAATGCAAGTCGGGGGCTAAATCTTCCCTCATTCTTCCCTGCTGTCCGGATTCCTCAGGGCAGCGCGGTCATAGTCGGTGTCGATTGGTCCCCATGGACCGGCCCTTTCCTTGTTGTCTGTCCCTGTCTGTCTTTTTCTATCTCTCTCTGCTCTGTCTCTCTGTCTGTCTCTCTTGGTGACAGCTCGGTGCCGATCCTTAAAAGAGCCTTCGGAACAAAACTTTGAGAATAAGAAAACTTCACAAACTGCTCCATGAATAATGATGCCTTACTGAAATGGAGGTGGATACTTCGAGACCTGGGAGGACTCAGTTTCCACCTTCTGAAACTCGCAAATGGAGATAACAACCAAAGACGCATGTCTTATTTTAGTAAAAGATGTTCAAAAACCTGAAGCTTCATCTGTAATTTTTGTTATCTATCATTTGTTATTATTATTATAATTATAATTATTATATTATTTGTTATTTTGTTATCTAGCTTATCTATTGTAGGATAATTATCGTTTGTTTGAGGCTGGGCATTAGTTGTAATAAATTGATTTTCCTCTCTCTGATTGTTGTGAAATGATCTTGCGAAAAGTGCATTTCTATCCTCTAGCATTTCCCACCATTGTCTGTCAAAGCACAAAGCCATGGTGGTGTTGTAGATGTCATCATTTCATGACATTAATGTTGTGTATTTGGATCATTTTGATTGGCCCCTGCCAGGAGAATTAATTCACAATTGTATCTTTGTCATACTTCGGGCCGTGAGACTGTCTGCTATTTAAAGTTGTTGAATTGGCACCTTTTTGTCCATCTGCTTTTGTTGGATGCAGGCGATTGGTTGTAAGACGGCGTTCATGATAAATATGGGTTGTGTCGGTTAAAGGATGATAGCATCATTTGTGGCAGTTGAAGTGTCCTTGCGGAATTGGAGAGGACTATTTCCTGCAGTGGTTTATACGAGGTGTAAGGAAGGATTGTGATTGATAGGAATAAACGGCAATTATAGACCAGACTAGAGTAGATATGCCCCACTCGTTCAATGAGCCAACAACGTTCTGTTGTGTACAGCCATTGAAAAAAGATTACTCGATCCCACATTTTGGATTCTAGTTTTGACTGTTTTCTTATTTTTCTGTTAATTCTGCCTATGAAAAAAAAACGCATCACTACTTTCAATAATTTTTAATGAGGAAGTTTCCACATTCATAAATTTGGTGGCTCGGAATGTTTAGAAAGAGCATTGCACTAAAGCCTATGGAAGCCGGTATAAGGTTATTGCAGCAGTTTGTGACTTTGAAGATTTAAGTTTGACTCAAACTGTGAGTGTAATTGTTGCGTACTAACGAGAAAGAGTTTTCTTTTTGTCGAGGGACTGCTGCATTGTGTTGCCGTGTAGGACCAGTGGGTGGTGGTTATTGCAGGCTATTGGGTATACAAAACCTCCTGTGAAAATGCAATCAAATTGCCAAGTCCTATTACTGCCTCGGCTTGGCGAGTGTTCGCACCTCAGCTGCCACGAAAGCTTTTAATATGCACCGCGTGGAGCCGATATATTAGCAGCAATGATTGTAGGCCGCATGTCCGCCACAGTCTCTGCAGCAGATTAATAGAGGCTGTTGTGTGCTTGGGGCCTCATATTAAGTGCAGTCTTTTCTGGGGCATGTCTTGCTGCTTTTATTTGGATATACTGTAGTTTCAGAAGATGTGAACACATACTATATAGATGTCTATAGGTTTTACAGCATTTGAGAAACTATAGTTTACGGCCATTTGTGAGCAAGCACATGGTACTCACCATATTTGGTTTATCATCCAAGTAACTTGGACTTAGGAAGTGACTTGGAAAATCTTGTTCCCTAACTTGGATTTGTATATGTTTTTTTGATGTACCCTGTTGGAACTCTGTCATATCCACCTCTTTCCCCCCACTCCCTCGCTGGTAATTAACTACAGGTATTCACATCATGTGCTTGGACCAATATGAAATATGTTGAGTATATGAAAGCGACCATCATTCACAAAACTGTTAAATCGCTCACTCAGGTTTATTAGGTTATGACGAGAAATAAAGAACATCTTGGCTAATGTGACACTACGCACCTGAGAAGGTAATCTTTGGCAGAGTTCTGCTCTGACATCCCACCCACATTTGCAAAGATATTGCAATGTTGTCATCGTAATCAAGGGATTACATATTGACCAAAAACCTTGCATTGTATTGTTGAAGTGCCCTCACGTACAGAACAAAGTATTAGCGCATTAAGCAATGCAGCCTCGAGTTATACGACTCTTATCCATACATTTGTGCATGGGAACTGACCACTGGCAGGATTCAAACTAAATTTAAACATCATTTTATAATTTGTGGTACTAGTGAGAAACAACATCTTGTGAATGAAACACACATTGATGAGCAAAGCAGTGTGAGCAAAGCAGATGAGCAATGCAATTGCAAAGCAATTGATGAGCAAAAGCAATTGAGCAAAGCAGATGAGCAAAGCAATGCCCCACTATCAAGGAGGCCCTTGTTTTTTTTATACTGCTTGAGATAAACACATGCTCGTACATTCACATACCTTTCGGGGTCGTTCAATCATTCTTCAAAACATTAAAGTCTAAAGCAAAAGACGATCATAGTTCTTGGGTTCCGTTATGTGCTTTGAGTTAACCTACCTTGCCTTCCCATTATAAAACATATCACAGTGCACAATGTAAAAAGCTCTATCGTTACCTTCATCAAGCCAACTAATCTTGGCAAGCCCAGCTATGTTCATGTCGGCAATCATCATCATCATCATTATCATCATTATCATCATCACCATCATCATCACCGCGAGGGGAATCGGCCATTTTGTCCGGCATCTCCTTATTTCTGTTTTCATCATCGGGTGGTGAGGGTTGAACAATGTAATTAGCATTTAATCCAGAACTTTCTTCTTGCATGGAACTGAAAAACATGTTCCAACTCCACCCCACTTTCAGTGTGGGATGTGGCATTATCCATGGTAAGTTGCCCCCATGTCAGGTCGATAACACGCGTAAGCGACCTTAGCAAGTTTTTAACTGAAGAAAAAGGTCGGAGCAGAACAAACCAAAAATTACAACGAAAGTTCATACAACACCATACTCAGTGCAGTCTTTGAGACCAAAAAATATATATAACGAGAGCAAAAATATAATACAAGAACGTGGGTGGGGTCTGCGAGCGGCAAATTTGATTGGTCGTGATTATGTAAAATGCCGTAATATTTTGCCCAAATACTGCTAAACGGAAGGGTTTTGAAAGTAGTCAGGTTCACTATGTTTTTTCGTTCAAAATCATGGTAGATTAGCAAACCTATACATTTTTGGAAACGTTATTACATGGAAAATCTGAAAATCAATGTTTACATTTGCCAATTCCGACCAATTCGATTCGACCAATTCGACCAATCGACCAATTCCATTCGACCAATTCGACCAATCGCTTCAATCGACCATTTGACCATTCGACCAATTCGATTTGCCAATCAATTTGACCGACCTTTGCTTGTGTGGAACGGACTGTGAAAACGATGCGGACTATATTGTCGGATACGACACACAGGACAGTGATGACGAACTCTAAATGGCATATTCTGTAATCGTGTATGTTTGATGCCATTGACTGCCTGTGTAGATGTGAAGTTATACTGACTGCATGTGTATATATGATTTTGCTGACTGCCTGTGTATGTTTGGTGATATGAATTATTGTGACACATTTTGATGTTATTAACTGCCTGTACAAAATGATAACATGTATTTGATTATGCAACTTATCGCGAATATAAAGACAGTATTTTGCAATTCAAAACCTTCGATTCGTGTCTTACCATTCCCCATAGCACTAATTTGATACTTTCATTGGATTCCTTGTCCCTGAAAATATAGGTTTAGTATATTTCAAAAAGTTTTTAGGGTAATTAGAGGCAGAAATAGAACAAAAGATGTATTTTACAGTGGCCATTTTGAAAATCCAAAATGGCCGCCATACAGGTATCTCTCCAAATGTAAACATTGATTTTTAGTTTCCTTATGCTATAACCTTTCCAAAAATGTATAGGTTTGCTAATCTACTATGATTTTGAACGAAATATAATTTATTGACATAGTGAACCTGACTAAAGTGGCAAAAAGGGGATTTGTGTTCGACGGTGTCCAAGTTCATAATAAATTTTTTTTTTTTTTTTTTTTTTTTTTTTTTGGATACAGAATCGAGGCTCGTGAAAGAGCTAACATTTATTTCACAAACAAATCAAACAGACAAACAAAATATATAAAAAGAGGGAGCGGAAGACAAGATGGGGAGAGAAGGGGAAGCACACAAACACAACATTTGAGAGCAGGGAGATGTGTGGGAGGGAGAGGGCTTGGGGGAGGAGGCGTGGGAAGGAGGGGGGGGGGGGGGTGGGGGTGGGAGAAGTATAAAACGCAAGGACACCAAGGACTTCCAAGACAAGTTGGTATTTCAAAAAGTGGATTTGGGGTGAAATTAGCGGAGGTAGAAAAGATCAAGGTTTTGGATGGGGGAAGATAAGAGATGGGGGTGAACAGCTGTTTTAAAGACTTGGAGGGTGGAGTGGGATTGAAGAGTGAGGGAGTTTGTTCCAGAGGCGGGAGAAAAGAGGAATGAAGGAGTGAAGGTGAGCAGAGAGTCTTGATTTTGGCAGTTTAATCAGAAGAGGGTTGCAGGCAGATCTTGTGTGACCTGTAGGAATATTTGGGGGACAGAGTCCAGAGAGAGCTGGGGGGGGGGGGGGGGGCAAGGCCAGAGAGCAGTCGGTAGAAGACGGAAAGACCACCAACCTGCCTGCGGTGAGTGAGTGAAAGGCCCTTGGAGTTAGCTTCATCGCGGGAGATTCCAATGATTCTGAAAGCTTTGGTTTCAACAGCGTGAAGACGAGCTCGGTGTGAGGCAGGAGCACCAGCCCAGAGGGGAGAGCAGTATTCCATTGAGCTGCGGATGAAAGCCTTGTATGTGGTGAGGAGCTCAGGTGTGCCAAGGAAGGACTTCGCACGACAGAGGATGCCCAGTCGGCGACTGGCTTTGGAGGCCAGATTTGAAATGTGGTTTTCCCAGGAAAGATCATGGCAGATAGTGAGACCCAAAAGCTTGAGTGACAGAACTTCTTGGAGAGGATTATTCAGAAAGTGGATGGGAGGGTTGTCCAGTCTGTCTTTTCGGAGAGACATCGTAAGAGTGTGAGATTTGTCAGGATTGAAAGACATGTTCCACTTGTTTGCCCAGTCTGTGATTTTGTCCAGGTCTGCAGAGAGTGAGGAGGCTGCAGACTGCCGATCTGAGGGATGAGGAATGGAACGACAGAGAGTAGAGTCATCAGCAAAGAGATAGAGAGGATTTTCAAGAGAGTCAGAGAGATCATTGATGAAGACCAGAAAAAGCACAGGGCCCAGAACACTGCTTTGGGGAACTCCAGCCTGAACAGGCAGAGGAGATGAGAGAAACCCATTCAGGGCCACACGTTGACTACGACTAGAGAGGAAGTCGCCAGCCATGCGTGGAGATTTCCATGGATACCAAAGGAGGAGAGTTTGGTGAGCAGAGCGGGGTGCCAGACCATATCGAAGGCACGTGATGTGTCGAGGAAGACCTCTAATTTCCTGTTTGGCATTGAGGACCTCCATCCATTGTTGAGAAAGCAGAAGCAGCATGTCCAGAGTAGAGTGACCAGGTCTGAAACCAAATTGATGATCAGAGATCAAGCCATTGGAGAAGAGGAAAGATTTCATATCCGAAGCAATGATGGATTCCATGACTTTGCTGATAATTGGGAGAAAGCTGATTGGTCTGTAGTTGCTAGGATCTGTTTTTGCACCTTTTTTGTGCAAAGCGGTGATGTTGGCTGATTTCCAAGCAGATGGCAGATGACCTTGAGCAAAAGAGAGGGTGAAGAGAACAGAGAGAGGGAGTGAAAGAGCGGAAGAACAGGATTTTAGGACCCGTGAGCTGATGCCGTCAGGTCCAGTTGCAGAATCAGAGTCGAGGGTTGACAGAAACTTTTCCACCTTATCAGGAGGAAAGGACACAGAGTCCAGGAGCAGCTGTGTACGACTGCGTACGGTGGGTACAGAGAGGGATGGGTTTGGGGCACAAGATTTAGAGGCAAACACAGAGTTGAGGTACCCACACCCAGCCAACTGGCATGGTGACAATTGAAATCACCACATATGAGGAAGAGAGAGTTGGGATGGGTAGATAGAAGTTGGTCCATATTATCAGACAGCGAGATGTAGATGGAGTCATCACTGTTTGGTGGAAGGTACAACACACATATGAACAAAAGGTAGGAGCGAAGGGGAAGCCGTAGCCAAAGGTATTCCTGGGGGTGAGATAGAGAGGGGGCAGTGCAGGGCGAGTGAGGAAGAGAGTTTTTTTATAATGATAGCAACCCCACCTCCAGGACGAGGCTCAGGTCTATCATACCGGAGGAGGGAGTAACCTGGGAGAGATACCAAGGAATCAGAGACATCATGAAGGAGGAAAGTTTCTGTTAAGCAGATCAAGTCTGGTTTGCCAGAAGCAACCTGTATGGAGAGATCAGTAAGGTTTGAGCGAAGGCCCCGGATGTTTGAGGTCCATACCGTTAATGAAGAGGACAGGGGGAGCATCGGATACAGAAATGCGGGGGGTGGGGGGGGGTAGGGTAAGACATGGAAGAGGAGGAAGTGGTAGGGAGAGCTGTTGAAGGTGTGTCATAGATTTCAGAATAGCTTGGAGAAAGGGAAGAATGGGGCGGACAAAAGGTTTGATGGTGATTGGGTGAGGCACAGTGAGGTGTTATTTGAGGAGGGGGAAGAGCGAGGCAGAAGGTTGGGGGAGATGAAGGTGAAAGTTGAAAGGGGGAAGAAGCGGGGTGGACGCTTTGAGGAGGAGGGGTGAGAGTGGAGTCTAGGAGGGGAGGAGCGAGGGAGAGTCTCGGAAGGGAGGGGTGTGGGGGGAGTTTAGGAGGGAAGGGGCAAGGGGGGAGATTTGAAAGGGATGGGTGATGGGGAAGATTTGGAGGGGAGGGGCAAGGGGGTAGATTTGGAGGGGAGGGGTGATGGGGAAGTTTTGGAGAGGAGGGGTGATGGGGAACTTTTGGAGGGAACGGGTGATGGGGAAGATTTGGAGGGGGTCAAGGGGGAAGATTTGAAAGGGATGGGTGATGGGTGAGATTTGGAGGGGAGGGGCAAGTGGGTAGATTTGGAGGGGAGGGGCAAGGGGGTAGATTTGGATGGGAGGGGTGATGGGGAAGTTTTGGAGGGGAGGGGTGATGGGGAAGTTTTGGAGGGAAGGGGTGATGGGGAAGATTTGGAGGGGAGGGGTGAGATTGGATTTTGAAAAGTGTACGATTAATGGGAAACGAACATTTATTGCAAAATGAGTTTCTTGTGACCTTCGAATCAAAAATACGTTTGAGGACGCTGAAGGAGGGGTGGAGTGCAGGAAAGTTTCGGGAATGTAGAAAAGAGGAACTGTAAGAGATGGAATTTTTTTTTGGAATGAATAGATTTGGTGAGCAAGTCGAAAGCATCCTTTTGTAGAAGAAGAAGAAAAAGGTGTTATAATATACGACAGAATACAGTTCTTCAGGGGAAAGTTTAAACATTTTTAAATTGAGCAGTGAAAACTATCTGGGGAAATGGAAAATGGAAATGGGGGTGAAACACATGATCGAAGAACGAACGAACAAATAAGAACAACGAATAAGCGAATAAGTACAGAGAAGGAAAAAAAAATTTTTTTTTTTGAATTGAGATTTTAAACAAGGAAGTATGGGGTGAAAGACTGGGGAAAAAACAGAGAACGAAAGTAATTGCAGCGCAATCGACGGACCGCTGAGAGAAAAACAAAGCCTCAAGGTCGGACACGGTGGCCTACTAGGCCAAATTTGAAATAAAATAGAGATTTTAAGGGTCGTATACCAGTTGTACCTACTAGGCCAAATTTGAAATAAAATAGAGATTTTAAGGGTCGTATACCAGTCGTACTGCTGTTAATGCAGTGTATTATACACCACCTTTTATTAACATGTGAAATTTGTTCTTTGTGCCTGTTTGTATCCTTTATGACATCCTTAAATCAGGTTGGAAGTGGTAGGGAGAGCAACCAATTCCTGGTTGGAATGATTTTTCAATTCTGTTTTACTGCCAGACAGGCAGACAAAGTAAAACAATTATCTCACTCCTCTCAGTGCATATGCAATCGGAACAAATTCAGAGCCAAAATACTGCTAAACTACAGGTTCGCTTTCCGATTCTTGTTCAAAATGTAACATTCAATTGAAACGAATTTGTTCCTCGATCATAAACTGCCATTTGCACACACACACACACACACACACACACACACACACACACACACACACACACACACACACACACACACACACACACACACACACACACACGGCCGCCACCACATATATGTATGAACCTTGTGAGCGAAATATCTTGAAAAATAAACGAACTACTAACTTTTAATCTGGTGTGTGGGTGTATCTAGGCATGAGGAAGAACGCTATTGAAAATTGGGTCGCCACGTCAAAATCCAAGATGGCTGCCGCCATGTATGTCTAAACCTTGTGAGCGGAATATCTTGAAAAATAAACGAACTACTAACTTTTAATCTGGTGTGTGGGTGTATCGAGGCATGAGGAAGAACGCTATTGAAAATTGGGTCGCCACGTCAAAATCCAAGATGGCCACCTCCACGTACGTCTGAACCTTGTGAGCGAAATATCATATCATAGCATGTTTTCTGCGTCTTCCACTTTGTCAACTCACTTCACTTACCCGACGGGGGACCGAGGCGTAACGCTTGTTTTCTCTTTTTTCTCTGTCTCCATCTCTCTTTTCTACAATTTTACATCTCTTTTATCCATCTCCATCTCTCTTTTCTCCATATCCATCTCTTTTCTCCATCTCACGGTACTGTCTTTCCCTCGTGGTCCCCCTGTGCTGTCTTTCCCTTGTGGTCCCCCTGTACTGTCATTCCCTCGCGGTCCCCCTGCACTGTCTTTCCCTCGCGGTCCCCCTGTGCTGTCTTTCCCTCGTGGTCCCCCTGTGCTGTCTTTCCCTTGTGGTCCCCCTGTAGTCTTTCCCTCGCGGTCCCCCTGTGCTGTCTTTCCCTCGTGGTCTCCCTGTACTGTCTTTCCCTCGTGGTCCCCCTGCACTGTCTTTCCGTCGTGGTCCCCCTGTGCTGTATTTCCCTCGTGGTCCCCCTGTGCTGTCTTTCCCTCGCGGTCTCCCTGTGCTGTCTTTCCCTCGCGGTCCCCCTGTGCTGTCTTTCCCTCATGGTCCCCCTGTGCTGTCTTTCCCTCGCGGTCCCCCTGCGCTGTCTTTCCCTCGCGGTCCCCCTGTACTGTCTTTCCCTCGCGGTCCCCCTGTACTGTCTTTCCCTCGCGGTCCCCCTGTACTGTCTTTCCGTCACGGTCCCCCTGTGCTGTCTTTCCCTCGTGGTCCCCCTGTGCTGGCTTTCCCTCGTGGTCGGTCCCCCTGTGCTGTCTTTCCCTCGCGGTCGGTCCCCCTGTGCTGTCTTTCCCTCGCGGTTGTCAGCTCTTTCACGAGCCTCGATTCAGTATACAAAAAAAACAAACAAAAAACACACACACACACACACACACACACACACACACACACACACACACACACAGTCACACACACGAACCAATTGCTTAACCCCACTTTTCTATTTGTGTACGTGGGGTAATAACTACAATGGAATTCGGTAGAGCGCATACCTCTGCCAGACTGAAACTTTACGTTGTGTATCCCACTGATGGGTCGGATCTTGATCCGGACCTGAACCAAAATAGAATCTCCTTGTTCTTGTCACCGAACCAACTCATCCACAAAGTTTTGTCTTAATCCCTCCACAACCTTTTGAAATATCGTGCTATACAGGTAGGGGACCCCTTATCTGGTAAGCACGGGGAATTAGGCTTGCCGGTTTTAGGTTTTGCGTCCCTATACTTACTGTGTACAATAATGTACTTGTGATACAGATAATATTTATAACGGTAATTTGCAATAATATTAGAGAAGATAAAAAATGTATGTATTGACTTACCAAATGTTCCTCCTTCACTTGCTTGTCTGGCAAGGGATTACTGTATTTTTACAGTAAATAGAACAGCACTCAGTAGAGAGCATACCTTTGCCTGGTTGGCCATATCACTCAATGGTGAAGAATCATTTAATTTTTTTTACTAGTTGGATCCGGATCTTCACCAAAATTGAGTCGATTCTTCCTTGTCACACACACGACCTGTCCAACAAGTTTCGTCCAAATCCATCCATAACTTTTTGAGATATCCTGCTATGTATCGTTTTTGGCCTTATCTCCCAATGGTGAAGAATCACTTCAATCATTAAACGATTCTCATATCCGAATCCTTATTCAGATCTTCACCAAAATCGAATCGTCCTTGTCAGACACCCAACCGGTCAACCAAGTTTTGTCTAAATCAGTCTACAACTTTTTGAGATATCCTGCTCTGTATAGTTTTTGGCCCTATTTCCCAATGGTTGAAGAATCACTTAAAAGTTCTAGTAGCCGGATCCGAATCCGGAGGATCTTCACCAAAATCTAATAATTTAGTCCTTGTCACATATGCTGCATCTCTGCCAAATTTAGTCCGAATCCGTCCACAACTTTTTGAGATATCTTGTTCACAAACAAACAGACAGACAGGGGTGAAAACATAGCCTCCATCCACCTTTGGTGGCAGAGGTAATTGATGCTCACAATTGTTTTTCGCAAGCAAATTGACGTTCAAGTGTGCTGAGCAATTATCCAGGAGCAAATAAACCTTGCCACCATCTGGCAAGCCGCAGCGCACCCTTGCTTCGTGCTTTCAAACCAAGCAATAAACAAGGCTGTTACCAAAGATCGCTTCCTGGTCATGCAAACCACCAGGAAGAACTTCATTCCAGTGAAGGATTACGACACTTACCGAATCTTAGATTTCTTCAGACAAGAAGCATTCTTCTGCCACCAGCCTTTAAAAATTATTTGATGTAGGCCTCTGCAGCTTCTTGGTTGACTGAGGCTTTTTCACCAAAAAACTTCAGCAAATGTAGCCCATGCTTCTTTCAGAATTTGTTGAACCACCCAGTCAAAAATTCATACGACGACACTCATCATAGTTTAGTTTCACTCATAGTTTCACTCATAATAATTATGATGAGTGAAAAGTTTTCACTCATCGTAATTATTGCACGATCCAAGGGGAAATTTTCCGAACGGAGCTGCCTGATCCACTCCATCAAGACACTATCAACGTCGGCGGTCTACGACTGATGTAACGTTTTCCTTTTGTCAATTAGCTTGGGCGCATTTATCTCGATAAAATTTAAATATCTGCTTCTTTTTTTTCTTTAGATCGTAAATCGTCGATATAACAACACAATTATGTGCACAAATCTATGGAGCAACCACGATGATGCCAAATTGGATGTACATGCCCATTCCCAGTTTTGTCTTTGGTGATTGTGCAGCACATCACTTCCGTAGCGCGCGGTTTTTCCTGCCAAATTGATGCGCATGGGGCTATTAACTTCTCAGAAGCCTTGCACAATACAAAAACAACAACAGGCATTTTAAGGCTATTTTCCCTGCAAGAGTGGGGGTTAGCCTTGCGGTCCCCATGACAATCTTCTCCATTTTGCCCTATTTTCTGCATCAACCCTTGTTAACCCCCTTACCCGCATTTCTTCTTCGACCATCTTTAGCCAAGTCTTTCTCGGTCTTCCCCGTCCTCTACTTCCTTCCACATTCATTTCCATCACTCTTCTCAACCAGTCACTTTCATCCTTCCTCAACACATGACCAAACCATCTCAACCTGTTCCTCTTCACAGCATCAATCACAGGCTCTATTCCCATCATATTTTGCAATTCATCATTTGTCTTCCTCTCTCTCTCAACGATACTCCACACATCCACCGAACCATTCGCATTTCCACCCTTTCCAGCCTTTGTTGCTGCTCTGCGTTCATTACCCATGTCTCGCTCCCATAAATCATAACACTTCTCACACATGCAGCATACACCTTTCCCTTCAGCTTCAACGACACTCCCCTCCTCGTCAGCATGCCACTCAGTTCCCGAAACTTCTTCCATGCACATCTCACTCTCGCAACCGTTGCCGAGTCTGATCCACCTTCTCCATTCAGCATGTCTGCTAGGTAGCAAAATGTTTTCACACCTTCCAGCTTCACGCCGTCTCCAAGATCCAACTCAACATTTCCTCCATCTGCAGCTCCCTCTGTGCATACTTTACACTTGAATGTAGCTGCCACACTGGTTAATGACCCTCTCAAACCACTACATTTTTGATGAACCCACTCAACGCACATTGTACATTGAATGGAATTCACTCCGACACCCTTTCTGCACACAGCACACAGCCACTTCCCAGGTCTTTCCACGTCACCACATGCTTTACCACTTGCAATCACCTTCGTTTTTCTGATATTCACCTTCAGACCTTTTGTCTCCATACATTCCTTCCATTTGTTCATCTTCTCCTTCAGTTCATCCATACTTTCTGCAATCAACACCAGATCATCTGCATACAACAACTCCCATGGTAAACCCTCCTTTACGTTCCGAGCCAGCACCTCCATCACAGCTACAAATAGTCGTGGACTTAGTACCGACCCCTGATGCACTCCCACCTTCACCTCAAACTCACCACTGTTCCTGTCCTTCGTCCTTACAGCTGTGCGCGCTCTTTTGTACATTGCCATCCATACTCTGATCAACCATTCCTCCACTTCTAACTTCCTCAATGCCCATGTCACTACTTCACGTGGAACCCTATCGAATGCTTTCTCCAGATCAACAAACCCAAGAAACAACTTCTTCCTCTTCTCCATGTACTTCTCCTGCAACTGCCTCACAATAAAAAGCGCGTCTGTCGTTCCTCTTCCTGGCATAAGTCAAAACTGCATTTCGTCGATCTTCACTTTCTTCCTTATCCTCCTCTCCAACACCCTTTACAATACCTTCATTCCATGCTCCAATAACTTTATCGCTCGATACGAGCCACAGTCCAGAGGGTCACCTTTCCCCTTGTATAGAGGGACGAGGGTACTCGGTTCCCAATCCACTGGAATGCGGCCTTCTTTCATCACCAGATTGCGAATCTCTGTCATTCTCTTCACACCCCAATTTCCCGCTGCCTTCAACATATCTCCCACATCTCCCGCCGGCCCTCCAGCTTTTCTACTCTTCATTGCTTTCATCGCTTCCTCAACTTCCTTCTCTGTTATCTTCTCTGCCGGTCCTAAAACGGGGTTACTCTCTCTGTTGCCATCCCATTCATTCTCTGCATTCAACAGTATTTCCATATATCTCTTCCATCTTCCTTTAATTCCATCTGGGTCGACAACGATTTGTCCCACTTCATCCTTCAAGCAACTCACCCCCATCACATCACACCTCTCTTTCGCTATCTGCTTTGCAATCCTGAATACCGCTCTCTGACCCTCTTCCAAATCCAAGCGTTCTCCGAACATTTTCCTCCATGCCTCCTGCGCCTTTGCTACCTCTTTCTTTGCAGCCTTCTTGGCTGCCTTGTAACTTTCACGCTCTGCCTTTTCTGCCCCCATACCCTTCGCCTTCTGCCACTCCTTGAACTTCTTCCTCTTCTCGTCAATCTTCTTTCCAACTTCATCATCCCACCACCATGTTTCCGAGTGCCTCGGTGGTCCTTTTGTCCATCCACATACCTCACCAACGGCTCCCAACAGACTATCTTTCATTGACATCCAACCACTTTCAAGCTCAACTACATCAGCCTCGACCATACTCAGCCTCTCTTTTAATGCCTCCCTCACTGTCACCTCTTTCAACCTCCACACCTTCATTCTCGGTTGGTACTTCATTGGCCTTGCACAATGAAATGGTTAAATATTGTAGTACCGTGGGGTTTCAAAATTTTGCTGGTTTTTGGGTTGTTTGATACGGGGTTCCCTACCTGCAAAAAGTTTTTGGCCCTATCTCCAAATTTGAGTCATCGGCCATCCATATTTGGCACACAATTGTGTCTGTGGACGTCCTCCTGCAGTTGGGATACCTCTTTCTCGGAGGAGGTTGGTGGCAGGATTCTCTAGAAAGGGAAGGGTGATGCTGCTCTGTTCCAGGGCAGGGTCTTTGCTCGGATAAGTCTTGATGGGGTTTGCCACCATCTGCTTGAGCACCAGTTCCCAGAGCAGTCGGGCTTCACACCAAAGAGGTCAACGATTGACCGTATCCTTGCTCTTCGGGTCCTCATCAAACGCAAGTGAGAGTTTCAACAGGGGCTGCATGCAGCCTATGTTGATCTCCCTGCAAAGTGTTCAATTCAGTGAATTGGGATGTCCTCTGGAGGATTATCGGTCTTTGTGGGGTGCCACCACCTCATCATTATGATTTCTGAACTATGCTCTGGTACTGAGAGTGCTGTGAGGTGTGGTGGTCTAATCTCTGACATTTCCAGTTGTTGGTGGAGTTCATCAGGGTGTGTACCGTGCTGGGTGTGTCCACTTTTTTAGTGCTTTTCGTGCTTTTTAGTACATCAGGGGTGTGTACACTTTTTTAGTGCTTGTATGGATTGGATTCTGGGGAGGGTGTCTGAGAGATCAAGCTGTGGTGCATCATTTGGGTTGTCAAGATTTCTGACCTTGATTTTGCAGGTGATGCAGTTATCTTTTTGTATTATCTGGATATGCTTATGGGTGCTTTCCAGGCGCTGAATGAGTCTGAGCCGCTGGAATATTATGGGTCTCCTGGGTCAAACTAAGATCAGGCTTTCAATGACATCTTGGATCTGTTTGTGGTGAGGATGAGGTCACAGAGGGATTTACTTACCTTGGCAATGCCATTCATGTCTTTGCATGTTGTGAACTAGAGGTCGATATACATCTGTTACGGGCCTGGGGAGACATATATTCACTGGATCATGGGGCATGGGGCATGGTGCTGTTGGTGCCTATGCAGGAGGGAGTCTTTAAGTCCTTTGTGCTTCCATTCTTGCTCTATGGATGTGAAACTTGGACCTTGTTCAAGGATCTGAGACAAAGACCTCCCTCCTTCGATACCAGGTTTCTTCGGCGAATCCTTGGTTATTGCTGGTAAGACTTTGTGTCCAATGAGTGCTTGCTGAGATAGACTTGGAAGAGACTTGTTATCTGTATAGTCCGTGAGCGTCAGCTGCGGCTGTTTGGACATGTGGCTAGTTTTCCTGACACTGATCCTGCTCACCAGTGTGTCAATGCAGTCAATTCAATTCCCTGGTGATAGACAGCTTAGAGACTTGCAGTACTTCAAAAAAATTTAATACTTACATTATTTGCTAACTGATATCCCCACCCAGGTCATACTATCCTCTTCAACTAAAGTGTCAAACAAGCCCGGCTAGGCCGCTGTTAGACTTTCGGTCTTGTTAAGTAATAAACAAAGAATTGAATGTGGTTTTTAATTCTAATAATTTTTGAGGTGTCGTAGTTGAAAAAGCAAACCCGTCGGGTACCACTCCTAAAAATAGCGATTGTCATGCAGTCATCTATCTTCTATCTTCTATATATATATATATATATATATATATATATATATAAGAAAGTTTTTGTTTGTTTGTTTGTTTGTCTGCACGCGCTAATCTCCTGAATGATAGGAGGAAAGGGTGAAAGATAGGAGGAAACCTGTGAAACAAAAAATGTCGGGACGGGCCCCGGGAAGGTTATAGGCTAGGTGGCGAGGCCGCCTCGGCCGGGCTGGGCCCATTTCGCAATTGAAAGCTGAGCTGAATTATAGTAGTTAATCTTCTACGGCCACGAGTAAAAGCTGAATTATAGTAGTAAATGAACGAAATGCGGCCGCGGCCGGATAGTCAAACTCCGCTGCTTCGCAAGGCCGCGTTTTATTCCTTTTTTAGTACAGAAGATTAAATTCATTCAAAAAGAATCCGGGCAACGCCGGGTGCATTCAGCTAGTGTGACATAATCAAAAGGCACGCAATGGATAATTGCCGCACATTTCGCTTCAGATTCGTCAAAGCGAATTTGACGAAGATTTTTCTGATCAAGTATCCTCTGATAGTCTGATAGTCAAAATCATTATTCAAAACTACCCACAGCGAAACTATACTCGAAATGACGTAGCGGGTCACGTGTGTAATCAAATCGCCATTTTTTGGGGGGGCGTTGCCAATCGAGTGTAAAAGGACACCCAAAAGCACCAATATCTTTCTTCCAAGATATTTATTCAGATAAAGAACAACGATTAAGTGTCATGTGAACCCATATCTATTAATAAAAGGAAATATGATTTTCTGTGTCTGTAGCCCTTTAAGTCTCGTATTGTATAACCAGTGAGAAAATTGGATGTCATGCCTGACAGCCTATGTATTTGGAATCGAGCATGGAAGGCAACCAGAAATAGCTGCAGTGAGGCCATAATAACACGTAATACATGTAATTTGTAGGATTAAGCTGACGTTTGCCTGTATTAGTCGGAGTTTAGTTTTTGGCAAACATTTACTACACACAAGTTTGCCTTTTGTGTGAATTTAATGATCACAAGTAGAAAATAGAATGATCTTTCAGATGCAATAGAGTTTAATCGAATTTCACTTCCACGGCAGCCTCTGAACAGGACCCAACCACGCCTGACCCAACCACAGTTGCCACTGCATTCTGGGGCCTAAACTCCAAAGACATCTGAACTTAATATTTTCCTCACAGATCTGCACTGAGGGATTTTTGCCGTAGGGCTATTCCCGCACCATTTATAAAACACAGTTGTAACTAGAACCACACAGCAAAGAGCATACCTCCACCAGGCTGAACAGTTTACGTTTTGTACACCACTGATAGGTCGGATCTGGATTCGTATCTGAACCAAAATCTAATCGGCTTGTTCTTGTTGCCAAACCATCTCATCCACCGAGTTTTATCATAGCTTCTCCATAATTCTTTTTTAAATATCATGTTATACTGTCGTGGCCAAAAATATTGGCTCCCTTGCACTTTTTCAAATGCACCATTCCTTCCAGAAAATTGTTGAAATTTAAAAATGTTTTGTTATGCACATATGTATTCCTTTGGTTTGCAGTGGAACAAAACAAAAAAAGCTGAAAAAAATTACTAAGTCTTAGCTTATTACACACAGAAATCCTAAAATGGTCTGGACAATATTATTACCACCTTTTAGAAGTTGGTAGAAATAATTAGATTTCAAGCAGGTGATTCTCCTTTCCTTTGGAATTGAACTCACCTGTGGTGAGTTGCAGGTGCCTGCAATATAAAAATCACTCAATCAGTTTGAATACAGAAAATGAGTCATTCTACTGTTTTGTGTCGGTGTGTACCGCAATGAACATGGAGAAAAGAAAGAAAACCAGATAATTGTCTGAATAGGTCAGACACAAGATTGTAGCCAAGAATGGACAATCTCAAGGCTGCAAGTCCATCTCCAGAGACCTTGATGTTCCTGTGTCCACCGTACGCAATGTTATCAGGAAGTTTAAGGCCCATGGCACTGGAGCCGACCTCTGGCCGTGGCCACCAGAGAAAACGTGATCGAAGATTGCAGCGAAGGATTGTTCCAATGGTGGAGAAAGTACGTTGATAAACTGCCAAACAGATTCAAGCTGATCTCAGACACTAGGTACGACAGTTTCAACTCACACCATCCATCGCCAACTCAATGGAAGGGAGTTCTATAGTAGGAGACCCAGGAGGACCCCACTGCTGAGAGAGAGAGAGAGAGAGCCTGACTGGAATTTGTCAAAACACACCTAAACAAGCCAAAATCCTTCTGGGAGAACGTCATGTGGACAGATGAGACCAAATTAGAGCTTTGTGTTAAAGCACGTCATCTCCATATTTACAGAAAACAAAATGAAGCCTTCAAAGAAAGGAACACCTTCCCTACAGTCAAACATGGAGGAGGTTCAATGATGTTCTGGGGTTGCTGTGCTGCCTCTGGCACTGGGTGCCTTGAATGTGTGCATGGCATCATGAAATCAGGAGATTACCAAGGCATTTTGGAGCGCAATGTTCAACCCAGTGTCAGAAAGCTGGGTCTCCGTCAAAGGTCATGGGTCTTGGTGTAGGAAGTTCATCCATGGCTATAGGAAGCGCTTGACTGCAGTTATTTTGTCCAAAGACTGTGCTACCAAACATTCCGTCTTGGGTGTCAATAATTTTGTCAATGCCATTTCTCTTTATTTTCTGATTTAAAAGGATATATTAGGTTCTGAATCAAAAACAAAGGTTCTGTTATATTAACAGTGAAATAAAGAATTGTGGACATGACTGTACGTCATTTTTGGCCCTTTCATTCAATGGTGAAGAATCATTAAAAAAAATTTCTCTGATCCGGATTTGAAACTTTACCAAAATTGCATCGATTCTTCCTTGTCACACACCCAACCTGTCCACCAAGTTTCATCTGACTCCGTCCATAACTATGAGATATGCTATACAGCACCTTCAGAAAGAATTCACACCCTTTGATTTTTTTCACATTTTGTTGCGTTACAGCCTTAATTTAAAATGGGTTAAATTGACTTTTTTTTTTCAGTGATCTACACATATGTAAAAGTAAAACCATCATGTAAAACTGTGTAATTTTTACGGCGATTTTTAAAAATGGAACAAAAGATGAAAAGCTGAAATGTCTTGAATCAATAATTATTCAACCCCTTTGCTATGAGACTTCAAATTGAGCTCAGGTGCATCCGATTTCCTTTGATCATCCTTGAGATGTCTCTACAACTTGATTGGAGTCAACCTGTGGCCAATTCAATTGATTGGACATGATTTAGAAAGAAACACCTTTCTGTACAAGGTCCTACAGTAGGCAGGGCATGCCAGAGTGAAGTGGATACCATGAAGTCCAAGGAACTGTCCATAGAATGCTGAGATAACATTGTAAGGAGGTATAGATCTGGGGAAGGGTACAAAACAATTTCTAGAGTGTTAAAAGTTTCCAAGAGAACAGTGAGCGCCTTCATTCAGAGCTTTATTATTAGAAGATGAAGACAAGTTAACAATTTCGTCAAAAGGTCAAAAAGGTCAGCATCACAAAAAATCGTCAATTTTCATGCAATTGATCTGAAATTTTAAGAATTTGCATATTGGGTCACAATTGGTTCACCAATCAAAAGCTAGAAGGTGATTGTATTTTTTTTTTTAATCAAAAGGTCAAAGGTCAAAGTTGCATATAATTGTTAATTTTCATCCGATTGATGTGAAATTTGAGCAGGGTTTGCATATTGGGTCAATGAAGCATATTGGTTTGATGTGAAAAGGTCAGGATCGTCGAAAATCGTCAATTTTTAAATTGTATTTTAAAGCTATTTTCATGTTTAGCATCCGGAAGAATAATAATAAGGCCAAGTTAAAAAAAAAAAAGTTTCTCGTCCGCACTTTTTTGAAAAAAGGAGGAAGGAGGCTCTTACTATTTACTATTTTCATTTTTTTTGCTATTTTTTTCCAAGATGGCTGCCATGAATTGAATGACCACTGTGGCTGACTTAAAGACTCTATAGTTTGTCCAATGTAATGTGAAACATGCCAGTGTTGATTGTTACCGAAAGGCCTGCAATTTCATTTCCAAATTAGCAAATAAATACATGTTTTAACATACGAACGTATGCTTACACACACGAATATCGTCATATTCCCTACTCAAATTTGTACCATTAAAAGTATGAAATGCAAGATTTTTACATGTAAATTGCACTTGCCCAGTGCACAACCGCTGCGAGAATTGACCGTCTTTAGCACAAAGTGTCTGCGTTAAGCCAAGCATGTATTAACCAGGAACTTCCGTTCGAGGGCGGGATCCATAATAGTTCAGATCATCAATGCACAAGATACGATCAGCAAATGCCCGGAAACGGCAAGTTTTAGACCGAGTTTCTTCGCAAAACGATTAAAACAAAAACAAGTATATATTAAAAAAAAATAGTATTAAATAGTAAATAAAAGTAGGCGGCGACCAAAAAGTAAGCGGGCGGGGACGAGAAACATTTTTTTTTTTTTTTACTTAGCCGAATAAGAAGAAGAAGAAGAAGAAGAAGAAGAAGTCTGAATACAAAGCGGATGTGGGCGGGCTTTGGTTTTTCAGATGCTTTCTCATTTCATTTGAATTGTATACTTGAACACAGTAGAACACAAATCACATTTTTGTCACTTTTAACAACCTTCCGTTTAGCAGAATTTTCACAAAATATTATGCCATTTTACATCATCTCGACTAATCAGATTTGCTGCTTGTATACCCCGCCTATGTCCTCTTCTGCTCAAGACTGTGTGGGGTAAGGTGTTCTATAAATGCTCTAGTATTGATATTCTTTTGTTGATTGGTATACCAATGTGTTCATTGGTGGTTATTATCCCAACTGGTTGCAAAGTTCTGTCCATTGTTACATATCACGGAGTGTGTATGCATGCACGTATACTGTATTTAAATGAAAAAAAAAAAAAATACAGTTGATACAGTCCCTATATATGGTGGATACGTCCATGTGGATGTGGGTTTGAATGTAATTGTCTCAGCTTCTTTTTGTATGTCTGATGAACCATGAAGCCCTCTTCTAATCCATTTTCCTCTTTTGCTCTTGTCCCAGGTGAGATATTTTGTTTCTGACTTTTGCAAACTGAAGAAAGCTTCATTCTCCTCAACCTTATACAGATGTTTTCAAAAGGTGAGTGCTAATGACAGCACATCCCATTATTAGTGGCAAAGTTGCATCGTTCTATGAACAGTCAGATTTTTGTACCAAGATTGTTTTCCTTGAGTTGCTTTTAATTTAATTGTTCGCTGCATTGAATTATTGAATCAAAATTGCTTTCTTTTATATCTTAGCTTGAATAGCTCCCACCCCTCCCTCCCCCCTTCCCATGCCTCCTCCCCCCAAGCCCTCTCCCTCCCACAGATCTCCCAATGTCCATGTTATCTAATGTTGTACTTGTGTGCTTCCCTCTCTCTCTCCATTTTGTCTCCTGCTCCCTTTATTATATTGTGTTTTATGTGTCGGTTTTTTTTTGTGATTAATGTTAGCTTTTTCACGAGCCTCAATCTTATATACAAAAAAAAAAAAAAAAAGTTTACATTTACATTTTAGTTTGATCACTGTGCGGTTATCCAAATGACAATTTATTATTTTATGCCTCCGCCCCCGAAGGTGGCCAGAGGCATTATGTTTTCGGGTTGCCCATCCTTTTCAAATGTTATTCCACCAACATTTTTCAAAGTTTGTTCTTTAACTACTAGTATAAACGCATTGGTTGAATTTTTAGAATGTGTTTAATTTGCCTCTGTAGATTTTAAGTGTCGGTTTTGCTATTTTCTCCCCCCCCCCCCATCCCCAACCACTCCTTAAACTTGATTTTATATTGTCACGCATCTCCAGGTGTAGTTTGTAATGCCCAAAGGGTGAAACTCCATGATAATACCATCTCACAGTCAAACGAGTCTAACAGACATCTGTTCTAATCTCCCACAAGGTTTGTTAGGATGACCTAGAGGTATGCACACATCACTATGCTGTCCAGCCTGGGTTTGAATCTCGGCCCAGCTATTACCTCTGTCATCCCGGTGTTTCACAAGCAGGGTGATTCATCAATGTGTGTGTGCGCCATCCCTCGGATGGACATTGATGTAGGTGCTCCATCTGCCTGCATTTGTTGGTGGACATTAAAGATCCCACGTTCTTCTAAAAGAAGAGGCGAGCTATCACCAGCACCATGAACAAATTACATATTCCTGCCTTGCTACTGCAGGAAAGGCAATTGCAAACCACCCAGTATATTATCCTTGCCAATAAAGTGCTTCGACAGCACCGACGCCCTCTAACAGAGTATGGTACATCAGAATCTCTCAAATAAACTGATTGGAAGACTATTTTACACCATGAAGTGATTGAGTAACACGACCTTGATTATAAACCAAAATTTTTATTGCAGGAATACCAGAACAATAATGGAATGGACCAATAAATAACCAATGGCAATCACTAATTATAATGCTATGAATTAGCAAGGGAAACTATACAAGAGGGAAGAAGATAAAATATAATGGGGTGAACGTTTGAAAGGAGAAAAAACAACAACCTGCAGATGTTGATGAGAGCGTTGTGGGTGGGGGTCAACAGGGGCATGGAGACGGTCCAGGGAAGGATCACCATTGGCTGCCAATTACTTGTAGATCTGTCGGTGCAGTGGTAGAGTCGTTAGCAAGGGAAGAATGGGGGCACCGGCAGCATTCCCTGCAGCACAGTGGGTTCTGGCAGAAGAGTCCTATTGGCGTTCAGTTAGACAGATAAAATATATCCAAACGTCGTCCTTAAAAAATCATTTTACTAATTCGATTAAACTTTGCAGTCCAAGTGTGGTGGATCTAAATTGCCAAGTTTTTGGTTTATTAATTCTTTATATAAACTATGAATATTTTAACATTAAAATGTATATCTGATATTGAAAGTGCAGCTTATCTGACCTTGAATTTGTGCATAAATTGTTACATGAATAGCATTTTAAGGAGCCATTAATCCCTGAGTTTGTTTTCATTTTCTGAAGACAGTGTTCTAGCATGCGAACACCGACTGCTGTCTTTATAACCCCCTATGTAATATTCTGAGTTTTTCCTATTTCTATCACAGTGCTCTACACTAACCTTTTTGGGGGGTTCCCTGCAAGGTGAGCAGGTCGTGTGTATGACAAGGACGACCTGTGGACAGGTTGGGTTTGTGACGAGGAATAATTGATTCAATTCGACACGCGGATACAAACGATGACTCATCTCGGCAAATAAACTCGCGATTGTTCGAAATGAAGTCTCACGATAACTAAATTGGAACACAAGTTGCCCGCGATTTATCAAAACTCCGCGATGTTTAAGGGTTTATTGTATGGCATGGTATTTCAAAACGTTGTAGATTAGTTGGTTTGGTGACAAGAACAAGGCAATTAGATTTTGGTTCAGGTCTAGATCCAGATCCGGCCCACCAGTGGGATATAATACGTAAACTATTCAGCCTGGCGAAGATATGCGCTCCATCTACCGAGTGCTGTTCTAGTTCATTCTGTTTCGCCAAGTGTCGTTGTTTGAGTGATTTATTTGTCTGTCTTGTTTGTCTCTGCTTTTGCTGCACGTAATATGCCGACCTTGAACACAATTTTTACGCGGTATCTTTCTTTCAACCGAGTACTGCTATGCAGTTTCACGAGGAGGTCTCTAGGATCTGCTTCTCTGACCTCTGAATCTGAAGCCGACACGCAACGGATAACTCCGATAAGTCCGTTCCTATTCCGTATCGTGACTGCTGATGAAAGTTGTTTTCACCATTTCAACCCAGAAACCCAGAAACCAAGCAGCAAAGCATGGAATGGCATCACTCCACATCTCCAAAAAAGAAGGCCAAAAGGGTACCCCCAGCCCACAAGGTTATGGAAACTGTCTTCTGGGATGCTGAGGAATGCATACTAGTTGATTTGTTGCTCGAAGGCAAAACCATCAACGTGAAGGCAAAACCATCAACGTGGCTCACTACGTTCAGACACACAAGAAACTGAAAATTTCACTTTTGGAAAACCCCCCTATGGTAGGGGTGGAGGGGAGGGGGAAGCTGTCGTCTTTCAAGTTGACAACGCTAGACCTCCTATCATCTGACATTAGAGGAAATCTTGAAGAATGCCTGGGAAGTGTTTTCCCCCCTCTACCCCCTCCCCCCCCCTCCCCAACCCCCCTCCACCGCCCCAGTACAGTCCGGACATGGCCCCCTCAGCGGACTACAATCTGTTCAGGTCCTTGAAAAAGCACGATAGGCCAGCACTATGAAAACAGTGAGACAATCCAGATAGCCTGCGTAGGTGGTTGTGAAGTGTTGGAATGGACTTCTACGGCAGTGGGATTTCTTTTAAGCTCATGCAGTGCTGGTAGAAATGCGTGGATCATTCTGGAGATTTTGTAGAAAAGTATTGTGGTATGTCCAGTTACTATTGACAATATCAGTTTTCTTACTTGTACCTTTATTTTACTGTGCAATAAACGTGCTCATGACCTAAGGCACGGCTGTCATACAATTAGAATGAGAGTACGTCTATAAAGTAGTATGTACAGTACAATTAGAATACCAGTATGATACGTCGATAAAATAAAACCACACAGACATCACAGAAAACAAGTCCCGGCGAGGGTCTGCAACATTTGATTGATCTTTCTAGTTCTTTATTTTGATGCATGTGCTTTCCAAACAAAAGCACATGTGCTTTTTGATGCATGTGCTTTCTTAATGAGATTGAGGCCGTTTATTCCTAATACATGAAACATCCTGCACCCCATGCTTCCAGAAAACAGCCTATTTGGAACGCCATCTGCATCTTCCATCGAATAATCATGTATGCAAGTTTGTTAAAAAAAAAATAATCGCCATGGTTAGGCGTTCCCATGTTGAAAGTTTCATGTAAATTGCTGGAGCGGTTACTGGGAAAGCAAATTCAAAAGCAAACAAGAAAAAGAGCAATCAGAGATTGCAAACCCTCGCCAGGATGTATTTTCAGTGGTTTTTAAGGCTTTTGTGTTAAAACAAATATGGCGGCCGAACCACGTGACCGATGACGTCATCATTATCTTTTTTCTAAACTAATTTATTCCTAGATTATGCTCAATAAATTTCATCTTGATCAGATGAAGTTTTGTACTTGTTAGGTACGAATGAATTATGACGTCATAATGGAGGCACCTATGACATCATCATTAACATATTTTATTCCACATGGAGAGTTCTTTACACTGAGCCATGTCTCAATTTTTTCTATACAGCGCTTTCGGAGATATGGAGGTGCAAAGTTTTTCGGTTTTTCTAAGATGGTGGCCGAACCATGTGACCGAAGACATCTCATTTTTTTTCTCCACCAGTTTATGCCTACATGGCCCTCAATAAATTTCATCTTGATAGGATGAAGATTTGTACTTGTCAAATTATGACGTCACAATGGAGGCACCTTTGACATTAACATATTTTATTCCCCATGGAGAGTTCTTTACAATGAGCCATGTCTCAATTTTTCATATTCGGCGCTTTCCGAGATATAGAGGTGCAAAGTTTTTCTATTTTTCCAAGATGGCGACCGAACCACATGACCTATGACGTCATAATTATCACAAAAAATTATGCAGGTGGAGTTGCACCTATGGTGAAAATTTCCTGTCAATCGGACTAACGGTTGCAGAGGAAATCATATTTATTCTGTGCGGACAAACAGACAAACGGACTCAAATGCAATACCCTCTTTCTGGCGAGGGTAATAAAGCGAAAACAGTGAGGGCTGATGTTCCACAACATGGTCAAGAATGTTTGAGGATGCCTATTCCAAGTAATAATACTGCACGAGTCTTTTGAAGCCTCCACCCTCGAAGGTGGCCGGAGGAATAATGTTTTCGGGTTGTCCATCCGTCCGTCCGTCCATTCGTACCGGCTAAACCTCGTTTTTCTCAGCAACCACATGTCCGATTGAGACAAAACTTTCAGGGTAGGAGTGACACCCATGCAGGATGTTTTTATGATAATTATGATGTCATAGGTCACGTGGTATTGCTACTATCTTGGAATAAACGGGAAAAAAAAAATTTGTCGGAACACTGAATAATTTGTCGGGGGAAAAAAAAATGCTGAATGCAAAAATTTGAAACATGGCACATTGTCAAGTGCTCCCAATGGGGAACTAAAGCATGATAATGATGACATCATAGGTGAAGTGGTATACTAGCCAAAAATGTTTTAATCAAATGCCTTATCCTAAAAATCTGAAATTGCATGCACATGATCTATGACCCATTTGTCTTGAAATATTAAATATATGACATAATAGGTCACATGGTTTGGTAGTCATATTGGATCTAATATTGGTCATTTGGTATTTTGGTTATTTTGGTATTTTGGTATTTTGGGTGACCTTTGGTATTTTGGGTCTTCGGGGTATTTTGGGTCTTCGGGGTATTTTGAGTCTTCGGGTTTTTTTTGGGGTCTTTAAGGATCTTTGGGATATTTGGGGTCTTCCAGGGGCGTTAAGGGTCTTCTGGATATTTTGGGTCTTCGGTGTCTTTTCAGTCTTCAGGGTCTTTTTGATCTTCAGGGTATTTAAGGGTCTTTGGGTATTTTGGGTCTTGGGGTCTTTTCAGTATTTTGGGTCTTCAGGGTCTTTTGGGTTTTTGTGGTCTTTTGGTTCTTTAAGGTCTTGGGGGCTTTTGGGTCTTAGAGGTCTTTTGGGTCTTTGCTGCCTTTTGGGTCTTCTGTGTCCTTGGGGTCTTCTGGATCCTTGGGGTATTTTGGGTTCTCTGGGTAATTTGGGTCCTTGGGGTCTTTTGGATTTTCTGGGTCCTTGGGGTCCATGGGGTCTTTTGGGTGTTCTGTGTCTTTGGAGCCTTTTGGGTCTTTTGTGCCTTTGGGGTCTTTTGGGTCTTTAACAGTCTTCAGAGTCTTTTTGGACTTCAGGGTATTTTGGGTCCTCGGAGGCTTTTAGGTCTTTTAACTGGTGAACACAGCCGTGTTCAAAGATTGTCCATTAAAACCCCACTCAAATCTCTCCTAAAGCGCTACTCAAAGCCTTTAAAACCCACCCTTATGAAGGGGGACGGATATCGCACCAATACACGAACACACAAATACTCAAACGCACATTGTGTTTTATATGGTAGATTTACGGCCAATGAGTATACCCTGCGCCGACTCTAAGGGGGCGCTGCGACCTCTGCTCCCGGGAACGCCACCTCCAATAAACTTCTCCGCCGCCCATCCCAAGTGGCTTAAAAGCAAAGCGCCAGAGTATTTGCGGCTGTTGGAACGCACTGGGGACCCGAGAAGCTGCCTGCCTGTTTGTTCCACAAAAGAATCGACGACCATAACCCATTGCGCTGGAGCCAGGACCCAGCTGCACTATAGCTGGGCCAAGCAGGCTGCGTTGTGACGAGTCGGGCCCGGGGGCATGGCACGAGAAAGAGAGAGCTTGAGGTGGCTACCATGGGAAGATAGCTCCATCACTGATATGCATGATCCTTATCTTGCTTTCCTCTAAGAACTGCTAATTTGTCCACTTGAGATGCACAAAAGGGTGACACGATTGAAAGAGCTATCGATAGTGTCGGGTCTTATGTAATCCCATGGGATTTGCTTGTTAATTCTTGACCACTATTATTATTTTATTCCTTACAGTATGTAGATTGAAAAAAAACATGGTGTCATTTTTTTCTTATGTAATTTAAAGGTACACTGAAAATGTTAAGTCAGTGTATAACCATTTACTAAAATGGCCAATAAATTTATTTCAGTGGTCATCTTAAAAAGCACTGGAACATAGGCATGTAATGTATAAAATTAAAGACGTTTTTGAGATATGTTGAATGAACGAGTTATAAAGTATCTACAGGTATATTGAGTGTCGACATGGACCAAACAAGTCATATTCGTAGAAAGATATCACATATTTGACAACTTTGTTTATGGACATTTTGTAATGGCTATCAAACGTGTACGTTTTTTTATCATATTAAAGACATATTCATCATAGTTATTGTGTAGATTCTGCAGTTACTAGTTGCTATATTAACAGTCATCATTCACATCTTCGTCAGATTCATCTTCGTCAGGGAAAGTTTCACGGGATGTGTTTAGGCACTTTTCATCCTCTGCATCACATACACACATTTCAGTACATGCCAGGTCATGTTATCCTTGCAGGAGTACGATGATAAAGCACACATGCTTGCACCACAGCCACAGCTCCATGCTAGTGTCTGGTGCTGGTGGTTAGTTGAAAATCGCAGAAATGTAATGTTTATTTTCCAGTGTCCATCCATAAAATGTAATGGTGCTGGCAGAACTGGGTTTCATTCATTGTATAGTCATTTCACCATAGCATTGATTAGTAATGGTCTCTTAGAATGTGGTACTTCAATGTAGCACGTGTAGGTGGCAGTTTTTCAGCCTCTGCTTGGTTTTTCGTTAATAGGTGCCATCTCATTTTCTCTATGTCAGTAATACAGTCACGTGAAAAAGTAAGTACACCCCATGTAAAGTTTTGACTTTTTCAACATATTTCAACATACAGCTATTTGATCTTCATTTCAACAATATTGATAGATAAAGGTGATATAATGAAACAAATATCATGAAACATTTACATTTTGTAGTCCATTGTATAATTTAAATAAACATAAATGCAAATTTCGCATGTGGAAAAAGTAAGTACACCACTACATTTATCACTACTTCAAATACCTAAAATTAGAATCAGGTGCACCAGCTAAGGTGCAAATGATTAGAACATCATTAGAGAGGATCTTGGAGGAACATGTCTTATTTAAACCTCAAACATTAAGTTTGGTTTGCTCTTTGTTGTTGAAGTGTGCAGCGTTACCATGCCTAGATCAAAAGAGCTCTCTGAGGCCTTCAGAAAGAAGGTTATAGATGCCTCCGAGTCTGGGAAGGGATTTAAAAAGATCTCCAAACAATTTGAAATCAATCATTCGACTGTCCGGAAGATCATCGACAAGTGGAGAAGATTCCAAACAACTGCCAACTTGTTCAGGCCAGGCCGCCCCAGCAAGTTCAGCCCGAGAGCAGACTGCAAGATGCTGAAAGAAGTCTCTAAAAAACCCAGAATGTTATCACGGGACCTACAGGTAGCTCTTTCCACTGTTGATGTCAAAGTGCACTAGTCTACCATTAGAAAGAGGCTGCACAAATTTGATCTGCATGGGAGGTGTGCCAGGAGGAAACCTTTTCTGTCCAGAAAGAACATCAGGGCAAGACTAAAGTTTGCCAATGAACACCGAGGCAAAGACCAGCACTTCTGGAACAATGTGCTCTGGACAGATGAGTCAAAGGTAGAGCTATTTGGCCACAGTACCAGAAGACATGTTTGGCGAAAACCAAAGACAGCATTTGACCACAAGAACCTGATACCAGCTGTAAAGCATGGTGGTGGAAATATTATGGTTTGGGGCAGCTTTGCTGCATCAGGGCCTGGGCAGCTCACCATCATAGAATCCACTATGAATTCTTCATTGTACCAGAGGGTGCTTGAGGATAATGTGAGGCCATCTTTCGGAAAGTTGAAGCTCAACCGCAGGTGGACCTTGCAACATGACAATGACCCTAAACATATCAGTAGATCCACCAAGGAATGGCTGAAAAGAAAGAAATGGAGGGTTCTGGAATGGCCAAGTCAAAGCCCGGATCTAATTCCCATCGAGATGTTGTGGGGGGATTTGAAACGAGCTGTGCATGCAAGAAACCCCTCAAACATCGCACAGCTGAAAGAATTCTGCATGGAGGAGTGGGCAAAAATTTCTCCCATTCGATGTCAGAGACTGGCAGACAGTTATAAGAAACGCCTTCTTGAGGTTGTTTCTGCAAAAGGGGGCAATACCACCTATTAGAGCCAAGGGTGTACTTACTTTTTCCACATGCAAAATTTGCATTTATGTTTATTTAAATTATACAATGGACTACAAAATGTAAATGTTTCATGATATTTGTTATATTATATCACCTTTATCTGTCAATATTATTGAAATGAAGATCAAATAGCTGTATGTTGAAATATATTGAAAAAGTCAAAACTTTACATGGGGTGTACTTACTTTTTCACATGACTGTATGTGAGCATGGGCTGTAGAATAGGCATACATATTCCTCAGGACCATCATGCATGTCTTGCGATGGGGTATCCACTCACACGAGGCTTTTGATGGAATCGAGAACTTGTTTTGCTTGCTTTTTAACAGAACATTCCAGCATGTTATTTTGCCTTTACCTGAAAACCGTTTAGTATCTGAACCTGTGATAACATGGAATCCAGGCAAGCTTTGTGCAATGTTTTGTCCAATGGCCTGCTATATTGGCTTGAGAACAACAGTGTGCCGTTTATCTTCTGTTCCTACTATCATGCAAGGGCCTTCTCCGAGTTTTGGTTGTCTACTCACAGTAAGAACAAAGACATCTGTGTCAGGTGACATTATGTGTGCAGTGTTCCCTTGTTGAGAAGCATATAGGACATGTGAAATGAGTACCAGGTCTGCTTCTTCATGGTTGCTCATCAAATGGTCGACATCAAAATGGTGTGATTGCGCTCCATTCCTTGACGAAACTACAAGTGGCAGTCCTTGTTCAAATTGAGCGAGCGTTTTGGTTGCGATGTATACTGCAAGTCTATCTTTGGTCTTGTTGCTGTTCAAGAACTTCTTCAAAGGAACCTTAATCTTTGTTGAGTCTGTCATTTCATATTCATTTGCTGTGTCATCTTTGCCATAGTGCAGGTATCTGGTTCGTAGCTTCAAGGACTGTGGTACATCATATCGATCAAACACGAGATGCACAGACTTGTAGTTGGTGGACCTTTTCACGATTGCGTAAGTCAAATGATCTGCAAATTCTGCACGTTTTTAGAAACTGCATTAATAGTTAATGTACAACAGCCATGCCATCGATTATAAGAGTTTTCCTTGATACAGATACAGTGGTGGCCAAAAATATTGGCACCATTGCACCTTTTTCAAATAACTCACAATTTTCTCCTAATGTAAGTTGAAATTGATGAAAGTATTTGGTCTCCACAATTATTTATTTCACTGTTAATAAAACAGAACCTTTGTTTTTGATTCAGAACTTAATATGTCTTTTTAAATCAGGAAATAAAAAGAAATGGCATTGACAAAATTATTGACACCCTAGACTTAATATTTGGTAGCACGGCCTTTGGACAAAATAACTCCAGTCAAGCGCTTCCTGTAGCCATGAATGAGCTTCCTACACCTCTCTACTGGCAGTTTGGCCCACTCTTCTTGTGCAAACTGCTCCAGTTCTCCCACATTTGAAGTGGGCCTTCTCCCAACTGCTGTTTTCAGATCTCCCCACAGGTGTTCAATGGGATTTAGATTTGGACTCATTGTTGGCCACTTCAGAACATTCCAGCGTTTTGTCTTTAACCATTCCTGGGTGCTTTTTGAAGTGTGTTTGGGGTCATTGTCCTGCTGCAAGACCCATGACCTTCGACGGAGACCCAGCTTTCTGATACGAGGTTGAACATTGCGCTCCAAACTGCCTTGGTAATGTCATGATTTCATGATGCCATGCACACTTTCAAGGTACCCAGTGCCAGAGGCAGCACAAACAACAACAACAACAACAACAACATGCATTTTAAGGCCATTTTCCTTGCTAGAGCGGGGGTTAGCCTTGCGGTCCCCATGACGATCTTCTACATTTTGCCCTATTTTCTGCATCTCTCCTTGTTAATCCCCTTGCCCACATTTCTTCTTCCACCATATTTAGCCAAGTCTCTCTCGGTCTTCCCCGTCCGCTACTTCCTTCTACATTCATTTCCATCACTTTTTTTTTCTTTTTTTTTTTGTATACAAGATCGAGGCTCGTGAAAGAGCTAACATTAATCACACAACAAGTCAAACCGACACACAAAACACAAAAAACAAGGGGAGCGGCAGACAAGATGGGGAGAGAGGGGGAAGGACACAAACACAACATTTGAGAGCAGGGACATCGGGAAGACTTGGGGGGAGGTGGGAGAGGTATAAAATATATGAACACTGCAAGGACTCTGGGGTGAATTAGCGGGGGTAGAAAAGATCAAGGTTTTGGATGGGGGAAGATAAGAGATGGTGGTGAACAGCTGTTTTAAAGACCTGGAGGGAGGAGTGGGATTGAAGGGAGTGGGGGAGTTTGTTCCAGAGGCAGGAGAAAAGGGGAATGAAAGAGTGAAGGTGAGCAGAGAGCCTAGATTTTGGCAGTTTAACAATAAGAGGGTTGCAGGCAGATCTTGTGCGACCTGAAGGAATATTGGGGGGACAGAGCACAGAGAGCTGGGGGAGCAAGGCCGGAGACGAGTCGGTAGAAGACAGAAAGACCACCAACCTGCCTGCGGTGAGTGAGTGAAAGGCCCTCGGAGTTAACTTCATCGCAGGAGATTCCAATGATTCTGAAAGCTTTGGCCTCAACAGCGTGAAGCCGAGCTAGGTATGAGGCAGGAGCACCAGCCCAGAGGGGGGGAACAGTATTCCATTGAGCTGCGGATGAAAGCCTTGTATGTGGTGAGGAGCTCAGGTGTGCCAAGGAAGGACTTCGCACGACGGAGGATGCCCAGTCGGCGACTGGCTTTGGAGGCCAGCTTGGAAATGTGGTTTTCCCAAGAAAGGTCATGACAGATAGTGAGACCTAAAAGCTTGAGCGACAGAACTTATTGGAGAGGATTGTTGAGAAAGTAGATGGGAGGGTTTTCCAGTCGGTCCTTTCGGAGAGACATTGTAAGAGTGTGAGATTTGTCAGGATTGAAAGATATGTTCCACTTGTTTGACCAGTCTGTGATTTTGTCCAGGTCTGCAGAGAGTGAGGAGGCTGCAGACTGCCGATCTGAGGGATGAGGAATGGAGCGGCAGATAGTGGAGTCATCAGCAAAGAGATAGAGAGGATTTTCCAGAGAGTCGGAGAGATCATTGATGAAGACCAGAAATAGCACAGGGCCCAGAACACTACCTTGGGGAACTCCAGCCAGAACAGGAAGGGGGAGATGAGAGAAATCAATTCAGGGCCACATGTTGCCTACGACCAGAGAGGAAGTCCGCAAGCCATGAGTGGAGATTTCCATAGATACCATAGGAGGAGAGTTTGGTGAGCAGAGCTGGGTGCCAGACCGTATCGAAGGCATGTGATATGTCAAGTGAGACAGCTCTGATTTCCTGTTTGGCATTGAGGACCTCCATCCATTGTTGAGACAGCAGAAGCAACATGTCCAGAGTAGAATGACCTGGTCTGAATCCAAATTGCTGATCAGAGATCAAGCCATTGGAGAAGAGGAAGGATTTGATATCCGAAGCAATGATGGAATTCCATGACTTTGCTGATAATTGGGATCAGGCTGATTGGTCTGTTGTTGCAAGGATCTGTTTTTGCACCTTTTTTGTGTAAAGCGGTAATGTTTGCTGATTTCCAAGATGCTGGCAGATGACCTTGAGCAAAAGAGAGGGTGAAAAGAACAGAGAGAGGGTGAGATAGAGCGGCAGAGCAGGATTTTAGGACCCGTGGGCTGATGCCGTCTGGTCCAGTTGCAGAATCAGAGTCGAGGTTTGATAAAAACTTCTCCACCTTGTCAGGAGAGAAGGGCACAGAGTCCAGGAGCAGTTGGGTTCGACTGGGAAAGGTGGGAACAGAGAGAGATGGGTTTGGGACACAAGATTTTGAGGCAAACACAGAGTTGAGGCATTCGGCTTTGTCACGTGCTGTGTCAACTGTTTAGCCATTTGAGGTAAGGGAGGGGATGGAGGGGGAACAAACACCAGAAACGGATTTGACTAGACGCCACCAGGATTTGGAGGAAGGAGACAGGTTTGAGAGTTAAATCTTGAGTGTGTGGAGAGATAGTGCTTTCTGGCACTCCTGAGGGTAGACACACACTTGTTTCAAGCTTGGTGGAAGGAACTGAGATTGCCTTCAGTTGGATTTGCCTTCCAAGAGGCAAAGGCAAGTTGTTTCATGGCAACTGCCTCACCACAAGATTCAGTGTACCATGGACGGGAGGAAGGGTAAGACAACTGAAGACGAGATGGGATAAATCTTTGCATGAGAGAGAGCAGTTTGCTTTGGAAGAATTCCTGGGAAGAATTGATGTCAGAGGCAGTAGAGATGGGAGACCAGTCCAGATGATTGATGGCTGCTTGCAGACCGTGCCAGTCGGCCTGAGTGAAATGCCAGACTCGTCGGCACTGAGGAGGCTCTCTGAGAATGGCCAGAGAGATGTCCACTTTAACAAGCACATGATCAGAAGAACCGATTGGAGCAGAAGAAGAGCAGCAGACATTTTCAGGGAAGTTAGTCATAACCAAGTCCAGAAGAGAAGATACTCCATTGACTGAGATCCGGGTCGGGAAATTGACAGATTGTGTCAGTCCCATTGAGTCGCAGAAGTCCTTTGCTGAGGTGCCATGGCTGGTGAGAGATGAACCCACACCCAGCCAGCTGGCAATGTTGACAGTTGAAGTCGCCACATATGAGGAAAAGAGAGTTTGGATGAGTTGATAGAAGTTGGTCCATGTTGTCCGACAGCGAAATGTAAATGGAGTCATCACTGTTTGGAGGACGGTACAGAACACATATGAACAAAAGGTGGGAGCGGAGAGGAAGCCGTAGCCAGAGGTACTCCTGGGGGTGGGGTGGAGAGAGGGCAGTGCAGGGAGAGTGAGGAAGAGAGTTTTTGTTAAAGATAGCCACCCCACCACCAGGACGAGGCTCAGGTCTATCGTACTGGAGGAGGGAGTAACCAGGAAGAGATATTAAGGAATCAGAGACATCTTGAAGGAGGAAAGTTTCTGTTAAGCAGATCAAGTCTGGATTGTCAGAAGCAACCTGAATGGAGCGATCAATCAGGTTTGAGTGAAGGCCCCGGATGTTTGAGGTCCATACCGTTAATGAGGAGAGAGGGGGAGTATCGGGTGCAGGACAGGGGAGGGGAGGGGTAGGGTCAGATGAAGGGTGAGGGGGAGGTAGGAAGAGCAGTTGATAGTGTGTCAGAGATTACAGAAGAGTTACAAGAAAGTGAAGGAGGAGGAGGACGAAAGGTTTGATGGTGATGGGATAAGGAGGCACACTGAGGGGATGTTTGAGGGGGGGCAGAGGAAAGTAGGAGGTTGGGGGAGGTCGAGGTATGAGATAGAAGGGAGACGAAGTGGGGAGGAGGCAGCTTTGAGAAGGAGGTGGGAGGAGAGAGAATTTGGGAGGGATGGTTGGGGGGGAGATTTGAAGGGGAGGGGTTGCGGGAGAGTTTTGAATGGGAGGGGCAAGGGGGGAGTTAGGAGGGGAGGGGCAAGGGGGGAGTTTAGGAGGGGAGGGGCAAGGGGGGAGTTTAAGAGGGGAGGGGCAAGTGGGGAGATTTGGAGGGGAGGAGCAAGGGGGGAGTTTAGAAAGTGGATGATTAATGAAAGATGAACATTTATAACAAATTGGGTTTGTTGTGATTTTCAAGTTAGCGATCCGTTTAAGAACGATGGAGGAGGGGTGGAATGAATGAGAATTTAGAGCATGGAGTGATTTGGAATCATAAGAGATTGAATATTTTTTTCGAAGAAACAAACTTCGACGGGGGAAGCCTGAGGCTGCAAGGCCTCACACGCCGCGGCAAACAAACGATTAATTTATGAAAGATAAACACCGAGAAACATCCAAGGGACACACTATAACACACTTCTCAACCAGTCACTTTCATCCTTCCTCAACACATGACCAAACTATCCCAACCCTTTTTTTTTTTTTTTTTTTTTTTTTTTTTGTTGTGTACAGAGTCGAGGCTCGTGAAAGAGCTAACATTTATCAAACAAACAGATCAAACAAACAAGCAAACAAAGTATATAAAAAGGGGAGCGGTCGACAAGATGGGGAGAGAAGGGGAGGAAGCACACAAACACAACCACAACATTTGAGAGCAGGGACATCGGGAGATGTTTTTGGAGGGAGAGAGCCTGGGGGGAGGCAGGATAGGTATAAAACGCAAGGACACCAAGGACTTCCAGGAAATAAGTCAGTCACCTCAAAAAAGTGGATTTGGGGTGAAATTAGCAGGGGTAGAAAAGATCAAGGTTTTGGATTGGGGAAGATAAGAGATGGTGGTGAACAGCCGTTTTAAAGACCTGGAGGGAGGAGTGGGATTGAAGAGAGTGAGGGAGTTTGTTCCAGAGGCGGGAGAAAAGAGGAATGAGGGAGTGAAGGTGAGCAGAGAGTCTTGATTTTGGCAGTTTAACCATAAGAGGGTTGCAGGCAGATCTTGTGCGACCTGCAGGAATATTTGGGGGACGAGAGAGCTGGGGGAGCAAGGCCGGAGAGGAGTCGGTAGAAGACGGAAAGACCACCAACCTGCCTGCGGTGATTAAGTGAAAGGCCCTTGGAGATAGCGTCATCGCGGGAGATTCCAATGATTCTGATCGCTTTGGTTTCAACAGCGTGAAGACGAGCTAGGTGTGAGGCAGGAGCACCAGCCCAGAGGGGAGAGCAGTACTCCATTGAGCTGCGGAGAGCAGTACTCCATTGAGCTGCGGAACCTGTTCCTCTTCACAGCATCAATCACAGGCTCTATTCCCATCATCTTTCACAATTCATCATTTGTCTTCCTCTCTCTCAACGATACTCCGCACTCCGCATAGAGGCAGCACAGCTACCTCAAAACATCACTAAACCTCCTCCATGTTTGACTGTAGGGAAGGTGTTCTTTTCTTTGAAGGCTTCATTTTAGTTTTCTGTAAACATAGAGATCATGTGCTTCACCACAAAGCTCTAATTTGGTTTCATCTGTCCACAGGACATTCTCCCAGAAGGATTTTGGCTTGTTCAGGTGTGTTTTGGAAAACACCAGTCGGGCATTCTTAAGTCTCTCTCTCAACAGTGGGGTCCTCCTACCATAGAAACCCCTCTTTCATTGATTCAGAGTTGGCGACGGATGGTGTGAGTTGAAACTGTCGTACCTTGTGTCTGAAGGTCAGCTTGAATCTGTTTGGCAGTTGATTGAGGTGCTTTCTCCACCATTCAAACAATCCTTTGCTGCAATCTTCAATCAAGTTTGTGTCTGACCTCCTCCGACAAATCTCTGGTTTTCTTTCTTTTCTCTATGCTCATTTCAGTACACACAGTGACACAAAACAGCAGAATGAGTCATTTTCTCAATTCAAACTAGTTGAATAAGTGATTTTTATATTGCAGGCACCTGCAACTCACCATAGGTGAGTTCAATTCCAAAGTAAAGGAGAATCACCTGCTTGAAATCGAATTTCTAACAACTTCTAAAAGGTGCCAATAATATTGTCTGGGCCATTTTAGGATTTCTGTGTGGAATAAGCTAAGATTTAGTAATTTTTTTCAGCTTTTTTGGTTTTGTTCCACTGCAAAGCAAAGACATTTATGTGGATACCAAAATATTTTTTTATTTCAACAATTTTCTGGAAGAAATAGTGCATTATTTGAAAAAGGTGCAAGGGTGCCAATATTTTTGGCCACGACTGTACATACAGTGTCATGCTGTTCTTGTGTTTCTTTATTTGCATTCGTTTCTGAAGAATCGATGCCTCTTTCTGGTTGTGGGGATGCTTCGCGAATTGCCATAAGCTTGCTCTTGTCGAGAGAGGCAATAATAACCCATCAGGAGAAAAGAGCGACCTTGGAATGCATGTAAATTCATACATCCTGATTGCTTCTTTAATAGCTGGGCGGCTTAGCTAAAAAATTCGGATCGATTGTGCCTTTTCCCTTAAAAGCATGAAACTTGGCACATGGCTAGAATACCCGAAAATAAAGATTTTTAGTCCAGGGGGCATCCCCAATTTCACCCCATATGGCGGCCATCTTGAAATCCAAGATGGCCGTCATACAAGACCTATTTTGATGAATATCTCCATAATTAGAACAGATATCAAAATGGTTGAAGTGCCTATACCTACATTTTTAGGGTCTAGGAATCGTGAAAGAGTGAAAGACATGCAGAAAGTGGGAAAGGAGGCTCTGGAGTCATTTGTGCAAGAGAGGCTGATTGAACGCTCAAAGCCTTTGAATGATGTCGTCCCGCGCAAAAAGTTACCTCTGTTTGGCAGCTCATCAGTAACAGACCAGCTGACAGATAAACACAAGGTAGCCTCATTGAAGAGTGATGTTCAACTGTTTTCTCGCCTCTATATTGCCTGTCAAACCCGCGAGGGAAACCTGGATGAATTTTTCCGTCATGAAAATCAATCTTTCCCTCCATCTCTGTCCAAGGATGGGAAGCTTCGACCTGGTACAAAGAGCGACCTTTTGGACTGCTTAGAGGAACTTTCACCATCAAGCACACAGATGCCAGAGGTGACATGTGTCATACTTGATGGGGCAGTAATTGTTCAAAAGCTAAAGCCCGATGTTGGCACAGTCAAAACATTTGGCGAATATGCCGAAAAGGTCTTCATCCCATTTGTTTTCTCACAGTACAAATCTGCAACCCGACTTGATCTGGTGTGGGACCGTTACCTACCCGACAGCCTTAAGAGCATGACCCGTGAAAAGCGTGGCAAGGGGGTTCGCCGACGAGTAGATACCTCAGTTGCAATTCCTGGACAGTGGCAGAACTTTCTTCGAGTTGATGAAAACAAGCGTGAACTCTTCAGCTTCCTTTCCAATGAAACAATTAAATCATTTGAAGACCAGCGCAAGGAGCTAGTTGTCACACTTGATACAGAGGTTCTTACTGCTCCACCACGCATTGATCTAGAATCACTCTCTCCGTGCACTCAGGAAGAGGCAGATGGTCGGATGTTCCTACATGCTGCTGATGCAACACAGAGAGGGCATAGTAAGGTCCTCATACAAACTGTGGACACAGATGTTGTCGTGCTTGCAGTTACAGCATCCCAGAAGCTTTCAGTGATGATATGGTTACAATTTGGGACAGACAAGAACATGCGATTTATCTCTGCACATGATATAGCCACAGCTCTTGGCCCTGAGAAATCTAAAGCCCTCCCCATGTTTCTTGCACTAACAGGGTGTGACACTTCTTCAGTGTTTAATGGGCGTGGAAAGGTAACTGCATGGAATGTGTGGGAATCATTCCCTGAGCTCACAGAGGTACTGGCAGAAATTTGCCACCAGAGCACAGAGATAACTGAAACCTGCATGAACGTCATTGAGAGATTTGTTATTTGTTGTATGATCGCACAAGTACTGCTACTGACATTAACATTGTACGAAAGAAACTGTTTGTAAAGAAGGGCAGACCTGTGGAATCAATTCCACCAACACATGATGCCCTTGTGCAGCACGTAAAGCGGGCAGTATACCAAGGCGCACTATGCTGGGGACAAGCATTGCATGCTAAGCCTGATCTACCAAGCCCCACTGAATGGGGTTGGCAAAAAACGTCTGCTGGCCAGTTCAAACCAATATGGACAACACTTCCAGAGGCTGCAAAGATCTGCAATGAACTTGTTAAGTGTGGGTGCAAAAAAGGATGTACTGGTCGTTGCCGGTGTAAGAAAGCTGCACTTCCCTGTACTTCTCTCTGTGCATGTGATGGAGAATGCAGCAAAGACTAGAAAACCACAAGATGGCACAGTTACAGTCTGCGATGTCATAGACACTTTTAATCACTGAAGAATGCCAACCTGTTAAGAGTATTTATATGCATTCCCAGTATGCATGATACTATGCAAAATTAATATTTTCATATAACTGCTTAATATTTTATGTTACCATTGGATTCCTAGACCCTAAAAATGTAGGTGTAGGCACTGCAACCATTTAGATAGCTGTTCTAATTATGGAGATATTCATCAAAACAGGTCTGTTATGGCGGCCATCTTGGATTTCAAGATGGCCGCCATATGGGGTGAAATTGGAGATGCCCCCTGGACTAAAAATCTTTCTTTTGGGGTATTCTAGCCATGTGCCAAGTTTCATGCTTTTAAGGGAAAAGGCACAATTCATCAGTTAAGCAGCCCCACTATAAGGTTCACATCAGCATGAGATTGTGCGACAATGAGCAATCTTGCAAAGAGTAATCTTTCTTGTTTCAGTTAAACTACCTGCGAGGGCAATTTGATCCTTATACTTTTTGATCGGCGATCTAAAACTTTCGATTCGAATATTGACATCACTGTGTTTGTGCTCGTTCTTGGCATGATGTTTTATCTCACTTAATGCTTCAACAAAAATATACTGAAAGCAGATAATACTATACAACACAATATACTGAAAGCAGATAAACAATAATATACAACAATAATATACTGGCCAAATAAGTTAGCACACGGAAACAACAGACTATCAAAATACAGTCGTGGCCAAAAATATTGGCACCTTTGCACTTTTTTCAAATAATGCATAATTTCCTCCAGAAATTTGTTGAAATTAAAAAATCTTTTGGTATCCACATTTGTATTTCTTTGGTTTGCAGTGGAACAAAACAAAAAAAACCTGAAAAACGTACTAAATCTTAGCTTATTCAACACACAAATCCTCAAATGGCTGGGACAATATTATTGGCACCTTTTAGAAGTTGTTAGAAATCGATTTCAAGCAGGTGACTCTCCTATATTTTGGAATTGAACTCACCTTTGGTGAGTTGCAGGTGCCTCCAACATAAAAATCACTCATTCAACCAGTTTGAAAAGAGAAAAGGACACATTCTGCTTTTTTGTGTCACTGTGTGTACCGCAATGAGCATGGAGAAAAGAAAGAAAACCAGAGAATTGTCTGAGGAGGTCAGACACAAGATTGTAGCCAAGCATGGACAATCTCAAGGCTGCAAGTCCATCTCCAGAGACCTTGATGTTCCTGTGTCCACGGTACGCAATGTTATCAGGAAGTTTAAGGCCCATGGCACTGTAGCCAACCTCCCTGGACATGGCCGCAAGAGAAAACTTGATCAAAGATTGCAGCGAAGGATTGTTCGAATGGTGAAGAAAGCACCTCGATCAACTGTCAAACAGATTCAAGCTGACCTTCAGACACAAGGTACTACAGTTTCAACTCGCACCATCCATCGCCAACTCGATGAAAGGGGGTTCTGTGGTAGGAAACCCAGGAGGACTCCACTGCTAAGAAAGCTCTACTGGAGTTTGCCAAAACACACCTGAACAAGCCAAAATCCTTCTGGGAGAATGTCCTGTGGACAGATGAGATCAAATTAGAGCTTTTTGGTAAAGCACATCAACTCGATGTGTACAGAAAACAAAATGAAGCCTTCAAAGAAAAGAACAGTAAAGGTTCAACGTTTGATCTCTTGACCCATCTGGGTGCGGTTTACATCCGCACCTCACACCTTTCCTCTTGCATTGCATATGCCGTTCTTCTCAATTCATTTACATCCATGCACTTTGATTCCTTTACTTTCTTGCCTTTTTTCCTTCTCCCCCCCCCCCCCCCCCCCATTTTTGGATTGGCATGTGCACGCCTGTGTGTGCCGGTTGTGAGTCGGGTCGCTTCCATACCTCGCTCTACTTCTTTTTTCTGTTTTTCCTCCCTATATTTTTCCTGGAATGCTTCTGATGGCATGTCAGTCCTGTGTATGGACCAAGTTAAGACTGTATAAGTGGCTTATTGGTGCTAATAAATACTGTCGCGCAACTCCGGTTAACACCAGAGTCGCGGATGGCCTAAACGGTCTTATTCGGAGGCAACTACCCAAACATGGATTCGGCTATGGCCGCGCGTGAGGAAGAAGGAAAATGGAGGCTGCGGCAAAAGCACTTACCTTGGTGAAACGATGGCAGCTGCAGGGAAATTGATGCACGCGACACCGAATTAAAATGTACAAAAATAAAGATTTATTCACGGACCCCATAACAATGAAACGCGACAGCAATCAAATAAACTAAATCCTTCATTCGGGATCCCGCACACCAGACTCAACAAACAAGAACAAAGGAATGGAATACGAAAGAAACACGTTCGTTATGTAAAGTGTAACCGCGGAGCTCGGGCTTATTTAGTCTTTGTCGTCTTGTCTTTGGCTGCCGTCCAACACGGCTCCGTTCGGCCCCGATGTACCCACGAGGCCTCGCTCCAAGCTCCACAAGCCCCGATCGCACACCATGAGGTCCCTCACTCCAAGTGCCACAAGGCCTCGCTCCAAGCGCCACGCGTCCAACGCAGGCCGATCTCCACACGAAGCACAAAAAGACAGGAACGGAGAGAACGCAGGTGCGACTGCACGCTACCAGCCAAGCAAAAGGACGTCCAAGCGAAACAAAGGAACATGTCAGAAGCAGCGAACTTCACTCGGGCTAGGCAAGATGACCCAACTCTTGCTGCGCAACTCACTCACTCGAACCAAAGTCCTCGTCCCTGCGAACTCAACTAACTCCAATCGCGTTTGGCACTCGCTAATATCACCTTCTTCGTGACGTCAGCCTTGGCGCGCTGCCCAACCAATCAGTCTCCTCCACCGACTTGCCGGCTCGCCCAGGTGCACGCCCACTGCGTCACTCCCACTCCCGCTCCCTGCTCCTGGTGTCGTAGCGTGTGTTATTCGAGGTGGATAGGCCTGTCGGAGGTGTAAATGGCGGCGGCCATGCGGCGGTGTCCTGGCCTGGTTTCTTCCTAAGTCATGTCAGGGAAGGGCGAGTCCGAGAAGTCCCCATTGCGGTAAACACCGCATCCATAACACACACACACACACACACACACACACACACACACACACACACACACACACACACACACACACACACTTTTATTGACCTTTCAGCCTTTCTTCTTACCTTTTTTTTTTAAAACGTTTTGAGCTAGGAAGCTTTAATTTGAACACGACCGTGACCAACTGATTTGGCCATTTTTGATTTATTGATCGATTGATTATTTAGTTTTTTCATTAATCACTTAATCTCGCACAAACTTAATCACAAAATCTTAGCTCTTTCACGAGCCTCGATCTTGTATACAAAAAAAAAAAAAAAAAAAAAAAAAAAAAAAAAAAAAAAAAAAAAAAAAAAAAAAAAAAAAAAAAAAAAAAAAAAAAAAAAAAAAAAAAAAAAAAAAAAAAAAAAAAAAAAAAAAAAAAAAAAAAAAAAAAAAAAAAAAAAAAAAAAAAAACACTTTTCAAAAAGTTACAGATTCGGATGAAACGGTGGTGGTTTAGGTATGCTATTAGTGAACTGATTAAGAAATTAATTATTTTATGATTATCATTTACTTATCTTAATTATGCAATTAATCAAACAATTATAGTACACCATCCCCTCCAAATTCCCTCTCCACGTGCTGCAAGGCGGCATCACCGGGCGCCGTGCCCCGGCAATGTCATGCACTGGAGGATATGTTGTTTATTATTTGGCATGGGGCTGGTGTACTTTGAATACGTCTCTACTTGTCTTTCATTTTATTTGGGAGACTGGAGGAATGGATTGGGGGCATTGGAACAGAGAAAGCTGCTTTTATGTAACCGATAGTGATATTTTTGTTGTATTAAGTACTTGCAAAATCGAAGATTTTTCAAGTATATTGGTCGGTTGCGTTTGTGGTTCTGTCTGTCTGTCTGTCTGTCTGTTTGTCTGTTTGTTTGTCACCGGCCTACAGGTCACAATTTTCAACCGATCCTCACGAAACTTCACCAAATGGTAGAGTTGGTCAAAAGAAAAGAAGCCTATTGTTTTTGGGGTCAAAAGGTCAAAAGGTCAACATAGGCCAAAGGTCACCAACTTTGCTAAATTTCTAAAATCCTCAATTTTCATCCGATTGACTTGAAATTTGAAGAGGACTTACATATCTGGGCACTGAATTCAACCACCAAGTATATTTGAGGTCAACATAGGCCACATATCTAAAATCCCCAATTTTCATCCAATTGACTTGAAATTTGAAGAGGACTTGCCTATCTGGTCACTGAATTCAACCACCAAGTATATTTGAGGTCAACATGGGCCAAAAGGTCAACATAGGCCGAATTTCTAAAATCCTCAATTTTCATCCGATTGACTTGAAAATTGAACAGCATTTGCACATTGAGTCACTAAATCGGGAAACTAACTATTTTTGAGGTCAAAAGGTCAAAGGTCAACTCATGGTCAACCTTCCAAAATCATTTTTCATCTGAAAAATCGTCACTTTTCTTCCTATTGACCCGAGCTTTGATCAAGATTGTCAATTTTAATCTTGATGAAATGGACAATTTGCTGTATCAATGGAATTTTTTTTCTTTGGGATGGAGGGCGGCTTTTGCAAGTATCGTGCTCCGCATGACGTCTTCTTGTTTATTTATTGTTCATCTTGGTGATGTAGATACAAATGTACCAAGCAAGCATTGATTCCATTACATTTGAGGAAATTTAGACCTTCAGGATAAATATCATAAGTGTAGATGCAAGCTTTGTTAAATAAATCAACCCTCAACTCTCCCTTTTTATGATCAGAATATGTTTGTTTTGCTAAATGCCCAGCTTTGGAGAGTTGCTCTTTGCAAAGGATGCATACAGGTAAAAGTGTTTTTAATGACAAGTTTAAGATTAAAAATCAAGTGTGTCTGTGTATACTATTTTTCAGCTGCTTATCTTGAATTCCTTATTGGGCATCATAACTGAGCAATATTGGGCACAAAATTACATTCTTGGTAAAACCACAATTGTATGGTGTGGGTTGTCATTGAGCATGACAGCAAAGAACAGCCAGAGGAAAGAAGCGGAATAACAATGAAGGATGTAGCCTGGTCGTTATCTTTTCAAAGCAGTATTGTGGAAAGCACAGGAAATGGGAGGGTTAGGGGGAGTGAGGGCCGTGATCCTCCCTTCACCTCTAACAAGCCTTCTTTCCATGTTAATTGTTTAGCTTAGTTACAGTTACTTAATTTGTTTATTTGCTTATGTTGTTTTATTTTCTGAATCCTCATAACCAGGTGCATCGAGAGCCAGTCCAGGCCCCGAGGCAAACAACCTCGGGACCCCTACCCCCACCCCCACCCTTTCTCTCTTTTATAACTTTTTAAGGAACTTTATTTAATGAAAAACAAAAAACTTTAAAAACCCCACAAATTGTCGTCGTATGATCGAAAATAAAGGAGATAGCGGGACGTTTGGACCGATCGAGTCAATTTTCACCCTCGACTGTTGAACACTGTTTCTCCATAAGATTAGCAAAAAAAATATGTGAGATGGTTAATAATTTGTTTTGGATAAAGAGGATACAAACCCATTTCTTTGTAATGCACATTTCTGGTTAATAACCATTTTCTGTAAAGTTTGAAACTGTACCATTAACAGTGGTAAATGTTGTTTTGTTTCTGGCAAGAAAGCAAAATCAGCTTCTGGGTTTAAATGTAACAATGAGGAAATGAGGATGAGCCGATGAGGGGTTTCACTGTACTGTTTAATCATGTAATTTCTATTTTCATTATTTTTACCCATCCCCAGCACCTTACATTTCTTTGTTTAATTACATCTGCCAAACTTTTGCCCAATCTATTAAGGTATCTAGGCTTTCCTGAATCTAATCACCACTCCTGCTATCTACCTGACCTCCAAGCTTTGTGTCGTCTGAAAATTTGGATAGCCAACTCTTAACTCCATTGTCTAAATCATTGAGGTAAATTGTGAATAATAACTAGCGGAAGCCCATGATAAAAATACCACGATAAAAAAGAAGAAGAAGAAGAAGAAAAAAAGCTTTTTGTTATTGCACTTGTTGAAAGAGCTCAAAAAATGGGAGGTTATGAGTTGTAATTGTATGCAACTGACACTTGTACTTGTATGCAAAAATAAACTAGAAAGGCATTCGGTAGAGAGCATACTTCCGCCAGGCTGAACAGTTCATATTTTGTAATCCACTGATCGGCTGGATCCGATTCCAGACCTTAACCAAACCGAATCAGCTCGATCTTCTCACCTAACCAAGTCATCCACCTTGTTTCATCTGAATCCGTCCACAACTTCTTGAAATAGCGTGCTATACTGTGGGACCCCCGCTATTCGCAGGGGAAAATTCACGAATAGCGAAACCCGCGAATAGCGGGGCATTGTTTCAATGAAAAAAGGGGGGATAGGTTCCCGAGTTGTGAAAATCTGCGAATAGAGAGGAACAAACCGTGAATGGCAAGGCAAAATCTGCAAATGGTGAGGCAAATCCCGAGAATGTCGAGGATAATCAGCTAAGGTCAATGAAAGTCTCGGAAATGGTGAGACAAAATCCACAAAAGTCGATGAAAATCCCGTGAATGTATGCCGCAGCATTGGTTCAATGGGGAAAAGGGATACGTTATAGGTTCCTGGTGGTTCCTGATTCATAGAGGGGAATGAAATTTAAAAACAAAAATGTTTTCGACTGCAAATGCACATGATTACAGTTTCACAAAAAATGCTTACAAAAAAAAATAAAAACGACAACACCATTTACCATTTTCAATTTATTGAAGGAATCCACTTACAATTTATTAAAAGTGCTTAAACATACCGTACCGTGAAAGTAAACAAAAAAACACACCATCATGTTCCGCTTAAATTTTTTATTTTACAAACGCACGCAACTTTCAAAGGATGGTGATGATGATGATGAATTAAAATCCCATGAATTCCTCTAACTTTGAGAGCGACCCAAATGATGGTGCAGCAAAATCGCGCACTAAGGGAGAGGTAGGAGCAGGTGAGGATGCTGGTGAGGACACAGAGGGCGGCAGGAGAAGGTGCTGGTGGTCTTGAGGTGGAGGGAGCAGGGCCGAAGAAATGAGTAATGGGAGCTTCCTGACAGATTTCCCAACATTTCGATGCAGCTCTTTGTATGGGTGCAGCGCATCATCCAATCACCTCTTGAACTTGAGGTATCTCTCCACGAGTGGGTCAGCATCTTGCACCCTGTCCGCAAACGCCCGCATGCCATGCAGCAACTCGCCCAGGAACTGGTCTGTGAGGTTGGACCTCGGCACCTCTTCCTCATTACTGCTCGCCACTTCCTCCTCGGAAACCTTTGCAATTGCGTCCAACTTGTCCTCGATGATCGGGCTTAGGGAACAGTTCAGCATCATGGTTTTCAGCATGAAGTCCCTCGTCTGCATGTTGTACTCAATCCATATTCTGAGAGTCTTCTCCATCCTTTCCATGTGGACATTCCAGACATGGGTGACCACCGTCGTACTGGATAAAGCGCTCGCTGAAAATGTCTCACGAATCGCCTTCTCCTGCTTTCGTATGTAGTGTATGGTGGATTCGTTGATGCCGTAATGCCTGCCAATAGAGGCCGCACTCTCTCCTCTCGAAAGGCACATCATTTTCTTCTGCCTCTTGGTAGTCGACGCCTCTCCAGCACTGGTCTTGCACTTGGGAGCCATGACTGAACAATGAGCATAGCGAGACAAAAACGCAGGTCAAAGCAACGGGATGAGAACAATGATCGAGATCGAGGACACAATGTGTATGTGTAGGATTGTGGGTATCTGCGAGAGGTACTCTGCCCATTTTTTGGGGGGGATGTTATTGGATGATGCCGTATTGAGCCTATCTGCTAATTTCAAAAATAGATTTAATGAAGCATTTGCATTCTATAACTCGTGGAGGATGACTTGTTTTTGTCGTTGATGGAACATACCCCTAAGCGTTTTCATTGTGTAAGATCTCTGATGATGCTTTACTGTAAATTGCAAACTGTAATTGATTTAATGAATCATTTGCATTCTATAATTTGCGGGGTTGACTTGTTCACACATCTGGTGGGATATCCTGCAAAGCTCTCGATTATAGTTTGGATAAAATTCGCACCCGCGAAACCCATGAAAACGCAAATCACACAGCAGTGAATCTACTGTATAAGCAGGTCATGCTTGTGGCTTGCATCAGATGTTTTTTGTGTACGTACGTCCAGCTGCTTCATGCATAGATGGTGAAAGATGGGTTTTATAAATGTGTCAAGCTAACGGCTGTACAGTACAGTATAAGCAGGTCATGCTCGCGGCTCGTGAATTTTTTTTTTTCGCCACTGAAAAACCACGAATTTGCAGAACATGGCTGCGAATAGAGGGAAAAAAACCTCGATTTCATGGAACACGGCCGCGAATAGAAAAAAACCCCGCGAATTTGTGGGACACTTTTCCGCAAATAGAGAAACGTGTCGCATTTTATCAACCGTGAATACGCGGATTCCGCGTAGAGCGGAAGAGCGGAACTGCGAGTAGCGGAACCGTGAGTAGCGGAACTGCGAATAGTTGGGTCCGACTGTATATCGTTTTTGGCTCCGTCTCTCAATTGTGAAGATTCACTTGAAAAATTATTGTATCCGGATCCAGTTCTGGATCTTCTTCACCAAAATTGAATCAATTCTTCCTTGTCACACACCCGATCTGTCCACCAAATTTTGTCCGAATCTGTCCATTACGTTTTGATATTTTGTGTTGTATATTGTTTTTAGTCCCACCACTTAATGGTGAAGAATCAATTCAAAACGTTCTCTGGTTCGGATTGGGATCCTCACCAAAATGGAATCAATTTTTCCTTGTCACACACTCAACCTGTCCACCAAATTTCGTCTGAATCTGCCCTCTACTTTTTGAGAGATCCTGTTCACAAACAGACAAACAGGCTGGTGAAAACACCACATCCGCCCACCCTCGGTGTCAGAGGTAAAGAAAAGAGTAAAATGACTAACAATTTGATTTTTTTCAAAACATTCGATTGGGTAAATCTCGATTCCAAATGTTGCACTAGCTGCACTTTATACAGTGCATTCAGAATGTATTCAGACCCCTTCACTTTTTTCACATTTTGTTATGTTGCAGCCTTATGCTGAAATCGTTTAAATTCATTTTTTCCCTCATCAATCTACACTCAATACCCGATAATGACAAAGAGAAAACAGGATTTTAGAAAGTTTTGCAAATTTATTAAAAAGAAAAAACTGAAATATCACATTGACATAAGTATTCAGACCCTTTGTTATGACACTTGAAATTTAGCTCAGGTGTCTCCCATTTCTCTTGATCATCTTTGAGATGTTTCTACACCTTGATTGGTGTCCACCTGTGGTAAATTCAATTGATTGGACATGATTTGGAAAGGCACACACCTGTCTATATAAGGTCTCACAGCTGACAATGCATATCAGAGCAAAAACCAAGCCATGAGGTCGAAGGAACTACCTGCAGAGCTCAGAGACAGGATTGTGTCAAGGCACAGATCTGCGGAAGCCTACAAAAAAAATTCTGCTGCATTGAAGGTTCACAAGAGCACAGTGGCCTCCATAATTCTTAAATGGAAGAAGTTTGGAACAACCAGGACTCTTCCTAGAGCTGGCCGTCCGGCCAAACTGAGCAATCGGGGGAGAAGGGCCTCGGTAAGAGAGGTGACCAAGAACCCGATGGTCACTCTGGCTGAGCTCCAGAGATCCTGTGTGGAGATGGGAGAAACTTCCAGAAGGACAACCATCACTGCAACACTCCACCGATCTGGGCTTTATGGCAGAGTGGCCAGACTCTTAGTGCGGCCAGAGAAATCCAGAGTGCATCCAGAGAGTGCGGCCTCTCCTCAGTGAAAGACACATGAAAGCCCGCTTGGAGTTTGCAAAAAAGCACCTAAAAGACTCTCAGACTGTGAGAAACAAGATTCTGTGGGCTTTCAAACGTGACTTCGAAACAACTTACAAACGGGTTCAAACGGGTTGTGTGCGTTAGTGAAGTGCGAATCTGGCTGACACATTTCTTGAGGAATAGCAAACAGGATTATTAACCACAAGAGACGAAACAAATGGAGAATCCTGGATTAAAGGTACCTGATAACGAATTAATAGAGAAATAACTAAACACACTTTCTACAGTTATCGGAAACCTATCGTGCCATTAACACACAAAGAGGAGGGGGAAAAGGGAAGGCAACCAAGCATGGTCTTGAAGGATATCGAGTGGGCAGGTCTTCAAATTGGGCATGTTGTGGAGAGATCACGAGGGAGTCTACAGCAACAAGCTCATCATCCTCAAAAAGACGGCGACAACAGTCAGACTTCAAAGTCCCAACTGACCCACGAAGCCCCGACTGGTCTGAGTCACTCCACCTTAAAAAGACCACAAAGCCCCGATGTCCTGACTGGTTGCCATTGTCCGTGCATGGCTTTTTATCCTCTGCCCTTGAGCATCCTTCGCTCCCAGCCTGGCACTCAGAATCATGTGGAATGCAGCTTTCACTGTGGCGATGTCATGCAGGCAGGATGGCATCATGACGCCCCTTGAACCATCGCAGGCCTCTGAGGTTTGTAAAGCCACACATGGGACACAGACACAGACGGTACAGTTCTGCTCTCTTCCTGTTCTTACCTTACCTGGTGCCTTGTGCGGTTTGAGAGAGAGGACATGTATAAATTACACTTTCCTACCTATACCACCCCTCATGGCGTACATAAAAACAGCACAACCTCACTCTAAGGGGTGTCTGGTTTCACAAAATGATCCAACCTACACAAACCATAACTTAACATTCAAAGCTGGTACTTACCCATTCCAATGTAACAAGATATATAACAATTTGAACCACAAGATGTCGGTTAAGGTTTGCTGAATACACTTCTTTTTTTTATTTTTAAAATATCAAGTCTTTCTTTGTGAACTCGAGCTAAAATCACCTCCCCAGCCTTCGCCACTTTCCCATAGAACTAAGCTTTGTTTTTGAGATGCTGATGCATGTATTTATTTTTCACACTCTCAGTTGCTTGTTCATGTTTGGCAGCTTTGCCTTCGTTTCCCCAAGACAGCTGTGCTGGCAGCCTGGCATTGGGCAGTGTTAATGAGAGACTCGTAAAGGGTTTAATTTTCCGCCTTTCCACCTCCGGCAGGGAAGAGGCCACAAAACATTTCTGTCGCTAGGCTGCCTTTGATTGAAAAACCTGTGTTCTCCGTGGGGAAATGTGCCGACGTTTACTGTGGTTTTCCTTTCTATTTTCCCTTCTTCACAAAAACGTAGAATTCGCTTTTTCATACTTGATGTATTTGTATTTTGCTCATTTTGCATTTCGCTTGTCGGGCAAGTTAGAATGTATGGCTGAATGCAAATTTGACGTTTTATAACGTTCAATAAACAATTAAGCCGTACATACTGACATACTATAGTAAACTATACCATCTGGAAAGCCTTTTGTCTGTTCTAAGCTTATCTGACACTTTTCCTGATCTCAACATCCAAGCCATTTTTGAGACCCCATGACTGCAGTCATATTGAATTCTCTGGAAAAGCTTTGTTTTAAAATCCCATTCCTAGCATTATCCATCGTACCATGACACTCCATATCCTGAACTCTATGCCGCCATTTTGGTCTCTGCACCTTCTTTTCCTTTGCCTGTGCTTTATCGCATGAACCATTTGCCTTTTTAACTACAATAGTCTGTTTGTTCTACTTTGGCAGAAACCTGCTTTGTCGAAACATTTTAAGCATTGTTCCAACCGTTTTTTAAGTACATTCGCCCTGAATCAGTGTACACCTATTCAACGCAAACACAGACAAAGATTTTGGGTTATTGTCCCCTGTCGCACCGCGGAGCGAAAGGGGGACTATGGTTTTCCCCTCCGTCCGTGCGTGCGTCCGTGCGTGCGGACGTGTGTGAGCAAAGGACAGAATTTTAATTTGGTGTGTGGGTGCAACCCACGTCAAAATCAAAGATGGCCGCCGCCATGTATGTCTGACGCCATGTATGTCTGAACCTTGTGAGCTGAATATCTTGAAAAATAAGCGAAGTACCAACTTCTAATCTGGGGTGTGGGTGTATCTAGGCGTAAGGAAGAACGCTATTTAAAATTGGGTCGCCACGTCAAAATCCAAGATGGCCGCCACCATATATATGTCTGAACCTTGTGAGCGAAATATCTTGAAAAATAAATGAACTACGAACTTCTAATCTGGTGTGTTGGTGTATCGACGCATAAGGAAGAAGGCTATTGAAAATTGGGTCGCCACGTCAAAATCCAAGATGGCCGCCGCCATGTATGTCAACCTTGTGAGCGGAATATCTTGAAAAATAAACGAATGACTAACTTCTAATCTGGTGTGTGGGTGTATCTACGCATAAGGGAGAACGCTATTGAAAATTGGGTCGCCACGTCAAAATCCAAGATGGCCACCGTTATGTATGTCTGAACCTAATCTGACGGCGAGGCGAGGTCACGTCTTTTCGAGGTCACGAGGCGAGGGCGAGGTCACGTCTTTTCGAAGCTGCTCCATGCGCTCACGCTCTCGAAGCTAAGTGATCTATCACAATCGTGTTTTTGTCGAGACTGTATCTATCTTTCGGTGTGTGTACCTATAGCGTATCTTTTGGAAAATTTTCGGTGCTAATTTTTCGTACATGTATACACAATCGTCGGTAATGGTATCGAGTATTCTGCGGCCTAGTACTCGTAGGCTTAGACTACCGTACCGTATCCGACCTTGTGGTTTTGTTTTTCTCTCAGCGATTCGTCGAATGCGCTGAAATTATTTTCGTTCTCTGTTTCGTACCAGTCGTTCACCCCGTACCTCCTTGTTTAATATCTGTACTCACAAAAACAAACAAAAAAAAACCCCAGAAAAATATTTCCTTCCCAGGTCTTATTCGTTTATTTGTTGTTCGTTCGTTCTTCGTTCACGATCACGCAGTTAGAAATGTATAATCTCTCCCCTGAACAACTATTTTCTCTCATATATTATAACACCCTTTTCTTCTTTTCCTGCAAAAGGATGCTTTCGTCTTGCTCACCAAATCTATTCATTCCCAAAAATATATATAATACCATCTCTTACAGTTCCGCCTTTCTACATTCCCTAAACTATCCAGAACTCCACCCCTCCTCCAGTGTCCTCAAACGTATTTTTGACTCGAAGGTCTCAAACTCATTTTGCAAAAAATGTTCGTTTCCCATGAATCGTACACTTTTCAAAATCCAATCTCACCCCTCCCCTCCAAATCCTCCCCATCACCCATCCCTTTCAAATCTCCCCCCTTGCCCCTTCCCTCCCCTCCCTCCTAAACTCCCCCTACACCCCTCCCCTCCGAGACTCTCCCTCGCTCCTCCCCTCCTAGACTCCCCTCTCACCCCTCCTCCTCAAAGCATCCTCCCTGCTTCTTCCCCCTTCCAACTTTCACCTTCATCTCCCCAAACCTTCTGCCTCGCTCTTCCCCCTCCTCAAATAACACCTCACTGTGCCTCACCCAATCTCCATCAAACCTTTTGTCCGCCCCATTCTTCCCTTTCTTCAAGCTATTCTGAAATCTCTGAAATCTCTGACACACCTTCAACAGCTCTCCCTACCTCTTCCTCCTCTTCCACATCTTACCCTACCCCTCCCCCCCCTGTTCTGGACCCGATGCTCCCCCTTCCTCTTCATTAACGGTATGGACCTCAAACATCCGGGGCCTTCGCTCAAACTTGACTGACCTCTCCATACAGGTTGCTTCTGACAAACCAGATGTGATCTGCTTAACAGAAACTTTCCTCCTTCATGATGTCTCTGATGCCTTGGTATCTCTCCCACGTTACTCCCTCCTCCGGTATGATAGACCTGAGCCTCGTCCTGGAGGTGGGGTTGCTATCTTTATAAAAAACTCTCTTCCTCACTCGCCCTCCACTGCCCTCTCTCCACCTCACCCCCAGGAATACCTTTGGCTACGGCTTCCCCTTCGCTCCCACCTTTTGTTCATATGTGTGTTGTACCGTCCACCAAACAGCGATGACTCCATCTACATCTCACTGTCTGATAATATGGACCAACTTCTATCTACCCATCCCAACTCTCTCTTCCTCATATGTGGTGATTTCAATTGTCACCATGCCAGTTGGCTGGGTGTGGGTACCTCTCTCACCAGCCATGGCTCTTCAGCAAAGGACTTCTGCGACTCACTGGGACTGACACAATCTGTCAATTTCCCGACCCGGATCTCAGTCAACGGAGCATCTTCTCTTCTGGATTTGGTTATGACAAACTTCCCTGAAAATGTCTGCTGCTCTTCTTCTGCTCCAATCGGCTCATCTGATCATGTGCTTGTCAAAGTGGACATCTCTCTGACCATTCTCAGAGAGCCTCCTCAGCGTCGACGAGTCTGGCATTTCACTCAGGCCAACTGGCACGGTCTTCAAGCAGCCATCAATCATCTGGACTGGTCTCCCATCTCTACCGCCTCTGACATCAAGTCATCCTGGGAATTCTTTCAAAGTAAATTGCTCTCTCTCATGCACAGATTTATACCATCTTGTCTTCAGTTGTCATACCCTTCCTCCCGTCCATGGTACACGGAATCTTGTGGTGAGGCTGTTGCCCTGAAACAACTTGCTTTCGTCTCCTGGAAAGCAAATCCAACGGAAGGAAATCTCATTTCCTTTCACAAAGCCCGAAACAAGTGTGTGTCCACCCTCAGGAGAGCCAGGAAACAATATCTCACCATTCTCAAGACCGAACTCTCTTATCTGTCTCCCTCTTCCAAATCCTGGTGGCGTCTGGTCAAATCTGTTTCTGGTGTTTGTTCCCCCTCCATCCCCTCCCTCACCTCAAATGGCTTAACGGCTGACTCCGCACATGAAAAAGCTGAATGCCTCAACTCTGTGTTTGCCTCTAAATCTTGTGTCCCAAACCCATCCCTCTCTGTACCCACCGTACCCAGTCGTACCCAGCTGCTCCTGGACTCTGTGTCCTTTCCTCCTGACAAGGTGGAAAAGTTTCTGTCAACCCTCGACTCTGATTCTGCAACTGGTCCTGACGGCATCAGCCCACGGGTCCTAAAATCATGTTCTTTGCTCTTTCACTCCCTCTTTCTGTTCTCTTCACCCTCTCTTTTGCTCAAGGTCATCTGCCATCTGCTTGGAAATCAGCCAACATCACCGGTTTGCACAAAAAAGGTGCAAAAACAGATCCCAGCAACTACAGACCAATCAGCCTTCTCCCAATTATCAGCAAAGTCATGGAATCCATCATTGCTTCAGATATTAAATCTTTCCTCTTCTCCAATGGCTTGATCTCTGATCATCAATTTGGTTTCAGACCTGGTCACTCTACTCTGGACATGCTGCTTCTGCTTTCTCAACAATGGATGGAGGTCCTCAACGCCAAACAGGAAATTAGAGCTGTCTCCCTTGACATTTCATGTGCCTTCGATACGGTCTGGCACCCTGCTCTGCTCACCAAACTCTCCTCCTTTGGTATCCATGGAAATCTCCACGCATGGCTGGCGGACTTCCTCTCTGGTCGTAGTCAACGTGTGGCCCTGAATGGGTTTCTCTCATCTCCTCTTCCTGTTCAGGCTGGAGTTCCCCAAGGTAGTGTTCTGGGCCCTGTGCTTTTTCTGGTCTTCATCAATGATCTCTCTGACTCTTGAAAATCCTCTCTATCTCTTTGCTGACGACTCTACTCTCTGTCGCTCCATTCCTCATCCCTCAGATCGGCAGTCTGCAGCCTCCTCACTCTCTGCAGACCTGGACAAAATCACAGACTGGTCAAACAAGTGGAACATGTCTTTCAATCCTGACAAATCTCACACACTTACAATGTCTCTCCGAAAGGACCGACTGGACAACCCTCCCATCTACTTTCTCAACAATCCTCTCCAAGAAGTTCTGTCGCTCAAGCTTTTGGGTCTCACTATCTGCCATGATCTTTCTTGGGAAAACCACATTTCCAAGCTGGCCTCCAAAGCCAGTCGCCGACTGGGCATCCTCCGTCGTGCGAAGTCCTTCCTTGGCACACCTGAGCTCCTCACCACATACAAGGCTTTCATCCGCAGCTCAATGGAATACTGTTCTCCCCTCTGGGCTGGTGCTCCTGCCTCACACCTTGCTCGGCTTCATGCTGTTGAGGCCAAAGCTTTCAGAATCATTGGAATCTCCTGCGATGTAGTCAACACCGAGGGCCTTTCACTCACTCACCGCAGGCAGGTTGGTGGTCTTTCTGTCTTCTACCGACTCCTCTCCGGCCTTGCTCCCCCAGCTCTCTCTGTGCTCTGTCCCCCCAATATTCCTTCAGGTCGCACAAGATCTGCCTGCAACCCTCTTATGGTTAAACTGCCAAAGTCTAGGCTCTCTGCTCACCTTCACTCTTTCATTCCCCTTTTCTCCCGCCTCTGGAACAAACTCCCCCACTCCCTTCAATCCCACTCCTCCCTCCAGGTCTTTAAAACAGCTGTTCACCACCATCTCTTATCTTCCCCCATCGAAAACATTGATCTTTTCTACCCCCGGTAATTCACCCCAGAGTCCTTGCAGTGTTCATATGTTTTATTCCTCTCCCACCTCCCCCCAAGTCCTCCCGATGTCCCTGCTCTCAAATGTTGTGTTTGCGTCCTTCCCCCTCTTCCCCCTCTCTTTTGTGTCCTTCCCCCTCTCTCCCCATCTTGTCTGCCGCTCCCCTTGTTTTTTGTGTTTTGTGTGTCGCTTTGTCTTTTTGTGTGATTAATGTTACCTCTTTCACGAGCCTCGATCTTGTATACAAAAACAAAAAAAAAAACAAAAAAAAAACCTGACCATGTATGTCACCAGGCTAGACTGCTACTTCAATAGCGTCAAAGTTTGGAATTTTTTTCCCTACAATCTTTTAAAATTATTATTTTATTTAAAGATCCACAGAATCAGACGTTCATGTTTGGTTTAATGGATCAGTATAGCTTCACTTAATACTTCATTGTTTTTACCCTGCGCTTGTGAAGCGAAAAGCGGGATTAAGCAATTCGGTGCGTGTGCACGTGTGGCGTACGTAGGTGTCTGCATTTTAAAAATTCATTTTCTTATCAGGCATTGATCCGATTGACACGAAATTTTGCACTATAGGAGCGCCTCATCCTGTATATTTTTTAGTGATAATTATGATGACATAGGTCACATGGTACTGGCGCCATCTTGGGAAAACTTTGCACCTCTATATATCCGAAACTGCTCCATGGGAAAATTGAAACATGGCTCATTGTTAAGTACTCCCCATGGGGAATAACACATGTTAACAATGATATCATCAGTGCATTCATTATGACATCATCATTCAACAAGTACAACGCTTGATCCAATCAGTATGAAAAATGTTGAGGTCATCCTTGCCTCGGTGGAGATTAGAACGACACAGAGTTTGAGCACTTGAATGAGTTTATGTTTGCACTTTGATGAGATGCTTTCTAATTGTTGACAGGTTTCTTCTGAAAATTTATACAAACAAGAAAAGTTAATAGATGCATTGACGACTTTGCGCATTCCAGTTGATCTCTCATTATAATGTCGTGTTAGTTAAAACCTCACTCGGTTGTTTAAAATTTATTTAGCTTCGAATACGGTCCTTGTCCTTGGATGAGGGCCTTGTTCCAGCATTCACCAAGTCAAAGCTGTCGGTGTTGGCTTTTTTTTCTTTCAAATAAACTACTCTGGTAATAATTATAATCCCCCTTTTTAACCATGTGTCTTTCTCTTTCACTTTTTACGAACATTGCCGTCAAGTTTTACAATTCCATGAGAACACAACCTTGAGCCAACTCCTCTCTGTCTTTTCTCCTTTTCCACATCCCTCCCCACAAAGTTCCTTTTGTATGACTGTTCTCTGTTGGTACCTTCCTTATGGTAGGACTCAAAGTTGTGCTTTTTGCATATTTTGCATCCGGTGTGTCATCATCATTATTATTTAAGAAAAAGTCCCTGGGGGATTGTGAGCTGATGCGTTCGGATTAAGCATTGCTTTAGTGACTATCGGAGAGGACAATTTTAGATGTCCTTACCGTTTTATACAAAATGTTCGCCTTCCAAGCATGGTTTTGGTTTTGATTCTGCAGTTGTATGGTGACATAATAAAACAAATAACCCCAAGTGGGCTGATGGTTCTCTCTTGAGGTTGAGGTTCCGACCTCTGCTGATTTTCAGGACCCCCACCTGGGAGCCCTCCTGATTCCTTGGGAGGCCCCTGATACAAAATAAAAAAACTCCAAGACCGAGTGTTCCTGTGGACCAGCGAGTAGAAGGGCTGTATCGGGTTTGAGTAATTGGTTGGTAAATAAGGGACGAGTAGGGATCTGAAGTTTATTTGAGAGTCTAGATGAGATGACCTAATAACTCGTTCACTCGCATCTCCTCACTCCATTGCCACATGCCTCACCGGAATGTTCACCCCATTGGTCACCCCAGATGCTGACGAAGGTCATTTGCTCTTGAATAGTGTTGGTGATACTTTGGGTTGCAACTCCAATGTGATTTTTGAACACATTCCATTTGGCCTTTGTTACGCTCACCAATAATGTTTTGTGATTCATTGAGGGTAGGGAAAAAGCCTTTGTATGGATATACGTAAACTCTGCACGCACATTAATAACCTTGAGAAGTTGCATTTTGTTGACCTGTTTTGCCACTCCTCGTGTTGCTTTTGTGATTTGTGTAAGTGATGCAGGTGATGGGTGAGGTCTTGATTCTCTGGAATGTGTTCTGCCCAGGTTTGAATATCAAGACAATGATGTTGAAATCATGATGTTGAAATACCAAAGTTTCCCACTTTTTTATATATATAAATTTTCTTTTTTTTGGCCAGAAATCAAAAAGAGCGAGTCTTTGACTTGAAACGTTTAAATTGTCAAGTTGAAATGTTGATTCCCTGCATTGATTTAAGGCTCATGGAGGATCTTGTAAATTTACCTAAGTTACAAGGATATTAGCAGACAATGGACAGTCATTTTTCACAGGTTTATCAGCGCCCCCAGGTGGTGTGAATTTTGTTTTCCCGTCTGTTTGTTTTTGTGTACTGTCAGCGTGGAAACATCCTAATTTAACAACTGATAGGATTGCACTAAAAATCACAATTTTCCTTGATTGTTAACAATGACACTTGTACTATAGGTACCAATGTTGGCAGCAAATTCTGTGATTGATTCCTTTGTACTTCGATCTATTCGCCACACCCAGGTTCTGGAGGACCATCTCGGTGCCAAGAGAGTGGAGGGGAGTGGTCGAGAATGTGACAAAATGTCTGTCCGGCCGACGATGGATAAGGAAAATGGCGGGCTAGGGAGCGGAGCAGGATCCGGAGGTGCCGGTGTGACGGCTGGTGGCAGTGGAGGGGCGGCTCGACCGTCGGTGCCCCAAATCTCGGTGTATGGGGGTTTGACAACCACTGGAACCGATCGACAGACTGTGCAGGTGTGCTTTGCTTGGAAAAACAAAAACTGTTGTTTGTGACTGATCCATTGAGTCATTTCCACTGCACTGGGCTGACAAGATAGGACATCAGATTCCATGAATTAATGCCAACAATTGGTGCCTTGTCCTGGAATTCCTGGTTCCGTGAAAGGAAGAAAACACTGGTAATCTTGTCATGGAGAGGACCTTATAAAGAAAACAGGTCAGCCTGGTGGAGTGAAATTGACGTCATTTTATTGTTCGACATCTCCATGCATTATGCCTTGTGTTTTGCCTGACTAAAGATTATGTATAATGCTCTTTCTTGTGTCAGGATATTAAAAATCTCACTGTTTAAAAAAAACAAACCAAAAAAAAAAGTAGCAGCCAACAATAGCCTATTGAATTCCAAATTTCCTGCAGCATTGCTGGAATCTGATGGGGAGAGAGAGACAAATGTCATAATTGTAGGAGTAAAATAACTGCATTTGCTTTTAGTTTGAGAACTTGTTTTCATGCCTCCACTGACGTCACCGGAGGCATTATGTTTTCGGGTTGTCCGTCCGTGCGTCCATCTTTCCGTGATAGGTTTTCATTACCCGATAACTTGAGAACGGCGGAAGGGATCTTAGTCAAACTTTGTGGAGTTATGTATGACGAGGTATAGATGAACTCATTAGATTTTGTGCTCACGAGGTCAAAGGCCAGAGGTCATGTTAGGTAAAAAATCCTATTGCCATGATAACCTGTGAACCAGTGATGGGATTTTGACCAAAATTTGTACAATTATATATTACTAGCAACAGTACCCGCCCTACGGGTGGGGCTTCAATTGGGAAGCCCAAATGAAAGGGTAAAATATCAAATTGAAGGCTTTTTTTTATTTTAAACGATTCATATAAACATCCGTTGAATCGTATCACATGCAAATCATCAAAATCTAAACAGTACATGGCTAAACAGTACATTGACGATCACGTACGTCTCACGTCTCGCTCGCTCTCATGTTGTCCTGATAATGATCCTTCCGCAGATTCACCGAAGGAAACCGAGGTTACGAATTTTACTTCCTCTAGACAGTCAAGTTCGCTCATCTTTTTGGTGCACCGGCACGAGTCGAGAACGGCCCGTGCAAGGGCTGATCCGAGGATCTCATCAAACCGTCTGATCGGTAGTAGCAACGGGCGGTGTGTACAAAGGGCAGGGACTTAATCAATGCGAGCTGATGACTCGCGCTTACTGGGAATTCCTCGTTCGTGGGACACTGTCTCAAGCCCCAGTCTCCATCACGGATGGGGCTCAACGGTTTACCCGAGCCTGACGGCGAAGGGCAAGGTACACGCTGGCCCGTCCAGTGTAGCGCGCATGCGGCCCGGACATCGAAGGGCATTAAACGTTCATTAAACATTAAACGTTCATTAAAGGATTACGAAACGAAAAACATTACGAAATTACGTTCACACCGTCACGTCAAACACGACCGTGAACACATACATCGTCACAACATCGCCACAATGAACGTTATGCGAACGCGAATGTTATGCGGGAGTCAAAACCTGAGAATGCTGGAGACCAAAGCTGAAATTGGGAAAACTAAATAGCCTATTTTACTCCTGGAGATCCCAGGATTACCCACTGAAAATATCTTTGCGATCGGTTCAGCAGTTTTTACGGTACCTTCGAACAGACAGACAGACAGACAGACATTTGGTGAATCATAGTAAGATTGTCACAATGAGAACATCGTGACAATGAACGTTATGCGAACGCGAATGTTATGCGGGAGTCCAAACCTGAGAATGCTGGAGACCAAAGCTGAAATTTGGAAAACTAAATAGCCTATTTTACTCCCAGGGGTCCCAGGATTACCCACCCAAAATATATTTGCGATTGGTTCAGCAGTTTTTACGGTACCTTCGAACAGACAGACGGACATTTGGTGAATTATAGTAAGATGACACAAAGATGTACTGATTTGACTTTGGCATCAAGATGTCAAAGGATGAAGGTTGGAGTCTGTAATAGGTTTTCCTTGTCACGAAAACCTAAGAACGGCTGAAGGGAACCGAGTCAAACTTGGTACAAGTATGTATTGCGATGTAGAGATAAACGGTTTAGATTATGGGGTCAAGAGGTTGGAGGTCCCATTAGGTAAAAATTTTGTTACTGCGCTAACTTGTGAACTTGTATTTTGACCAAACTTGGTACAAGTACATATTGTTACGGATCTCGGGGGTCGGCGCTCCCATTATCAAGGGGGGGTTAATCCCTTGTCCTTTTAGCTGGCCGACCCGAGTCCTGGAAGTTATAACGTCCTTCCCGGTGCGGCGTTAGGTAGGGTTTGCTAGGCCTTGGGGCTCACTGCTACCTAAGTACTAATGCCAGCCGGAAACGAGGGAATAACTCCCGCTCGAACCACGGATACGATGGAAAATGCCGAGCGGATAGCAATCCGAGCTATTAACAAAGAGACTAAACCCGATTCTGAGCGGTTAGATCGTGCCACGTTTACCCAATGGAAGAAAGGACGGATGCGATCGGATTAGGGGAAACCAAGAAAGAACAACGTAATTTATTCACAAATAACAAGTATACATATTCAAATACAACAAGTATACAACAAATAATATTCAAGTTTGGTATACAGAAAGAAAGAGGAAACTAAAGGGATGTACAAAAGAGGAAGAGGAAGAAGCAGCACACAAGGCAGTCTTAAAAACAGTCTTAACTTATTACCCCAGACAAACATACACACTCAACGGGGATTGTAGCTGGTAGATGGAAGGTCCAGGTAGAGGGTCCGGCGATGGGGTCCAGGCTCTGGTCCAGCGGCGAAACCCGGCAGGCAGCTCTGCGCATAGTTGGACGCGAGCGGACCTTATATATAGCGGGGGGAAGGCTGGTGTCCCGCAGCGTACGTAATCAGTGCACGCTCGTGCCAAACGCACCCTCTCCAAGGTTCTCTTAACAAGCGTGCCCTTCTTCCAATTGTTCTTTCAATGCGAGCGCTGCCGTATAAGTCTTTCGCAATGCGAGCGCTGCCGTATCTCTCCTTCGCAAATGTGCGCTCCTGGATCAGTCTTCTCGGTAATGCGCGCGCCTTCAACTCCGCGTAAGTCCTCTCGCCTGAGCGCCGCCGAATAAGTCCTGTGAAAGGGCTTTGCGCTTGCGCTTATATAACGCGAGCAAAGATCGCTCCGCGCGCCTCAAAACCACGCCCGTCGGCGATCTCACCTCAGCCCTGGTTGGCTAGTGAGGGCTTACCGGCCACGCCTTTGACGGCTGGTTGACATGCCACACCTTCTTCTTGGCGTTCCACCCTCCTTTTCCTCGGGCCTAACCGCATGTCTTATGGCGGCGTTGAGCGAGCGCTAACAAAGGCGCGTAACATAATTGGGAGGGGTCATGAGGCACCGACTGGAGGGGCACGTAATGGCGTCGCTTGGAGAGGGAGGTTGCAAAATGAACGGAATTGGGACCTACTCTTATTTGATCGACGCAACGCAGATTCAATTTTGTAAACACGGCCTTATCTAAAACGCATACTAATGAAATAACTGAGTCCTATGGTGGCCTACGTGTTGCTTGTGGACTAACTAGGGGTGCTACCTTTAACCTTTAATGTCATATTTACAAGTGATGTCATATTTACAAGTGTGGGTTCTAAAACCGCAACAATATATATATATATATATTTTTTTTTTTGTGATGAAAAGATGAACTGATCACATTTCGGCCTCAAAGGTCAGAGGTCATGTCAGGTAAAAACATGACACTTGAGAACAACTGAAGGGATTTAAATCAAATTTGGTACAAGTATGTACACCTGTTCAGGGAACATGAAATTATTCAGGGAACAATAGCTTCGGTGCTGCCAAAGCAGTTTCTTGGCAAAGGTTATGCTGGGTGGTTTGCCATTACCTTCCCAGCAGTAGTTAGGGCAGGAACTTGCGAGTTTGTATTCTGTAAGCTTCTGTAAGCCCTGCCAAAGTTTAGCGTCTCTCTTGAGATTTGGCTGCAGTGTTGATTTTCTTTTGTTGTTGTTGTTGTATGCAAAGTCGAGGCTCATGAAATAGCTGGAACACAGAACAGATCAAGACATAACTAACAAAAGGAATAACAAGTACAGATACATTCAAAGTACACCGTCGCCATGCCAAATAATATAATATCCTCCAGTGCGGCATTGCCGGGGCTCATAGAGACTGTTTGAAGGGAGAGGTACACAATAATTGATTGATTAATTGCGTAATTAAAATCAATAAAAGATTGTCATAAAATATTTTCTTAATCAATTGGCTAATAGCATAACTAAACCACTAGTGCTTCATCCGAAGTTATAACTTTAAGAATTTTTTTAAGTAAGTCATTAATAAAAATTTTATTTTATTTTTATCAATCAATAAATAATTCATGTATTGATTGATTAATCAGTAAATGAAAAATACCCTTTACAGCCAAATCACTTGGTCATTGTCATGTCCAAATATCAGCTTCCTTGCTCAAAAAGTGCCTGAGATATTGCCCAGATGAGAAAGAAAATAAATAAATTATTAATAATGAAAATAAATAAATAATAATCGTAAAATATGAAATAATTAATCAATTGGCTAATAGAACACATAAACCACCACCATTTCATCCAAATCTGTAACAAAAAAAGTAGAAAAAAAGTCATTAATCGAATCATTAAATAATTAATTAATCGATTTATTGTTTAATCTATGAATCAAAAATAGCCTTTACAGCCAAATCACTTGGTCATTGTCATGTCCAAATATCAGCTTCCTAGCTCAAAAGGTGTCTGAGATATTGCCCAGATGAGAAAGAAAATGTATAAGTACTTAATAAATCGATAATAATTAAGTAACTCATCAATTAATTGATTAATCAAAAAAACCAAAAAATACCGTCTTTGACTAAGTACTTGCTCACTATTGTGCCCAAATTTCAGCTTCCAAGCTCAAAGGATGGCTGAGATATCGCCCGGACAAACAAGAAAGCAAACAAACAAACAAACAACCAGAGTGAAAACTGAGTACTCCCTTTCAGCGTGCGTCATTGATGAGCTCCTTCTGTGCAGCACCTGGGGATTGCATAGGAAAGGAGCGGTGTACAATAATGTCATAATGTGGGGTGAAGTCATATCGGTCGACGTCCCGATGTTGAAGAGTGCGTTCTAGTTTATTCTTCAGCTTAATTCAAACCGAATGCAAATCCGTTGCATTATACTTGTGCTCTTGCATGTTTGACTGTTTTACATAGCTTTGGTGCTGCCAAAGCAGTTTCTTTGCAAAGGTTATGCTGGGTGGTTTCCCATTACCTTCCCAGCAGTAGTTAGGGCAGGAACTTGGAGTTTGGTCAGGGTACCGGCGATAACTTGCACTTTACGAAGGACACCGTGGGATCCTTAACAACATGCAGCAACTAATGCTGGGAGACGGGACCCTCAGTTTAACGCTATTCGAGGAACAGTGCACATTATTTTTATCGCCCTGACTGCAAAACACTGGAGTCACAGTTTATAGCTGGCTGGGGTTTATAGTACGAATTAAATACACTAGGGCATTGCCCGTACTATATCTATATCTAAAATTATATCCCCCCCCTCTATTTACATGAAATGGTTTGGTCCAAAGCGAACGGCTTCTGGAGTTTGGTAAAGAAATCGCCATCGCGTGCACAAACGCGCAGGAAAGCGAATGAATCGCAAATTCGGTTTTATTAGTTTTAAAACATAGTTTAACGCCAACATAGTTTGCAAACGTGAAATAAATGAATACGCTCTCAAATGTGCCATCCGAGGCAGAGTGTGTCCTCCACGTTCGGCACACGCGATCGTTCGCTGCTCTCTGATTGGTTGAATCGTTTTTTGGACATAGCTCGGTAAGTAATTGTCCGATTAATATGAAACCTTGAAAAGGCACATCCTCGGGTCCCCAGCAATATACCTGGCAAGTTAAAAGTATATCGGACCCGTGGTTGTCGAGAAACAGCGGTCACAGACAAACGTACAGACAGAGATTACTGGAATTATAGATAGATGTAGTATTCCACTATCGAGTATAAGATTAACAAAAACGAATCGTTAACATATATAAACTCTTTTCAAGATATGGTTTGTAGTTAACAGCTCACGCTCATTCCTGAATGTATTAGAAAACTTTAATGTGTTCCTGGGTGGGCACAAGGCCCTGCAGCTGGGAATACTGGAGTTTTTCTCAGACCTCGTTATCCTGTGATGCAGGAGTCATACTAGACCTTTGAAATGTTCAAAGCAGTGTTAAACAGATCCTTAATTTTATGTAGCTGCTCACTGCTGCATTCTTAGCCTCATAATTGCTGTCACTTGTTTTTTCTCTTCCTGCCTGCGCATGATTGTGACTCTTGTTCAAAACATCAGAATGGTTCGTTATCAGTTGGGCTATGATGTAATGCGTCCTACTGGGACCATGGAAAGTCACGAGACAAACACCGTGATCCATTAGTGCAATCACCAACAAACATAACTCTCAGCAGTGGAACAGAGATGTCAGAATGGTTGTTAGGGGCCGTGGTCACACACTGTTTCCAAGTGCAGCCTACTCTTGGGATATATTAGCAGCCATGTTTCGGCATTTAATAAGTCCAGTGGGATAAAATGCTACCAATGTTTCCTCTTCGTGCTTATTTATTTATTTTTATATTTTTACATTTTTTACATTTATTTTCTCCTTTGGTGTTGTCTTAAGTTCCCTGTTGGCCACCCTTTTTATTAGTCCCCTACCGGTGTACACCAGAGGGGACTATAGGTTTGCACGCCGTCCCTCTGTCTGTCAGTCCGTCAGTCTGTCAGTCCGTCACGCAAAGAACAGTTTTCCGGACTTTTTTTTCTAAACGCTTAATGCTAATGATTTCAAACTTGGCACATGGTTTCCTCATGATAAGTTACAGATCAAGTTCGAACTTCACGACGTTTCGATCATTTTCGACAAAGTTATGGCACTTTGAACTTTGGTAATCTATCTATAATTCCAGTAATCTCTGTCTGTCTGTACGTTTGTCTGTGACCGCTGTTTCTCGACAACCACGGGTCCGATATACTTTTAACTTGCCAGGTATATTGCTGGGGACCCGAGGATGTGCCTTTTCAAGGTTTCATATTAATCGGACAATTACTTACCGAGCTATGTCCAAAAAACGATTCAACCAATCAGAGAGCAGCGAACGATCGCGTGTGCCAAACGTGGCGGGCACACTCTGCCTCGGATGGCACATTTGACAGCGTATTCATTTATTTCACGTTTGCAAACTATGTTGGCGTTAAACTATGTTTTACAACTAATAAAAACGAATTTGCGATTCATTCGCTTTCCTGCGCGTTTGTGCACGCGATGGCGATTTCTTTACCAAACTCCGGAAGCCGTTCGCTTTGGACCAAACCATTGCATGTAAATAGAGGGGGGGGATTGTCACCACTCGCAAGCCGTTCGCTTTGGACCAAACCATTTCATGTAAATAGAGGGGGGGGATATAATTTTAGATATAGATATAGTACGGGCATGCCCTAGTTCTCATAATTCTGATGATCCTTAACTCAGTGCCATTTTAAGTTTTAATTTCCTTTAAAAAAGATTTTCTCTGCAATAATAGGACCGATTGAGATCAAATTTTCACCGTAGGGGGGACTCGGTCTGTAGAATATTTTAATGGTAATTATGACGTCACAGGTCACGTGGTTCGGCCGCCATATTGTTTTTTTGTGAAAACACGAAAACCCCTTTTTCTCTGCAACGGCTGAACAGATTGAGGCCAAGCTTTGCAGGCAGAATCGCATACCCATGACGAACAAAAAAAGTCAACGAGCATGACATCATGCGTCACATGGTTTCAGAGTTATGACGTTTTTAAGCATGAACCTTTAAAACTGAGCTCCTCCCTCATTTTTGATCCAATCGAGGGGAAACCTCACAGATCTGTTCAGCATGTCAGTCTACTAAAATGTCCTTTTGGAATTTGCGATAGGGCACGTGGTTTGGCAGATATCGTTAATTAAACGGAAAAAAAAAAAATGGATATCTCTTGAATCGCTAGTACCTCAGACCGTGAGTTGGTAATTATATAATTCACACAGTGCAATACGTGCAGGCCGCTCCACGGAGCGACCTTGCGGGCTTATGAACGAGGCGAGGCGTGACACACATGTGTCTCAGCATACCTCAGACCAAGTTTGAAAACCAGCATCAACCGTGCATAAATTTGCATATTCGATCATTTTGACAAAGTTATGGCACTTTGAATTTTGGTCGGGGACATGTATTGCAGCGCAATACTCAGAATGCTTGTTTATAATAGCCACACATATTTCTCCCATTGGAGCAAAACCATATTCCCGATAGAATGCTGATGATCCAGTACATCATCGTTTGTACACTTTGTGATTATAAATCTGCTTTTATCTGCAGTGCTGATAAAGCCCACCAGCTTCCCGACGTTCTGGGTCTCCTGTTATAATTGCTGAAAGTTACTTTTGCCTGAAATTTGCCACTCGGAGCAACAAGCAGAAATCCAGTGCTCTGTTTGGTTGAAGTCTGACATGTTCTCTTGCGGAAACCTCCAATAACATTTAACTTGGAACGTCTTGGTTTTGAACAGCATCGACCTGTGGTAACCACCAAAAACATGTCAGGAACCATCAGGTCCATGGTAAAAGCAACACTAGTTGCATGAAACGTCTTGCATGCGCAAAAATATTGCTATCCCTTTTCAATAATGAGAGTTCGTGCGAAAAGAAGATGGTAAGAGCAGGTGCTGTCCCAATATTCTTTTCGGAACCATTTCTAATCACACAGAACCAGGAACATCAGGTCATACAGTTCTGTTCCAATATAGTGTAACAAACTCTATCTCCCTAACAGATGAACGGAGATGTCCCTTAAAATTAGCGACTCCGCGGTGCGTTGTGATTGTGTTCAATTAGTTTGGCGGTGTCGTGGTTTCAGTGGTCGCATATAGTTTTTGAGGGGAATTTGGTTACGCTGGAAGCAGTTCTGCGGCTCAAATGCACAGCGAATAAACTATGGAAAAAAACATGTTTACTAAATAATTAGGATGTGGACAATAAACATGATGGGAACAATGAATAAAGATGGTATAGAAATAGAAACCCACCGGCACGCTTAACTAGAGGGAAACGGTACCTCACCTAAGCTTTAAACTAAACGTAGACCTAGTGTGCATGGACTCATCAAGGACACAAGACAAACAAAACAAGCATTCTGAGTATTGCGCTGCAATACATATCCCCTACCAAAGTTCAAAGTGCCATAGCTTTGTCAAAAATGATCGAATATGCAAATTTATGCACGGTTGATGCTGGTTTTCAAACTTTATCTGAGGTATGCTGAGACACGTGTGTCACGCCTCGCCTCGTTGATAAGCCCGCAAGGTCGCTCGTGGAGTGGCCTGCACGTATTGCACTGTGTGAATTATCTATCTATAATTCCAGCAATCTCTGTGTGTCTGTGTGTCTGTGTGTCTGTGTGTCTGTGTGTCTGTGTGTCTGTGTGTCTGTGACCGCTGTTTCTCGACAACCACGGGTCCGATATACTTGAAACTTGCCAGGTATATTGCTGGGGACCCGAGGATGTGCCTTTTCAAGGTTTGAAATTAATCGGACAAGTACTTACCGAGCTATGTCCAAAAAACGCTTCAACCAATCAGAGAGCAGCGAGCTATCACGTGTGCCGAACGTGGCGATCAGACTCTGCCTCGGACGGCACATTTGACAGCGTATTCATTTATTTCACGTTGGAAAACTATGTTGCCGTTAAACTATGTTTTAAAACGAATTCAAACTGCGATTAAATTAAAACGATTCATCGTAACTGCGATTTGCGAACTTCCGGACAGTGACGACTTATCTTCCGGCAGCCAATCACAGAACGCTTTTTTGCGTAGGCGTGGCCGATGTGAGACGAGCGGAGCTGAGCGCGTTACGAGCTGACCGCCATTACGGTACGTAATTCGATTTCTTATGCGCATTATTTCTCCCAATTCAGTCAGAGCGAAGGGCGGAAGCGAAGAGCGTTGTTTTTTTTGTTTACGGGCGTACGGGCGGGGTAGAGCGTACGGGTAGCGTTTTTTTTTTTTTTTGGCAAGGAACGGGCACCCACGTACGGGCAATGCCCTAGTATCTATCTATAATTCCAGTAATCTCTGTACGTCTGTACGTCTGTACGTTTGTTTGTCTGTGACCGCTGTTTCTCGACAACCACGGGTCCGATATACTTTTAACTTGCCAGGTATATTGCTGGGGACCCGAGGATGTGCCTTTTCAAGGTTTCATATTAATCGGACAATTACTTACCGAGCTATGTCCAAAAAACGATTCAACCAATCAGAGAGCAGCGAACGATCGCGTGTGCCGAACGTGGAGGACACACTCTGCCTCGGATGGCACATTTGAGAGCGTATTCATTTATTTCACGTTTGCAAACTATGTTGGCGTTAAACTATGTTTTAAAACTAATAAAACCGAATTTGCGATTCATTCGCTTTCCTGCGCGTTTGTGCACGCGATGGCGATTTCTTTACCAAACTCCGGAAGCCGTTCGCTTTGGACCAAACCATTGCATGTAAATAGAGGGGGGGGATTGTCACCGTACTCGCAAGCCGTTCGCTTTGGACCAAACCATTTCATGTAAATAGAGGGGGGGGATATAATTTTAGATATAGATATAGTACGGGCAATGCCCTAGTAATTACCAACTCACGCTCTGAGGTACAAGCGATTCAAGAGATATTTGGTGTTGGTAATATCCATTTTTATATTTGAGAGATATTTTTATATTTATGGAGATATTTGGTAATATCCATTTTTAAAATATTTTCGTTTAATTAACGATATCTGCCAAACCACATGACATATCGCAAATTCCAAAAGGACATTTTAGTAGACTGACATGCTGAACAGATCTGTGAAGTTTCCCCTCGATTGGATCAAAAATGAGGGAGGAGCTCGGTTTTAAAGGTTCATGCTTAAAAACGTCATAACTCTGAAATCATGTGACGCATGACGTCATGCTCGGTGACTTTTTTGTTCGTCATGGGTATGCGATTCTGCCTGCAAAGTTTGGCCTCGATCTGTTCAGCCGTTGCAGAGAAAAGGGGGTTTTCGTGTTTTCATGAAAAACAATATGGCGGCCGAACCACGTGACCTGTGACGTCATAATTACCATTAAAATATTCTACAGACCGTGTCCCCCCTACGGTGAAAATTTGATCTCAATCGGTCTAATTATTGCAGAGAAAATCTTTTTTTAAAGGAAATTAAAACTTTAAATCGCACTGAGTTAAGGATCATCAGAATTATCAGAATTCCCAAAGTTCAAAGTGCCATAACTTTGTCAAAAATGACCGAAACGTCGTGAAGGTCGAACTTGTTCTGTAACTTATCATGAGGAAACCATGTGCCAAGTTTGAAATCATTAGCATTAAGGGTTTAGAAAAAAAGTCCGGAAAACTGTTCTTTGCGTGACGGACTGACGGACTGACGGACTGACGGACTGACGGCAAACCTATAGTCCCCTTCGGTGTACACCGGTAGGGGACTAATAATAGACAGAATGGATATGGTTGAGGTTTATGGTCTTCCCTTTGGTTGGGAGGTGGAGGGCAGAGTGGTCTCATGGTCAGGCTCAACTGCATTCATGCGGGATGTTCCGGGTGCTGACTCGATCCAACGTCGGTGTGCAGTTGTGCGCTCCTCCTGACTGTTGAACTCTCCTCAGTCGTTTGCTGGGCAGATGGCAGCTGACTACCACAACGGTCCAATTACAATGCCTTGTTACTTAACTACTCTCTCCCTGTTGCTTCATTGGTGCTGTGTCTCAGCAAGGCTGCTTTATACGCATAGCTGAAGCCTTCCAATACCCTGGGGGTGAGGCAGCCCCTGTCGTGGCTTGAGAGGGTTGTGCGCAAACAACCCACAGCGACGAAGAACCCTAGTGTGTAGTTTCCATCTCATCGGAACGTGCGTGGGTGTCACACATGTGGACGTGCCATATTCATGGAACATGCCGAGGGGAGAGGGGGAGGGAGTGGTCGCACACGTGCAACGCCATGTTCCCACAGAACATGAAGGGTAGGGGTGAAAATGAACAGTGGGAGATGATTAAGAGTGTTAATTACAGAGGGAAAAGATGGATAGGAGTTTCTACGGTGATGAGCTTCCTACAAGTACATGTTGTCCCGGTCGTTGCTAATTGGGGTTGCTAACAATTGTGCTAATATTAATTATAAGATAATTATTTAATAATTAACCTCTAAGTCATTTTTGTAACAATATCGAGGAAAATACATTGATGAAATAGCGGAGATGAGGAAGCGGAAGGGTTTGAGTTTGGTGCCAATGATTATTTTATCAATCTTGCAAACCTGTGTCATGCACAACCTGACAGATAAAGTACATCATTGAGAAATTGTTGGAAATGGTGTCGTTTGCAATGTTTTCACTTCATTTGACTTGAAAATGTAATGCTTGCTATTCAATCTATAACCTCGTCAAACATGTCTTTGCTTGGAAATGGCTGGTATCAAAGATTTCGACCTTTTTTTCACTTTTTATCCGAGCATTCGGGTAAATGTAAGAATTGCTTAATCCTTGACGTGGTGGTTCTCGGTCTCGCTTAGCTGGAAATTTAAGGAAATGTAACGGTGATGAAGGCCGCTCAAGCTTCAGAAATTGTGACCAGTAATGCGCACAAAAAGCCACCTTTCCCTTCTTAAGGCCATATGCATTTATTAGAAGCTTCCTGTCTCCTTAAAGCGACATAATCTCGTTTCTATCATTCTCATTTGGTTGACTTGATTAACTAGCTTTTTTCAGTGCTTTCTTTTAGGCCTCAGCCATAAAACAATAACATTTTGTCCTCTCCCACATCGTCTTTTAAAATTATCCATTGGTTTGCAATTGATATCCCTTTTCAATCTGCTGTGAAAGGATAGCTAAGTTGGTATTTTGATTTGATTCGGTTCGGAATGACCCTCAAAACTGCTGAGGAGGCGAGTTTACTGGTTTAAGAAACCTGTGTTTTGTTTCCTCCTGAGCTCAATCTAAAAATATACTGTTACTCCAATGGTGCCAGCTGGCCAGGGATTAGGATGAGGTGGGGGGTGAAGGTGGGATGTACCGGCTGTAGTTTGTCTAACAAACCTGCAGTAATTTGTTGTACACGTGAGCTACAAGATTAATTAAAATAAAAAAACAAATTTGAGATGGTCTAATTAGTGGCTCGAGTATTTCTTGCTTTCAGACACGAGGGGGCGATATAACTGTTCAGCACATGTTGGTGACTAAGCATGCTTTAAGCATGTTTTTGGGGGTGGGGGGGGGGAGGGGTGGGGCCTGGGTGTCTTCTGCATACTCAAGTTATTTAACCATTGATGTAAGAGGTCGTTTTCTTGCCCACCTCATGGCAGGTTGGTGAACATGGCAGGTTTTAATTTATTTATTTTGTGCATGAATTGCATCATTCCACCCACTCTCTTTCCTTCGCAACCCCCCGACCCAGCAGTTCACATGCATTGGACCAGGAAGCCATGTCTGGGTCATTCCATACTACAATACAATGAAATCCTCATCATTCCCCTTGCTAGTTTGTATTCTGTAAGCTTTTGCAACATACTTCCCTGCCAAAGTTTAGCGTCTTTCTTTAGATTTGGCTGCAGTGTTGTTTTTTGTTGTTGTTGTTGTTGTTGTTGTTGTATGCAAAGTCGTGGCTCGTGAAATAGCTAGAACACAGAACAGATCAAGACATAACTAACAAAAGGAATAGCAGAAGAGGGTGGGGGCTTACCAACAACAAAATTTAAGACAGAATAGAGGAGTTGGACAAACAAGGGATGCGGGTAAGAATGAGTAGGGGAGGATGCAGGGGGTCGACAAGGTGGACACGGAAGCAACTAGAACGGCACTCGGTGGAGAGCATACCTTTGCCACGCTGAACAGTTTACGTTTTGGATCCCATCGATAGGCCTGATCTGGATCCAGACCTGAACCAAAAATCGAATCTGCTTGGACGTCACCTAACCAACTCATCCACCTAGTTTTGTCATAACTCGTCCAGCGTTTTGAAATACGGTATCGTGCTGCATATTGTTTTTGGCTCCATCTCTCAATGGTGAAGAATCACTTAAACAAATATCGTATCTGGATTCGGATCTTCACCAAAATCAAATCACTACGTCCTTGTCACACACCCACACAAACTGTCCATCAAATTTCGTCCGAATCCGTCCAAACATTTTAAGATATCATGATCACCGACAAGCAAACAAACAATTGACAGTGGTGAAAACATAGCCTCTGTTCACCTTCGGTGTCGGAGGTAAAAACTGGAATGTCAGAAGGTCGGCTTGGTGTGTAGGAGAGGGGATTGATGGGGGTAGAATAGATCCTTGTTTTGGTTTGGGGGTGATCTGAGATGGTGGTGAACAGCTGCCTTGGAGGCCTGGAGAGAAGAACGATATTCAGGAGAATGGGGAAGTTGTTTCCAGAAGCTGGAAGAAAGGAACAAATTAATGTAGGTAAGAAGTGATGCTGAATTTTGGAGTTTCACCAGAAGGGGGTTGATAGTGGACCACGCGCTCCCACAAAAAGCCTGGGGGTTGCGGGGAGGGGAGGGGGCGGTTGGAACGAAGCACAGAAAGGGCAGAGGGTGATCGAAGACAGATAAACCACCGACCTGTCTGTGATGGAGGAGTGAGAGGCCCATCAACTCAGCTTTAAATTGGAGATTCCAATGATCTTGAAGTTGAAGGCCTTGGTTTGCATGATGTCAAGCTGAGCAAAGTGTTGACAACAGCCCTCCATTCTTCCTCATTCCAATTGCCATATCTCAGAATCTTTTTATTTTGGAGAACGAAATGAAATTTTAAGTAATTCGATGATGAAAAACCACCTTTGATGACCTTTGTGATAACACCCTTAGAACTGACATTTGACCTGATCTCACACACATTCCAGCAAGATCAATTGTCAATATTTTTATGCCCCAGAAGCCTGTACATCTATTCTACATGCTGTGAAAATATAACCGTGGGATGAAAGCAATTACCTTTTAATTCTGAAGCGATGGGCAAAAAAAACAATTTATTTTAACGCAACCAACAGAGCTCGTGATACTTTGATCGGCTAAGATTCAGTCACCTGAGTATACAACAACAACAACATGCATTTTAAAGGCCATTTTCCCTGCTAGAGCGGGGGTTAGCCTTGCGGTCCCCATGACAATCTTCTCCATTTTGCCCTATTTTCTGCATCTCTCCTTGTTAACCCCCTTGCCCGCATTTCTTCTTCCACCATCTTTAGCCAAGTCTTTCTCGGTCTTCCCCGTCTTCTACTTCCTTCTACATTCATTTCCATCACTCTTCTCAACCAGTCACTTTCATCCTTCCTCAACACATGACCAAACCATCTCAACCTATTCCTCTTCACAGCATCAATCACAGGCTCTATTCCCATCATCTTTCGCAATTCATCATTCGTCTTCCTCTCTCTCAACGATACTCCGCACATCCGTCGAACCATTCGCATTTCCACCCTTTCCAACCTTCGTTGCTGCTCTACGTTCATTACCCATGTCTCGCTCCCATAAATCATAACACTTCTCACACATGCAGCATACACCTTTCCCTTCAGCTTCAACGACACTCCCCTCATCATCAGCACGCCACTCAATTCCCGAAACTTCTTCCATGCACATCTCACTCGAGCAACCGTTGCCGAGTCTGATCCACCTTCTCCATTCAGCATGTCTCCGAGGTAGCAAAATGTTTTCACACCTTCCAGCTTCACACCGTCTCCAAGATCCAACTCAACATTTCCTCCATCTGCAGCTCCCTCTGTGCACACCTTACATTTGAATGTAGCTGCCACACTGGTTAATGACCCTCTCAGACCACTACATTTTTGATGAACCCACTCAGCGCACATTGTACACTGAATGGAGTTCACTCCGACACCCTTCCTACACACAGCACAGGGCCACTTCCCAGTTCTTTCCACCTCACCACATGCTTTACCACTTGCCATCACCTTCGTCTTTCCGATATTCACCTTCAGACCTTTTGTCTCCATACATTCCTTCCACGTGTTCATCTTTTCCTTCAGTCCATCCATACTTTCCGCAATCAACACCAGATCATCTGCATACAACAACTCCCACGGTAAACCCTCCTTTACGTTCTGAGCCAGCACCTCCATCACAGCTACAAATAGTAGTGGACTTAGTACCGACCCCTGATGCACTCCCACCTTCACCTCAAACTCACCACTGTTCCCGTCCTTCGTCCTTACAGCTGTGCGCGCTCTTTTGTACATTGCCATCACTACTCTGATCAACCATTCCTCCACTCCTAACTTCCTCAATGCCCATGTCAATACTTTGCGTGGAACCCGATCGAATGCTTTCTCCAGATCAACAAACCCAAGAAACAACTTCTTCCTCTTCTCCATGTACTTCTCCTGCAACTGCCTCACAATGAAAAGCACGTCTGTCGTTCCTCTTCCTGGCATAAATCCAAACTGCATTTCGTCGATCTTCACTTTCTTCCTTATCCTCCTCTCCAACACCCTTTCCAATACCTTCATTCCATGCTCCAATAACTTTATCGCTCGGTACGAGCCACACTCCAGAGGGTCACCTTTCCCCTTGTATAGAGGGACGAGGGTACTCAGTTCCCAATCCACTGGAATGCGGCCTTCTTTCACCACCAGATTACAGATCTCTGTCATTCTCTTCACACCCCAACTTCCTGCTGCCTTCAACATATCTCCCACAACTCCCGTCGGCCCTCCCGCTTTTTTACCCTTCATTGCTTTTATCGCTTCCTCAACTTCCTTCTCAGTTATCTTCTCTGCCGGTCCTAAAACTGGATTACTCTCTATGTTGCCATCCCATTCATTCTCAGTATTCAACAGCATTTCCATATATCTTTTCCATCTTCCTTTAATTCCATCTGGGTCGACAACGATTTGTCCCACTTCATCCTTCAAGCAGCTCACCCCCATCACATCACACCTCTCTTTCGCTATCTGCTTTGCAATCCTGAATACCGCTCTCTGACCCTCTTCCGAATCCAAGCGTTCTCCGAACATTTTCCTACATGCCTCCTGCGCCTTTGCTACCTCTTTCTTTGCAGTCTTCCTGGCTGCCTTATAACTTTCATGCTCTGCTGTTTCTGCGCCCGTACCCATCGCCTTCGGCCACTCCTTGAACTTCTTCCTCTTCTCGTCAATCCTCTTTCCAACTTCATCATCCCACCACCATGTTTCCGAGTGCCTCGGTGGTCCTTTTGTCCATCCACATACCTCACCAACGGCTCCCAACAGACTAGCTTTCATTGACATCCAACCACTTTCAAGCTCAACCACATCATCCTCGACCCTACTCAGCCTCTCTTTTAATGCCTCCCTTACTGTCACCTCTTTCAACCTCCACACCTTCATTCTCGGTTGGTACTTCACCCGCCGAGCTCTCCTCGCACCTTTCACCCTTACGTCGCAGACAACCAAGTGGTGCTGTGAAACAGCCTCCTCCCCCGGGATTACCTTTGTGTCTCGGAGGTGCCCCCTATCTCGCCTACGCACCATCAGGTAGTCAACGGTTGTCGTCGACCCACCTGACGTGTATGTAACAAGCTTATTATCCTCTTTCTGGAACTGAGTATTACAAATCAACAAATCAGCTCCATCAGCAAACTCCAAAATCCTTTCACCTTCTCCATTTCTCACACCATATCCGTAACCCCCATGAACTCCGTCAAAACCATCCATACTCCTTCCCACATGTCCATTTAGGTCTCCTCCTACCACAACAACTTCCTCATCTTTCACGTTTTCCATCAGCTGCTCTATCGCACACCAGAACTTGTCCTTCTCTTCATCGCTCCGACCAACCTGCGGAGCATATCCCGAGATGACGTTCACCAAGAGCTTTCCAATCATCATTTTCACCATCATCAACCTATCACTCACTCTAGTCACACTCACCACACTGTCTACAAACTCCTCAGAAAACAGGACACCAACACCATTCACGCCCTCCAGGCACCCTTGCCACACAAACTTGTATTTCTGTCCCTGCCTACCCTTCACCATTCTCACACCACTTCCCTTCCATCTCGCCTCTTGCACACAACATATGTCCACTCTTCTTCTGACCAATACTTCCACCACTTCTCCTGATCTCCCTGTCATTGTCCCTACATTCCATGTCCCAAACCTCAGAAAGCGATCTCCACTTTGGGCTGTACCCTGCCCACATGTAGTTGTAATTGTCATGGTTCTCTTTTTGAGGCAATGTTTTTTATGGCCGGATGCCCTTCCTGACGCCAACCCTCTTAGTCGCCTCCTACGACACGCAGGGATACGGCGTACCTATTCTTATCCAGGGTACACACTGGGAAACGTTTAAAACATGGAAATCCTGGGGGGGGGGGGGAGGGGGGGGATCACCGCTGCGGTTTAAACATATTTAAATAAATATTTAAACAAAACCATGAAAACAATCTGGGAAAAGTCTCTAAGTGAGAACGTGGATTTGAGAAAGCAGGAGCAGAGGTGAAAGAACAAACGAGAATATAGGGGGCGGGGCACAAGTCGAGACGAGGAGGCCGCACGAGACACCAGGCCGCACGAGGCGCGGACAAAGAAACGACTAATTACACACAAATTTGCAACAACTACAAAACCAAAACCAAATAGAAACACACAATAACACATACACAACAAAATACGCAGCGGAAATTTGACAAAGAAACGAACGGGAAAACACTCAAACTTTGATGCCGTGGAGAGATCAAAGCAAGCCCCGTGTCACCTGAGTCACCTGAGTATGGGAACACTATATGCTCATATAACATGTTTGAATGTCAAATCCATGCCCGTAACTGCAGTTTGGTCGAGGCACCCCGTAGTTCAACCTCTTTCAGCTGAGATGTTTCTTTCCATCACCATAGTAGGATCTACACTGGTAAGAATGTCCTTGGTGTGAGCAGAGAGGATGTTTGGTTTCATGGGTAATAAAATGATGGAGAAGGTCCATGTGGGTGGAGAGAATTTTGGGTGATCCCAAGATCTTCATGGTTGGTTGGCACCAGTTAACACACAATCTTACTATAATTCACTAAATGTCTGTCTGTCCGTCTGTTCCCAGGTACCGCAAAAACGGCTGACCCGATCGCAACGACATTTTGGGTGGGTAATCCTGGGACCCCCTGGAGTGAAATAGGCTATATTGTTTTTCCAATTTCAGCTTTGTTCTCCAGAATTTTCAGGTTTGGACTCCCGCATAACGTTATTGTCCTGGGTACTGCAAAAACGGCTGCACCGATCGCAACGATTTCCTGGAACCTGTTAGGGATATTTTCCTGCAGTAGTATGTAATAGATGAACCAAAAAATTAAATGTCAGAAGAGAGTCACAAATTTTAATTCCCGAGGAGGACAACACTTTCTGTCTACAAGGAAATACACAGCAAGAACAATAACCTTTATCAAACCATATTACAATTCACAAATTACATTTCAAGATTCACAGAAGGTCCCAAGTGAAATCCTGGTACAGTAGGGATGCACAAAGAAATGCCACACGAAACACCAGCATGCATAGAGTACAGTTAACATACAGTGTAAACATACAGAATCGACCAGCCAAGTAAAACATCCTAAGTACAGCAAACCAACATCTTACAGACCCAGTGCTAATCCTGGTTATTTGGTCATCCGTTCTGATTTTTAAAACATCCTCAAGTGGGAGGAGCAAGTGGAGGGGGGAGGAGTGAAGAGAGGGGAGGAGAGCAGCAGGATTGGTTGGGCAAAGTTTGGGTGGGAGGGAGCAAGGATCGGGGGATACAATGTGATTGGTCAAGTGAAATCTTGGGATGGGAATGCCCCCGCTGGGAGCAGATCTGCATTTACAAATCCTTTAATGAGAAGAATGTGCTGCTTCAGACTCTTCGGCACCTAAGACACTATCAAACATAACGATGCGTAAACGTTGCAGCGACGTTTTATAATGCTATTGCAGGGACATTTATGATTTAATATTTAGAAAATATACAATAAGAAAGTCCTTATTTAATCAAAAGGTCACTCAGTAGCTATGACAATCACATCCTTTTCCAATCTGCAAATCATCTTTTCCCTCATAAGTCAAAATCATACTGCAATCCCACAAAAGATCTTTACTGAGAAGCAGAGAGCCAGAGAGAGCTAGCCTCCATGGATTTTCTATAGGATTTTTTATATTTCAGACTAACCCTTATCGAATACTAATAAGCTATTTTGATTCAGTGTTTAATTATCGTTCTTGTTGAGAGATTTTCCTGAGAACGCTGGCAATTTCATAAAACTATTTATTAAATAAACTCCAAGTAAGAAAGAAAAAAGCGTGCATTCGACCGTCTTGGTTATCCATGGCAAGAATTAAATTTGGATTTTAATAATTAAATTTTGGTCGCTCGTAATTTTGAGTGCGTTAAGCGCACTTCGGGTCCAATCCCACTCCCCGACACCAATTGTTGCAGATCTCTGCGCCGGCCTTTTCCCCTTACCGGGGGGTGGGGGAGGGGGGGGGGGGTGGGGGGCGGAGGGGTAGTCCCCTTGCCTTTGACTGACTGATGGGACCCGGGACCTATGGCGTACTTCCCGGACAGCGCAAAATAGGGTTTTAGGACTAAGAATTCGCTATTACCTAATTACTCACGCTGCCCAAACTCACGCTCGCAAACTCGCAAACTCACTCGCAAAAATTACTCACGCTGCTGAAACGAGGAAATGAGCCCCGCACGAATCATGGGTGTTGGTGGATACGCCGAGCGGTAGCGAACCCGTGATCCGAGCCGTTGTCAAGGACTAGACCCCGATCCCAGCGGTTCTTATTCGTGCCACGCTTACCCAATGGAGAAATCACAGAAGCGGTCGAATTGGGAAGAAAAGGAATAACAAGATTTATTCACACTATGTACAATGGTGAGAAGAAGAAGACACAGTGCAGCCTTAATAACAGTCTTAACTTAATACCCCAGACAAACGGGCCCGTCTCACACAGACATTCACACGGGGATTGCAGATGAAAATCAGCACGTCCAGGGATGGCGTCCGGGCAGCTCTCTCTCCGGTCCCCAGCTCGTACCGCGAAGATGGATAGTAGAGACGGCAAGAGCTTTCCGCGTGTCGTTGGTGCACACGGGATAACACGGGGCGAACGGTAGGGGCTGGGCTCTGGCGGTTACACTGGTGGCTCTTGCCGCGTTCACTCGCGTGGCTGCGTACGTAATAGTTCAATACAGCGCGAAGCCTTGAAGTGTTCACACAATGAAGTGCTCTCAACCAGCCCACTTCTCTCATGCAAGTCCTCACTGCAGTCCTCTCGATACAGCTCCTTCCTCTCGTGCATAGGTTCTCTGGCAAGTCCTTTCTCATAAGTCCTTTCAAGGGCTTTGTGCGAAGGCTTTTATATCCATGCCACGCGAACCTTCTAGCAGTTGCTAGACGCCCTTACCACGCCCTATCACGCCATTCCCTTCACAGCCCTGGTTGGCTGGTGGCCCTTACCGTCATCGCCTCTGATGTGCTCCTTGATGCCGCCCCACCTCGACCCCGTGCTCCTCCCTCTTCTTAGGCCTACCTCATGTTACTTGACTAGTTCTAGCGAATAAAGTGCAGCGAATGCTGCTGGCAGTACCCGGTGTGTACCCTGGATAAGAATAGGTACACCGTATCCCTGCGTGTCGTAAAAGACGACTAAGAGGGTTGGCGTCAGGAAGGGCATCCGGCCATAAAAACATTGCCTCAAAAAGGGAACCATGACAATTACAACTACATATGGGCAGGGTACAGCCCGAAGTGGAGATCGGTTTCTGAGGTTTGGGACATGGAATGTAGGGACAATGACAGGGAGATCAGGAGAAGTGGTGGAAGTATTGGTCAGAAGAAGAGTGGACATATGTTGTGTGCAAGAGACGAGATGGAAGGGAAGTGGTGTGAGAATGGTGAAGGGTAGGCAGGGACAGAAATACAAGTTTGTGTGGCAAGGGTGCCCGGAGGGCGTGAATGGTGTTGGTGTCCTGTTTTCTGAGGAATTTGTAGACAGTGTGGTGAGTGTGACTAGAGTGAGTGATAGGTTGATGATGGTGAAAATGATGATTGGAAAGCTCTTGGTGAACGTCATCTCGGGATATGCTCCGCAGGTTGGTCGAAGCGATGAAGAGAAGGACAAGTTCTGGTGTGCGATAGAGAAGCTGACGGAAAACGTGAAAGATGAGGAGGTTGTTGTGGTAGGAGGAGACCTAAATGGACATGTGGGAAGGAGTATGGATGGTTTTGAGGGAGTTCATGGGGGTTACGGATATGGTGTGAGAAATGGAGAAGGTGAAAGGATTTTGGAGTTTGCTGATGGAGCTGATTTGTTGATTTGTAATACTCAGTTCCAGAAAGAGGATAATAAGCTTGTTACATACACGTCAGGTGGGTCGACGACAACCGTTGACTACCTGATGGTGCGTAGGCGAGATAGGGGGCACCTCCGTGACACAAAGGTGATCCCGGGGGAGGAGGCTGTTTCACAGCACCACTTGGTTGTCTGCGACGTAAGGGTGAAAGGTGCGAGGAGAGCTCGGCGGGTGAAGTACCAACCGAGAATGAAGGTGTGGAGGTTGAAAGAGGTGACAGTAAGGGAGGCATTAAAAGAGAGGCTGAGTAGGGTCGAGGATGATGTGGTTGAGCTTAAAAGTGGTTGGATGTTAATGAAAGCTAGTCTGTTGGGAGCCGTTGGTGAGGTATGTGGATGGACAAAAGGACCACCGAGGCACTCGGAAACATGGTGGTGGGATGATGAAGTTGGAAAGAGGATTGACGTGGAGAGGAAGAAGTTCAAGGAGTGGCAGAAGGCGAAGGGTACGGGAGCAGAAACAGCAGAGCATGAAAGTTATAAGGCAGCCAGGAAGGCTGCAAAGAAAGAGGTAGCAAAGGCGCAGGAGGCATGTAGGAAAATGTTCGGAGAACGCTTGGATTCGGAAGAGGGTCAGAGAGCGGTATTCAGGATTGCAAAGCAGATAGCGAAAGAGAGGTGTGATGTGATGGGGGTGAGTTGCTTGAAGGATGAAGTGGGACAAATCGTTGTCGACCCAGATGGAATTAAAGGAAGATGGAAAAGATATATGGAAATGCTGTTGAATACAGAGAATGAATGGGATGGCAACATAGAGAGTAACCCAGTTTTAGGACCGGCAGAGAAGATAACTGAGAAGGAAGTTGAGGAAGCGATAAAAGCAATGAAGAGTAGAAAAGCGGGAGGGCCGACGGGAGTTGTGGGAGATATGTTGAAGGCAGCAGGAAGTTGGGGTGTGAAGAGAATGACAGAGATCTGTAATCTGGTGGTGAAAGAAGGCCGCATTCCAGTGGATTGGGAACTGAGTACCCTCGTCCCTCTATACAAGGGGAAAGGTGACCCTCTGGAGTGTGGCTCGTACCGAGCGATAAAGTTATTGGAGCATGGAATGAAGGTATTGGAAAGGGTGTTGGAGAGGAGGATAAGGAAGAAAGTGAAGATCGACGAAATGCAGTTTGGATTCATGCCAGGAAGAGGAACGACAGACGCGCTTTTCATTGTGAGGCAGTTGCAGGAGAAGTACATGGAGAAGAGGAAGAAGTTGTTTCTTGGGTTTGTTGATCTGGAGAAAGCATTCGATAGGGTACCACGCAAAGTATTGACATGGGCATTGAGGAAGTTAGGAGTGGAGGAATGGTTGATCAGAGTAGTGATGGCAATGTACAAAAGAGCGCGCACAGCTGTAAGGACGAAGGACGGGAACAGTGGTGAGTTTGAGGTGAAGGTGGGAGTGCATCAGGGGTCGGTACTAAGTCCACTACTATTTGTAGCTGTGGTGGAGGTGCTGGCTCAGAATGTAAAGGAGGGTTTACCGTGGGAGTTGTTGTATGCAGATGATCTGGTGTTGATTGTGGAAAGTATGGATGGACTGAAGGAAAAGATGAACACGTGGAAGGAATGTATGGAGACAAAAGGTCTGAAGGTGAATATCGGAAAGACGAAGGTGATGGCAAGTGGTAAAGCATGTGGTGAGGTGGAAAGAACTGGGAAGTGGCCCTGTGCTGTGTGTAGGAAGGGTGTCGGAGTGAACTCCATTCAATGTACAATGTGCGCTGAGTGGGTTCATCAAAAATGTAGTGGTCTGAGAGGGTCATTAACCAGTGTGGCAGCTATATTAAAGTGTAAGGTGTGCACAGAGGGAGCTGCAGATGGAGGAGATGTTGAGTTGGATCTTGGAGACGGCATGAAGCTGGAAGGTGTGAAAACATTTTGCTACCTCGGAGACATGCTGAATGGAGAAGGTGGATCAGACTCGGCAACGGTTGCTCGAGTGAGATGTGCATGGAAGAAGTTTCGGGAACTGATTGGCGTGCTGATGATGAGGGGAGTGTCGTTGAAGCTGAAGGGAAAGGTGTATGCTGCATGTGTGAGAAGTGTTATGATTTATGGGAGCGAGACATGGGTAATGAACGTAGAGCAGCAACGAAGGTTGGAAAGGGTGGAAATGCGAATGGTTCGACGGATGTGCGGAGTATCGTTGAGAGAGAGAGGAAAGCAAATGATGAATTGCGAAAGATGATGGGAATAGAGCCTGTGATTGATGCTGTGAAGAGGAACAGGTTGAGATGGTTTGGTCATGTGTTGAGGAAGGATGAAAGTGACTGGTTGAGAAGAGTGATGGAAATGAATGTAGAAGGAAGCAGAGGACGGGGAAGACCGAGAAAGACTTGGCTAAAGATGGTGGAAGAAGAAATGCGGGCAAGGGGGTTAACAAGGAGAGATGCAGAAAATAGGGCAAAATGGAGAAGATTGTCATGGGGACCGCAAGGCTAACCCCCGCTCTAGCAGGGAAAATGGCCTTTAAAATGCATGTTGTTGTTGTTGTTGATGTCATATGTACAAATCTCAAAACCGTATCAATATGTTACGGCCTGAAGCACACCAAGCCAAGCCTTCAATCACACTGTCTTTATTTATGGATTATCACACGAAAATCTCTTCCTACACATAAAACCAAGAAGGGAGTAAAGAGGGAAAAACCCAAATAGGCCAGTCCAAGAGTAGGCCGGTCCAAGAGTAGGCCGATCCAAGAGTAGGCCGGTCCAAGAGTAGGCCGGTCCAAGAGTAGGCCGGTCCAAGAGTAGGCCGGTCCAAGAGTAGGCCGGTCCAAGAGTAGGCCGGTCCAAGAGTAGGCCCCAAGGCAGGCCCAACAGTAAGCCCCAAGGCAGGCCCAGTGGTAGGCCCCAGTAGTAGGCCCAACAGTAAGCCCCAAGGCAGGCCCAACAGTAGGCCCCAAGGCAGGCCCAACAGTAGGCCCCAGGGCAGGCCCAGTGGTAGGCCCCAGTGCAGGCCCAACAGTAGGCCCCAGTAGTAGGCAGCAAGAGTTCGATCAACGTCACCCTTCAGGTAGAGAGATTGCAGCTGGACACTCTACACCCCCCGAAAAAGCATTCTGCCATAAGCCCTCCTCCAAAATGGCCACTCACTTCTCTGAATAACCTTCCTGGCCACTCCCCCGCCCTACAGCCAATCATAGGCTTTATACACATGGAACAAACCACTTGGTCTAACTCACAGGGGGGTGTGGGGGGAAGAAGAAGAAAAAGGTCACAAACCGTAACACCTCCCATCCTTAAAGAAGAAAACTTGACCTCAAGAAAAGTTTTCTTTTGCAAAGGCAGGATAAACAGTGCAAGCATAAACTTAACCCAGCATAAACAGTGCAATAAACAAACAGCCATCTCTCCTTGTGACATTTACAGGCATCATAGCTCATATGCAGGGGCACAAAAAAAAAACTCTTAAGCTCGAGATAGAGCATCTGCAATGACATTATCTTGACCCGAAATATGTACAATTTTCAAGAGGTACGGCTGTACTAAAAGCCCCCATCGGTTCCCTATCAGGTGCTTGTCGAGCCACGCTGTCTAATTCACTGGAGTCAATATATTGATGCTTTATATGACCTACCAACTGGCCGGCCGAGGTCGGCCTCATGCTCATAGTACCTTTTAAGCATATTAACGTGGCACACCCGGCGGGGTTTCCATCTGTCATGTGTCCGCACCACGTAGTTCACCTCTCAGCTTTTTTTCGACCCAGTAGGGACCGCTAAACTTCGCCAATAGTGGCTCCCCAGGCAGAGGTAGTGAAACTAGCACTTTGTCTCCAGGCCTAAAATTACGAGCTGTCATATTCAGGTCAAAATGGGCCTTCATTACTCGCTGAGATACTTTCAAATGTTCCTTGGCGACATTGCAGACGGTGGTAAGTCTTTCCCGGAAAGTACCTACATAGTCCCGAAGGTTATGGTTCTCCGTCTCTTCGAGGAATCTTTCTTTCACTACTGGGGAAACACAAACCCTATTGCCAGCCAAATCATTTCCCAATACGAAACTAATACCCTCTATGGGGAGAATGGGGACTGTTCCTACCATCACGGGTTCTGTGACCAAATCAGACCAAGTTCACCCTATGTAAGGGGACTGGGACATAACGACCTGCAATGCCCTGGATTAAGGCACTCGCTTTCCCCAAACTACTCAAAGTCGATGGTAAAACAGTCGACAACATCAACGACTGGGCGGCCCCAGTATCCCTCAGAATAACTACAGACTTGACTTTCCCGTCCCAAGACACTTGGCCCTTTGACACAAAGGGTTTATAATGGTCCTGCACGGGGCTCGTAAGGTCCGCAGTATCCTCAGCCTTAACTGGAAGGGCACGATCCCTGTGGCTGTTCACTTTGGTTCGGACCAATGCAATAGGTCTAACGGAGTCTCCCTGCTTCTCCTCCCTTTGCAATTTCCAACAATTCGACTTCAGATGTCCCCTCTGTTTACAGTACTAACACGTGGGGGCCGGTCCCCAGCGAGATGCCTGACTCGACCACTCAAACGGTCTACCCAGAGACGGCCACACCAATGGACCCCTATGGTCTGTCCACTTCCCCTCTGACCGGTCCTCACTAACCCCCTTCTTGTTATCCCAGGTAGTACCATAATGAGGAAAACCAAGGCCTCTCTTATGGGTAAGTTCATAATCATCTGCTCCAACAGCAACTTTTTTCAACCCACCAACCTTATGATCCGTAAGGTGTGTCCTCATGTCCAAGGGGATACTGTTCCTAAACTCTTCCATCAAGATAACCTCCCTTAGATTACCATAGGTCCTATCCACTTGTAGAGAACGATACCACCGATCAAAACTCATTTCCTTCTCCCTCGCAAATTCAACAAATGTCTGCCCAGCCTGTCTTTTTAAGGTTCGGAACTTCTGCCGGTATGCTTCCGGAACTTGCTCATAGGCTGACAACACAGCCTTTTTAACAGCCTCATAATTCTCTGACTGATCCTCTGACAGAGCTGAATACACTTCCTGGGCTCTCCCTATGAACCCACTTTGTAGTAGCAGGGTCCAGTATTGTACGAGCCACTGAAGACGTTTTGCTATCTTTTCAAAAGACAGAAAAAACGTTTCCACCTCCTCCTCGTTAAACTTGGGAACAAGCCTAATGTTCCGAGCCACATCAAAGGAACGGGGGAGATCATTTTGACCCCAAACCTGAATCGATGGAAACCGGTTGGGCCTGTCCCACCTGAATTTCTAATTTTCTTAACTCAAACTCTCGTTGCCGGTCTTCTTTTTTCTCTTTCAAACTCTCTTTGCTTTTCTTCCTTTTCTCTTTCAAACTCTCTTTGCCGTTCCTTGTCTTCTAACTTCAGTCTGAGCTGTCTTTCTTCTGATTCTATCCGGGCCCATTCCAAGGCTTCACTCCTCAATCTTACCCATGGTTCTAAACCCATGTGACTGACAATAGCCGAATCAATCTCTGCCTTTTTCATATGAGATGTCCCACTAACCCCAAGATGATCAGCTACAGCTCGTAACTCTACCTTACGTAACAGTTCTGCATCTTGCACCGATAGCCCCTTTTTCTCCACAAATTCCTTCACTTCAAAGTCCATCTCCTCAGCCATGGTGTACGACTGCAGTAAATATAGAAGTATCAGCACCGTAAACAAAAGTCAAATTATCTGCCAATGAGAAAACTTACTACTGCGGAAAACAAAAACAAAAATCCAAGACAGTTAGCATGTAATCCAGTATCCCGGACGAGCCCCCAATTTGTTACGGCCTGAAGCACACCAAGCCAAGCCTTCAATCACACTGTCTTTATTTATGTATTATCACACGAAAATCTCTTCCTACACATAAAACCAAGAAGGGAGAAAAGAGGGAAAAACCCAAATAGGCCAGTCCAAGAGTAGGCAGGTCCAAGAGTAGGCCAGTCCAAGAGTAGGCCGGTCCAAGAGTAGGCCTGTCCAAGAGTAGGCCTGTCCAAGAGTAGGCCGGTCCAAGAGTAGGCCGGTCCAAGAGTAGGCCGGTCCAAGAGTAGGCCGGTCCAAGAGTAGGCCGGTCCAAGAGTAGGCCGGTCCAAGAGTAGGCCGGTCCAAGAGTATGCCGGTCCAAGAGTATGCCGGTCCAAGAGTATGCCGGTCCAAGAGTATGCCGGTCCAAGAGTATGCCGGTCCAAGAGTATGCCGGTCCAAGAGTATGCCGGTCCAAGAGTATGCCGGTCCAAGAGTATGCCGGTCCAAGAGTATGCCGGTCCAAGAGTATGCCGGTCCAAGAGTAGGCCCTAGGGCAGGCCCAACAGTAGGCCCCAAGGCAGGCCCAACAGTAGGCCCCAAGGCAGGCGCAACAGTAGGCCCCAGGGCAGACCCAGTGGTAGGCCCCATTGTAGGCCCCCTGGCCCCTCCCCCCCTCTGAATCACCTTCCTGGCCACTCCCCCACCCCACAGCCAATCATAGGCTTTATACACCTGGACCAAACCACTTGGTCTAACTCACAGGGGGGTGTGGGGGAAGGAAGAAGAAAAAGGTCACAAACCGTAACAACATATACGTACAGTCACGTGAAAAAGTAAGTACACCCCATGTAAAGTTTTGACTTTTTCAACATATTTCAACATGCAGCTATTTGATCTTCCTTTCAACAATATTCATAGACAAAGGTGATATTATATAACGAATATCATGAAACATTTATATTTTGTAGTTCATTGTGTAATTTAAATAAACATAAATGCAAATTTCGCATGTGGAAAAAGTAAGTACACCCCGACATTTATCACTACTTCAAATACCTAAAATTAGAATCAGGTGCACCAGCTCATGTGCAAATGATTAGAACATCGTTGGAGAGGATCTTGGAGGAACCTGTCTTTTTTTAAACCTCAGACATTTAGTTTGGTTTGCTCTTTGTTGTTGAAGTGTGTGGCGTCACCATGCCTAGATCAAAAGAGCTCTCTGAGGCCTTCAGAAAGAAGGTTATAGATGCCTACAAGTCTGGGAAGGGATTTAAATAGATCTCCAAACAATTTGAAATCAATCATTCGACTGTCCGGAAGATCATCTACAAGTGGAGAATATTCCAAACAACTGCCAACTTGTTCAGGCCAGGCCGCCCCAGCATGTTCAACCCGAGAGCAGACCGCAAGATGCTGAAAGAAGTCTCTAAGAACCCCAGAATGTCATCACGGGACCTACAGGTCGCTCTTGCCACTGTTGATATCAAAGTGCACGAGTCTACCATTAGAAAGAGGCTGCACAAATTTGATCTACATGGGAGGTGTGCCAGGAGGAAACCTTTCCTGTCCAGAAAGAACATCCGGGCAAGACTAAAGTTTGCCAATGAACACCTAGGCAAAGACCAACACTTCTGGAACAATATGCTCTGGACAGATGAGTCAAAGGTCGAGCTATTTGGCCACAGTACCAGAAGACATGTTTGGCGAAAACCAAAGACAGCATTTGACCACAAGAATCTGATACCAACTGTAAAGCATGGTGGTGGAAATATTATGGTTTGGGGCAGCTTTGCTGCATCAGGGCCTGGGCAGCTCACCATCATAGAATCCACTATGAATTATTCATTGTACCAGAGGGTGCTTGAGGATAATGTGAGGCCATCTGTCGGAAAGTTGAAGCTCAACCGAAGGTGGACCTTGCAACATGACAATGACTCTAAACATATAGTAAGGGAAACATATGAAAATCTGTTAACTAAATTGTTACCAAAAAATTTATTCACCAATATGTTTGTAAAGGTGTGTAATAACATGTGTTAAAATGTTGAAGGTCAACTCCCGTGGGAAACCCAGAAAAAAAGCTGTTGAATTCGGGTACCGAAAAATTATTTTCGAGAATTTTTATTTTTTTAAATCGGCCCTTAAGTAACTTATGAGGGGTCAAATAAGGGTTTTTCATGATTCTGAGTTGATTGTTAACATTTATATTTCACCACAGACACTCCTTTGTGGAAAAATAATTTCTAAATATATCTCATTTTCTACTTTGCAGGACATGGAGTCTAGCAATATGGATGAAGACGTTACTCCACCTGTGCTCAATTGCTTCATCTGTGCACGCTCGGATACACCAGCTGAAAGGCTCATACAGGCAACTCCAAAGGGATACTCAACTTTATTGAAACAAGCAGAAACTGTCGAAAATGTTACTGTTGTGGAACGTATGAAGGAGGCTCAAAAGGAAGGAAAACTGAGGTACCACCAGAAGTGTAAAAATGATCTGTACAACAACTTTGTTGCAACCACCAAGAAGTCAGCTCAAGCATCAAAGGCAGAGAAAGAGTCATCAAAGTTGAAGAGAAGATGCACTACTTGTGAGTTCAGTTCATCAACTGGCTGCAGTTCTAGAAGATCACAGTCAGTTGACCTCCTGTATAAGGATGTATGCATTCTTTGCAACCAACCAGCCCAGCTCTACAAAAATAATCCAGCACAAGCTAGAAAGAAATACAGAGTGCCAGATAATTTGACTGCAGATACACTGAAGGCAAGCTTGCTGAAGACAGCACGGAGTCGCGGGGATGACTGGGGCACTGAAGTCAATGGACGCCTGGAAGGGATCAATGACTTGGTAGCAGAAGAAACACTGTACCATTTGCGATGCAAACTTATGTTTGCGAGAGGTGACAGTTTGTCCAAGACTGATGAGGAAGGAAAAAGGAAGAGAGGACAGAGGAGTATTGATGAGGAGCGAGAGGCAGTTTTTATTGAATTCTGCGAATGGTTAGACTCAGAATTAGAGCATGGGGTAATGAACATGGACCAAGTCCATGAAAAGCTGCAGGAGTTTGATCAGTCACCAGAGAAGAGCCTTTCTTATTCAAAGCATTGGCTAAAGATAAAACTTCTGGAGAAATACGAAGACACCTTGTATTTCACAACACAGGAAAGAAGGGCAGATGTACTCTGTCTCAAAGATGGCACCGACAATATTCTGCGAGAGCATCATGCTAATCTTGACCATGGAGATGAGAAGACTCAGATCATAAAGACGGCACTCAAGTTCATATCCAATGATATTGCCTTGATTGATTTAGGTCCAAAGTCATACCCCACCACACACAGTATGACTGACATCGATAGTCAGCTGACACTTGTTCCTGCAAGCCTTCAGATGTTCTTGAGACCGATTGTCAAGACAGACGAAAGAGTTGCCGTTTGGGGGCAGAATTTTATTAAGGCCTGTCGACCTCGGTCTGGAGTATTGCCACACCAAATGGGGCTTGCCATACAACTTGATCATAGATTTGGGTCAAAATGGATGCTCAACAAGTTCCACCGGCTGGGATACACTGAGTCTTACACGGAGACACAAAACTACAAATACTGCTTCCTTAATAGTAGGAGTGGAGATGATGTTCCAGATACTTCTGGCACTCTTGACACCATTGTGGAGGAAACCGATGAACAGATCAATGATGAGGTTGCGGTTGATGCTGCGCTTGAGGATCAATCAGTGATGACAGCCAAAGTGCCAGCCAGTGAAAGTGAATTGTCAAGTAATGATCAGGTGGTCTTTATGGAGGTTGGGGAAACAAACAATGCAGTCACTCAGTTTGTTGGAGACAATATAGATTTAAACATTGTCTCTATTCACGGAAACACTCCCTTTCACTCAATGGGTTGGATCGAAGTCACCTCTCCGGCACCACCTTTGCCAGATCCACAGACAACAGCAGCTTTCCCCCGGGTGAAGTTGAAGGCACTCGACAAAGCTAAGATCCTGAGAGGAACTGAAGTAAAGATTATTCCATTTACGAACAGGAAACAGATAGGAACGAACGCGATCATGTTTCTCCCCCTCGCTGAGCTTTCCTCCTCCCTGGCTCATGATCAGCCACTCCTCACTCCAGGTGACACACTCTGGTTTAGGTCAAAGGGTGGGTGGGTGATCAAACCAGAGACTCTACCTCCAACAGAGGGTGCAGCTGCACAACATTCACTCCGTGCCTACCTGCAGACCCGGGACTGGATCCTTCTACAGAGCATGTCTCTGAACCCCAGTGACTATGGATGGTCAATAGGTGTGCATGGGTATGAGCCAGTTCCAACACTGGACCCCACGGCTCCTGAGGAGCTATTGCAGTTCACGAGCTGTAATTGTCATGGAGATTGCAGCAACCGGCGATGCAGCTGCAAGAAGAATGGGGTCACGTGCATCTCGGCCTGTGGAGTCTGTAATGGCATTACATGCAGAAACTGCAGTCATGATGTTGTTGAGTCTGAAGAAGACATAGACAATGACTGTTGAAACTTCTGACATTGTGAATGAGAAATAACTCTTGAGTATTGTATATGTATGTGAAATAAAAGCTACTTTGTGTGTAAATGTAAAAGTGAAAATATAAATGTTAACAATCAACTCAGAATCATGAAAAACCCTTATTTGACCCCTCATAAGTTACTTAAGGGCCGATTTAAAAAAATAAAAATTCTCGAAAATAATTTTTCGGTACCCGAATTCAACAGCTTTTTTTCTGGGTTTCCCACGGGAGTTGAACTTCAACATTTTAACACATGTTATTACACACCTTTACAAACATATTGGTGAAGAAATTTTTTGGTAACAATTTAGTTAACAGATTTGTGAAATATCTCATAAAATGCCCTTACTAATCTATCTATAATTCCAGTAATCTCTGTGTGTATGTGTGTGTGTCTGTGTGTGTGTGTGTTTGTCTGTGACCGCTGTTTCTCGACAACCACGGGTCCGATATACTTGAAACTTGCCAGGTATATTGCTGGGGACCCGAGGATGTGCCTTTTCAAGGTTTGAAATTAATCGGACAAGTGGTTCCCAAGGTATGGTCACCGTACTCGCAAGCCGTTCGCTTTGGCTTTGCGAATGGCCCAAACCATTTCATGTAAATAGAGGGGGGGGGGGGGGTTCTACCGTACTCGCAAGCCGTTCGCTTTGGCTTTGCGAATGGACCAAACCATTTCATGTAAATAGAGGGGGGGGGGGGGGGTTCTGTGGTCGTTACTGCCACGTGGTTTCAAAGTTTTTTGTTGTTGTTGTTGTTTGCACGCATGTTTTTTTGCACCCACGTACGGGCACGCCCTAGTACCAGTAAATCCACCAAGGAATGGCTGAAAAGAAAGAAATGGAGGGTTCTGGAATGGCCAAGTCAAAGCCCGGATTTAAATCCCATCGAGATGTTGTGGGGGGATTTTAAACGAGCTGTGCATGCAAGAAACCCCTCAAACATCGCACAGCTGAAAGAATTCTGCATGGAGGAGTGGGCAAAAATTTCTCCCAGTCATTGTCAGAGACTGGAAGACACTTATATAAGAAACACCTACTTGAGGTTGTTTCTGCCAAAGGGGGCAATACCACCTATTAGAGCCAAGGATGTACTTACTTTTTCCACATGCGAAATTTGCATTTATGTTTATTTAAATTATACAATGGACTACAAAATGTAAATGTTTCATGATATTTGTTGTATTATATCACCTTTATCTATCAATATTGTTGAAATGAAGATCAAATAGTTGTATGTTGAAATATGTTGAAAAAGTCAAAACTTTACATGGGGTGTACTTACTTTTTCACGTGACTGTATGTATACGTATATATACATATACATATATACATACACAATTACACATATATACATATATACAATATACATATATACATACACATATATACAGACTTGGCATTTAATATGGAATATTTTTTTTGTGGGGGTGAACTTACTTTTCAAGATGTCTTAGAACCAAAATCCATGATCTTTCTTGGGAAAACCACATTTCCAAGCTGGCCTCCAAAGCCAGTCGCCGACTGGGCATCCTCCGTCGTGCGAAGTCCTTCCTCGGCACACCTGAGCTCCTCACCACTTACAAGGCTTTCATCCGCAGCTCAATGGAATACTGTTCTCCCCTATGGGCTGGTGCTCCTGCCTCACAACTGGCTCGGCTTCACGCTGTTGAATCCAAAGCTTTCAAAATCATTGGAATCTCCCGCGATGAAGCTATCTCTGAGGGCCTTTCACTCACTCACCGCAGGCAGGTAGGTGGTCTTTCTGTCTTCTACCGACTCCTCTCCGGCCTTGCTCCCCCAGCTCTCTCTGTGCTCTGTCCCCCAAATATTCCTACAGGTCGCACAAGATCTGCCAGCAACCCTCTGATGGTTAAACTGCCGAAATCTCGGCTCTCTGCTCACCTTCACTCCTTCATTCCTCTTTTCTCCCGCCTGTGGAACAAACTCCCACACTCCCTTCAATCCCTCTCCTCCCTCCAGGTCTTTAAAACAGCTGTTCACCACCATCTCTTATCTTCCCCCATCCATAACCTTGATCTTTTCTACCCCCACTAATTCACCCCAGATCCACCTTGTTTGAAATTCCAACTTATTTCCTGGAAATCCTGGCAGTGTCCATATGTTTATACCTCTCCCACCCCCCCCCCCTTCACATGCCTCCCCCCCTTCACATGCCTCCCCCCCTTCACATGCCTCCCCCCCAAAGCCCTCTCCCTCCCACAGATCTCTCGATGTCTCCATGTCTCTCGGTCCCTGCTCTCAAATGTTGTGTTTGTGTCCTTCCCCCTCTCTCCCCATCTTGTCTACCGCTCCCGATGTTATTTGTTTTATGTGTCTGTTTGTCTTTCTGTGTGATTAATGTTCGCTCTTTCACGAGCCTCGATCTTGTATACAAAAAAAAAAAAAAAAAAAAAAAAAAAAAAAAAAAAAAAAAAAAAAAAAAAAAAAAAAAAAAAAAAAAAAAAAAAAAAAAAAAAAAAAAAAAAAAAAAAAAAAAAAAAAAAAAAAAAAAAAAAAGTTCATTGGAATTATGTTGAAATTATTCTAGATTTTGTGAATGTGACCTTTAAAAGAAACAAAAACCACATTTGACATTTCGAAGCAAATAAATTGATCCTTGAAAGTGATGTAAACTGATATCAAACTCAATTCACGGACAGTACTGTGTTAAACTTCTGTACGTTATCCAGAAGTATCTCTTTATTTTGCACATTAGCCAAAAATCTTTTTAACAAAAACAAAAGATAAATTACGACTGGGATTACGGACAGTAAAATTACAGTTCAGTACTTCGTGTAACCCCCATGAGCATTCAGGAGAGCACGTACTCGTTGAGGCATTCTGTTCACGAGATTTGCCAAGGTTTGGACAGGAATCGCTTGCCATGCAGTGACAATAGTCTGCTGCAATTCACGCACAGAGGTAGGCTGCTGGTCCAAGTTGTCGATTTGACGCGTTAATTCTGCCCACAAGTTCTCTTTCGGATTCATATCCGGGGACATGGCAGGCCACTCCATATGCTCTACACCACGGCCAGCAAGAAAGTGCTGGATCATGCGAGCACGATGAGGCCGTGCATTGTCATCTTGGAAGACAAAGTTTCCTAGAAAGGCCACACAAACAAATGGAAGCAATGTTTCTTCCAGAATGACCCTGTGCTTGAACTGGTTCAGGTTTCCATTCAGAACAACCAGGTTAGTTTTGCCCCCTGCATGAAAAGCAGCCCAAACGGTCACCCCAACACCTCCAGCTTGGACTCTTGGCACTATTCAATCTTCATTGTGGGCTTCATGCACTTGTCTGCGCACTCGGACGCGGCCATCTTGACGATAGACCAGAAATCTAGACTCGTCACTGAAGATCACGTGATTCCAGTGTCCTGGCTGCCATTGACGGTGCTCTCTGGCCCACTGCAATCGGCGCTGGCGGTGTTGTCTGGTCAGACGTGGCTTTCTCAGGGGACGCCTGGCACGATAGCCTGCTTGAACCAGTCGTTGGTCGACTAGCCTTCTGGATACAGGCACATTTGTCAGTTGCTGCCACTCAGCCTGAAGCCGATTAGCTGACTTGGTACGGCCATTGCGGACTAACCGGTGCAGCTGGCGATAATCCCTCCTTGTGGTTCTGCGGGGACGTCCTGGCCTCGGTATTGGAGTAGGGGCACCCCTCTAAGCCTTTCGTTTCAGGATCTTTGGCACCTGACCTTGAGTGATGCCATACTGCCAAGCAATAGCACGCTGTTTCATGCCGGAATTTCGTAAAGCCACCACTCCATGACAAACAGCATTGTCGAGTTGACGGACCATCTCCAGGGGAAGCGGCAATAACTTTTGTAGACGTGCAGCAGTTGTTTTCCACTAATACAGAACGTAACAACCCTTATATACCTGATTGTGAAGCCAATCGTCGAATGTACCTGTCCGTACATTTTGTCACGCCACCTGTGATCCTGTTATTGACTTCTTGCTGCGACAGACAATCAGAGACATGGTTCTTTCAACAAAGAAATCACCGAAGCGTAAAAGAAACTCACCAGATTGATATACCGAGTTCAGAAAGAAAACCCAAGTCAAGAAAAAAAAATATTCCATATTAAATGCCAAGTCTGTACATATACTAGCAGAAGTACCCGGTGTTGCCGGGCAGGGGAGGGGAGGGAAGGGGAGGTGAGGGGAGGGGGGGAGGAAATGGGAGGGGAGAGGAGGAGGGGAGGTGAGCGGAGAGTGGGGAGGGGGAGGGGGGAAGGGGAGGGGAGGGGGGGAAGGGGTGAGGGGAGAGGAAGAGGAAGAGGGGAGGGGGGAGGGGAAGGGGGCAGAGGGGGGAAGGGGAGTGGCTCACGTTTCTGAGTGAATGTGGCTCACGTTTCTGGGTTCAGTGTGATGCCGATCAGGAAGAAGAAGAAGCCATACTACCAAATTCGTACACTTCCGGAATTTTGATTTATTTGTATTCAAATGTCTGGTAATTGTTTTGTATTTATTTATGCAAATGTGTACTTGTATATAACTGGCATTAATTTTAAAAGGCTTTGGCACTTCGAGGCATTTTTATTTTTTATTAACTTCAAAAAAACGAACTTTTTTTTCTTCAATTTTTTTTTTTTTGCTTACCTAGAACACTCCCAGGCCTACTCACCGATGAACCTCTGAAAGTTTGATGAAGATCCGTTCAGCCATCTCTGAATAAAACGCGGACACAGACAACTCGCGTTTATATATACTAGGGCATGCCCGTACTATATATATATCTAAAAGTATATCCCCCCCCCCCCTCTATTTACATGCAATGGTTTGGTCCAAAGCTAACGGCTTGCGAGTACGGTGACAATCCCCCCCCTCTATTTACATGAAATGGTTTGGTCCAAAGCTAACGGCTAGCGGAGTTTGGTAAAGAAATCGCCATAGCGTGCACAAATGCGCAGGAAAGCGAAAGAATCGCAAATTAGTTTTAATTAGTTTTAAAACATAGTTTAATGCCAACATAGCGGCAACATAGTTTGCCAACGTGAAATAAATGAATACGCTCTCAAATGTGCCAAAAAAAAAAAAAACGCTACCCGTACGCTCTACCCCGCCCGTACGCCCGTAAACAAAAAAAACAACGCTCTTCGCTTCCGCCCTTCGCTCTGACTGAATTGGGAGAAATAATGCGCATAAGAAATCGAGAAATTATTATTTTCTCCGGAAGAAATCGAATTACGTACCGTAATGGCGCACGCGCTGGGCTCAGCATCAGCTCGCTCTCACATCGGCCACGCCTACGCAATAACGCGTTCTGTGATTGGATGCCGGAAGTGCAGTCCTCACTGTCCGGAAGGTCGCAAATCGCAGTTACGATGAATCGCAAATTAGTTTTAATTAGTTTTAAAACATAGTTTAACGGCAACATAGTTTGCCGACGGGAAATAAATGAATACGCTCTCAAATGTGCCATCCGAGGCAGTGTGTTCGCCACGTTCGGCACACGCGATAGCTCGCTGCTCTCTGATTGGTTGAATCGTTTTTTGGACATAGCTCGGTAAGTAATTGTCCGATTAATATGAAACCTTGAAAAGGCACATCCTCGGGTCCCCAGCAATATACCTGGCAAGTTTCAAGTATATCGGACCGGTAGTTGTCGAGAAACAGCGGTCACAGACAAACAAACAAACAAACAAACATACACACAGAGATTAGTGGAATTATAGATAGATATAAAGTACCCGGCATTGCCGGGCGGGGGAGGGGAGGGGAGGGGAACGGGGGGGGAGGGGAGGGGAGGGGAGGGGAATGGGGGGGAGGGGAGAAGAGTGGGAGAGGGGAGAAGAGGGGGGGATGGGGCGGGTGAGGGATGGGAGGGGGGAAGGAGGGGGGAGGGGGGAAGGAGGGGAGAGGGGGGGATTGGAGGGGGGAGGGGAGGGGGAGGGGAAGGGGGGAGGAGGGGAGGGGAACGGGGGGAGAGGAGGGGAGGGGAACAGAGGGGGGAGGGGGAGAAGGGTGGGGGAGGGGAGGGGGAGAAGGGTGGGGGAGGGGAGGGGGAGAAGGGTGGGGGAGGGGAGGGGGAGAGGGGAGGGGTAGGGTGGAGGGGGAGGGGTGGAGGGGGAGGGGAGGGGGAAAGGGAGGGTGAGGGGGGAGGGGAAAAGAGGGGGAGGGGAAAAGGGAGGGGGAGGGGGGGGAAGGGAGGGGAGAAGGGGAGGGGTAGGGTGGAGGGGGTAGCGGGGAGGGGGAAGGGGGAGGGAAGGGGATGGCCAGTCAACAATGACGTTGCAGTTCTCATGGTCGGAGAGCAGCACAACAATCGGACATAGTCCTGCATATTCGCAACAGCACGAAGCGGATTTTGGAGACTCACCGATCCTGTGACGTCCTCCAGTACCGGCGTTGCCGGGCGGGGGAAGGGAGACCTGTACATTCCCAACCCGTACATTCGCCCTCTCGACTCAAGCTCACTCGGACAAAAGCCTCGCACAAATTACACCATGAAGGCCCAATGGTCATGTCTATGCCACAAATCACGGGCGCACTGAATTGAAAATATATAGAACGCTCATACTCCGTGAAAAGTGAAGCCGCCGTGTCGCCATCTTGGTCAGCACGACTCGACCAACTCGCTTCGCGGATCTCGTTTTGTGCGGCAATAAACTGCTCCAATCGGTTACGGAAGGGTTGTGGAAAGACGTTTCACAGCTGTTTCAAAGACATTTAATTCATATCGCACAAAATCGATACAAAACACGATCGCATAAAAGGTGAAAAAACGTGTGACGTGTGACAGGATGGAACATCACGTGATCGCTCTGAGCGAAACGGCTCGACCAACTCGCTTCGCGGATCTCGTTTTGTGCGGCAATAAACTGCTCCAATCGGTTACGTAAGGGTTGTGGAAAGACGTTTCACAGCTGTTTCAAAGACATTTCATTCATATCGCACAAAATCGATACAAAACACGATCGCATAAAAGGTGAAAAAACGTGTGACGTGTGACAGGATGGAACATCACGTGATCGCTCTGAGCGAATCAGTCTGGCGGCGGTAATGGAACATCACGTGATCGCTCTGAGCGAATCAGCGAGCTGCTCTGGAACCGGCTGAGATTAGCGGGTACTTCGCTGAAATGCGCTGAGGTAAATATGAATAAAAAATATGGATCGTCAAATATTTTGAGTTCGGCCATGTTCGTCCCAGGCTCAATGGCCATGTCTATGTCAAATATCAAGCACGTAAGCCTCTCCGTTTAGGAGTCTATCAGTAACATTACACACACACACACACACACACACACACACACACACGCACACACACACACACACACACACACACACACACACACACACACACACACACACACACACAAACTGTGTTTTATATATATAGATAAATCGGGATTGAAATTTAATTCAAAAATTGATCCAGACGTCTATTCTCTTTCAAACATTCAAACCGACAGAGGTAGTTATGTATCACAGCATCTGTAGAATTTTCACCCTTTTACTCAACTCCGTTTCGCTGTTATTTGGTGGAGCAAAAAGTCAACTGAGCTTTATAGATATTTATACATATATATGTTGGAAATGTGGAACTTTAACAGCAAACGATGGCTTTGTTCAAATGCTTGGTCTTGGCAGCAGTTTGCTGCTCATCGTCTTTCTCACCAAAGCAAAACCCCTTTGCTTTGTTTTGTTATTTAATTTGCATGTTCTTACCACGCTGGAGAAGGGCAACTTCTCACACAGTCGCCGTCCTGCGGTGGTCATTCTAGTTGGTTGACCGACTGTCTTAAATAAGGCAAGGCTTGTGACCCCATGGTTTCGTTGCATTCCTGCGTGTCAAAGGGTCAGATCTTGTTGTAAAGCAGACTCCTCCTTCCCTCTCGCATGATCTGGGACATTTTGTACCAGACAGCGTCAAATATTCTTTATCTGCGTACAACTCTAATTGTAAGTGTTTTATATATATATATTTTTTTTTAGAGAAACTTCTTTAATTTTTTTTTTTTATTACTGCAGTTGTGCCCAGTGGTTTCACTTAAAAAAAATTTGGGATGGGGTGGGGGTTTCTGGCTATCTTATAGCTTGTGACATGTGATTAAAGCCTTTTGAAGAAAACTGAGTCAGCAGAAAATTCTTCTCTTTAATTGAGGACTTCTGCCTTTAGCATTTCGAGGCTTGCTCGGAAGGAACATCTGAAGCTTATTTAATCAAGGAAATGTTTTGGCGCGTGGATTAGATGCCCAAATTAGTTCATAGCTTTCGGTGAAAACTGCATTGGAAGTCGCTGTTTCAATCGGATGCCACGAAATGCCCTGGCACATCTGACCAATCGCCATCCTTTGTCGCGACATTTTAAAATCCAATTGTGACAAACAAATTTTGTTTTGTCCTGCTTCCTTTATCTTGTTTTCAACTTGGCATTTATAGCATCACATGTTTCATTCTATAAAGAGTTGGCCTTTGTTTTTTGAAATTTATACTCTATCCCCACTATTGCCCTTTTTAAACATGATCTTAGGCTCGTAAAGAAGTGCCGATACTTGTGTCAAATGCATGATAAAACGTTGTGAGATCTCGATGTACTGCACTTTTCCATGAATCCCAAAAACCCTGGTATATGATGAACAAATCAACACGTGATGTGTGATTTGAACCTGGGTTCCCGACACCATGAGTTTCTTGTTCAAATGGGAATGTCAAATGGAAAAAGCACCATTCCATCATCATTTGAGAAGGAAATGTTCAAGTCCAAATAAATTTAGCATTTTTTTTTCCATTTCCTCCTCCCTCCCACCCGTATTAATATTATTCTGGTGTTGTCTTTTACCTGTGAGATATATATCTCTCTATACCTGTCACCTGCATACAAAAAACATTTCTTAATTATCATCCATTAATATTAAAATCACAAGTAATTGTCGATATTGTTTATTCAATAACAGCTCACCTAAATTCCATGATTCCGATGTTGGGTTCCTGCAAATAATAACGTTTATGTATTGCAATTATTATAGGCTGGACGAAGATGGCGAGCAGTAGGACATACAATGAGAAAGCAAGAGGGACACGAAATACATGTACACAAGTGGGGAAAAGGGGGAAACCACGAAATACATGGAGAAGAAGTGCTGAAAACGAACATTGATTAGAAACTGGAATTGCCCTGAAGAGTGTGGAGAGGCTTGCTCAGGACCGAATAAGATGGAGGATGCTCGTTGTGGCCCTTGATCGTGAAAAGCATGATGGGTCCAAAGTAATGAAGTAATTATAGGCTGGCCAGATGGCCTAGGCCCTAGAGGTACGCACACTTTATTTATTTATTTATTTTTTGTATGCAAAGTCGAGGCTCGTGTAAGAGCTAAATCATTAAACACAAAAAACATAAACGGACACATCAAACATATAATAAAGGGAGCGGGAGACAAGAGGGGGAGAGAGAGGGAAGAGGGAAGCACAACAACAGGAGAGAACAGGGACAGTAGATATGTGGAAGGGAGAGGGTTGGGGCGGGGTACATGGTATAAAACAAGTGGAGACTAGGCTACTAGGAATTTCAGGAATGAAGTCGGAGAGTGAAAGAGGTGGTTTTGGGGTGTTTTAATAGTATAGGTATAGTATAGGTATAGGTATTAATAGTATAGGTATTGGGGGTATAGGGGTAGGTTGGGTTTTTGAATCCTGGCCCAGCTCTCAACTATCATTCCTGCGTTTCACAGGTACGCGGATTCATCAATGTGCGCCGTCCCTCTGATGAACCGTTGAAGTGGGTGTCCTGTCTGCCGACATTAGTTGGTGGACGTCAAAGATCCCAAGGCGTCCTTCGTGCAGAGTAGGCAAGCTATCACCGGCATGCTGAACAAATTACAAATTCCTGCCCCAACAACTGGGAAGGCAATGGCAAACCACCCAGTATAACCCTTGCCAAGAAACTGCTTCGGCAGCACTGCCGCTCTGTAACAGAGTACGGTGAATCAGAATCAGAATTGCATTTGAGAGAGAGAGAGAGAGAGAGATGGCCTTGAGGTGTCTGTAAAACTTTAACAGTGTTTGCACTGCCAATTGGCATCGTTTCGGTGCTGTCATGTACTTTAAAAGTCATGCGGGATGAAAGTAAAATGGATAAATAAATAAAAAATGTTGCTTCCTGCGCACGTCTCTCTTCTTGGTCGCGTGGGAGTGGTACGTGCCTGCACCGATGGATGTGGGATGCATCCATCGTCCCTTCTGAAAGGCAGCCGTTATGCCTTTCTAAGGCATGGCATTCCATTGTGCACAAACCAAGCACCTTCCGTCCATAACACATGCGCAGGAATTAGGAGATTCGGTCATCGTTTTGACTTTGTGTCGTCTCTCCTACCTCTTCCCTTCTCCCCTCCAGTTAACCTGATCGCTTGAACAAGTCGGAAAACAATATAATTATGTAAGCTGGGAGTCATTTAAAGATGTGCCGAGGCATTGACGCATGATTGGCAGAGGCATTGGTATTGTTGGGCTAAAGTTAATAAGATGTTCACGAGGAGTTCTTTGAGGACGGAACCAGGACAGACGCGTTTTCCCAATTATTCAGCGGAAGGCTTTTGTTTTTGGGTTATCCGTCCGGCTATTCGTGCTTAACAGAGTTTCATTACTGCGATAACTTGTGACCTTCTGAATGGGGTTTTGACCAAACTCGAATGTACTCGAATGCAAACAAAAACAAATTCGATGTTGGGGTCAAAAGGTCAAATATCTATGGTCATGTGACGTTTAATATCAAAATCTTTGTTACTGCAATAACTTGTGAGCCGCAGGAGGGGTTTCAATCAAACTTGACGCCATTCTGGATGAACCGATTCAGTTTTGGGTTCAACAGGTAAAGGTCATGTGACCTTTGAAAATAATTTTGCTGATCATAACTCGAGCTGCAAGCATCTGATGTTTTCTCTCCTCGATCTCTTTTGTCTCTCTTGCACTCACTCTCTCTACCTCCCACCTGACCTTTAATTTCCCTCGCCAGGTGGTATTGTATTCGGGTCTGTTTGTTAGGTTTTGTTACTTGCCGGAAAAGATTCCGGCAAGTATGTTGATCTGTTCGTTTGTTTGTCTGTCTGTCTGTCTGTCTGTCTGTCTGTCTGTTTGTTTGTCTGTCTGTCTGTTTGCAGCACTGCGTCTACACCGTTGCACGTAGAATCACCAAGCTTTGCACACATATTGGTCTTGCCCTGGAATAGACTGTGCCCAATTGATGACGTCATCGGTCACGTGGTTCGGCCGCCATCTTGGAAAAACCGAAAAACTTTGCACCTCCATATCTCCGAAAGTGCTGAACAGAAAAAATTGAGACATGGCTCATTGCAAAGAACTCCCCATGGGGAATAAAATATGTTAATGATGACGTCATCAGTCACGTGGTCGGCCACCATCTTGGAAAAACGGCAAAACTTTGCACCACTATATCTCCAAAAGTGCTGAACAGAAAAAATTTAGACATGGCTCAATGTAAAGAACTCTCGATGGGGAATAAAATATGTTAATGATGACGTCACCAGTCACGTGGTTCGGCCGCCATCTTGGAAAAACCGAAAAACCTAGCACCTCCATATCTCCGGAAGTGCTGAATAGAAAAAATTGAGACATGGCTCATTGCAAAGAACTCTCCATGGGGAATAAAATATGTTAATGATGATGTCATCAGTCACGTGGTTCTGCCGCCATCTTAAAAAAAACCGAAAAACTTTGCACCTCCATATCTCCAAAAGTGCTGAATAGAAAAAATTGAGACATGGCTCATTGTAAAGAACTCTCCATGGGGAATAAAATATGTTAATGATGATGTCATAGGTGCCTCCATTATGACGTCATAATTCGACAAGTACAAAACTTCATTGATCAAGATGAAATTTCTTGAGCATCTTCAAGGAATAAATTAGTTTAGAAAACAAATAATGATGATGTCATCGGTCACGTGGTTCAGCCACCATATTTGTCCAAAATGGCCAATAAAAAAGTCCGTTCCGGCAAGTCCTCGGTCTCTGACCGATTTTTCATTTGTTCGTCTGTCTGTCAGTACATGATGTGTTTATGAAGGCCACAAGCACCACCTGGTGGTCGCCAGTATTACATGCGGTGTTTTGTTCAACCAGTACGTCTCAAAACAGTGCATGATTAAAATCCAATACTGTCTATAAAGTAAGTACAACTATAATGTGAGTATGACAATAATTAGTGCTCTTAACAATGTGATTACATCTATAAAGTATATGGTATTACTGTTAGAAACATGTTTTTTTGACAAAATATGTGCTATTAGGATGTGAGCATATCTATAAAGTACGTGTAGTTGGAATGCGAGCAATGTTTTTAAAATACATACAATGGGAGCGTGGATCCAGAGAAAACTGGAAAGGTCTGTTTGCTGTATGAACATGAACATAAACCTACATCGTCAATGCATCGTGTACACACCACAGAAACACCACACACAAACACCACACAAACACCACACAAACACCAGACAGACACCAGACAGACACCAGACACACCAGACAGACACCAGACAGACACCAGACAGACACCAGACAGACACCAGACAGACACCAGACAGACACCAGACAGACACCAGACAGACACCAGACAGACACCAGACAGACACCAGACAGACACCACACAGACACCAGACAGACACCACACAGACACCAGACAGACACCACACAGACACCACACAGACACCACACAGACACCACACAGACACCACACAGACACCACACAGACACCACACAGACACCACACAGACACCACACAGACACCACACAGACACCACACAGACACCACACAGACACCACACAGACACCACACAGACACCACACAGACACCACACAGACACCACACGAAACAACCACACGAAACAACCACACGAAACAACCACACGAAACAACCACACGAAACAACCACACGAAACAACCAGATGAAACAACCAGACGAAACAACCAGACGAAACAACCAGACGAAACAACCAGACGAAACAACCAGACGAAACAACCAGACGAAACAACCAGACGAAACAACCAGACAAAACAACCACACAAATATCACACAAAATAACCACACAAATATCACACAAAAAGTCCTGTTGAGGGTCTGCAATCTCGGATTGCTTTTTCTTTTTTTCTCGGATTTTCGGATTTTTTCGGATTTTTCGGATTTTTCGGATTTCGAAATCGGATTTCGGATTTCCGAAATCCTCTTTCGAAATCCTCTTTCGGATTTTTCGGATTTCGGAAAAATCTCGGATTTTTCATACCCTTGGATGGGGTATGACGAGATGGTGGTGAATAGCTGTCTTGTATATCCGGAGGGAAGAATGAGATCAAAGAGAGTGTGGAAGGTGGTTCCACATGTGGGAAAAGAGGGGAATAAATGAGTGGAGGTAAGCAGTGGTTTCTTGATTTTTATTTGACCTTTCACTTTAATTGATATCAAACATAATGGTGTGTTGAGATCTAACACATGCAGAGGCACATCCTCAACGCATTCGTGTCAAATTATATTTTATAGTTTTTAGATTAATTATACATTTTTCTGCCTTATACTCGCTAGCATCACAACGCTCACCCTAATCCCTCGGGGCTATACCACCGGTAGTCACCTTGTTTTGTTTTTCTTATATACATGGTCTAGGCTTGTGGAAAAGCTACGACACAGAACAGATCAGGACACAACATAACTTAGGGAACAGCAGGAAAAATGGGAGACGCCAACAGCAGGGAGCAAGGAGAAAATAGACGGAATCTGACAAACACGAGATGTAGGTAACGATGAGGGGTAGGGGAGAACACAAAGGGTCGGCAAGATGGATACATAAGAAAACGGGTGTCGAAAAGAAGGGGTGGTTTGACGGGTGTAGAAAAGTTCATGGATTTGGATGGGGTATGACGAGATGGTGGTGAATAGCTGTCTTGTATATCCGGAGGGAAGAATGAGATCAAAGAGAGTGTGGAAGGTGGTTCCACATGTGGGAAAAGAGGGGAATAAATGAGTGGAGGTAAGCAGTGGTTTTGGATTGAGGCAGTTTCAATAGGAGGGGGATGCTAGTGGACCATATACGTCCTGCAGATACTTGGGGGTGGGGGAGGGAGGGACAGAGCATGGAGAGGGCAGAGGGTGCAAGACCAGATGAGACAGAAGAAGACAGGGACACCACCATCTTGCTGTCAATGCAAGCATGCTGTCAATGTCAATGCTTGCTGTCAGTAGGCTCATAGACCACAGTGACAGGCCGATAGACTCAGGAAGGACTTCGCACGACGGAGGACGCCCAGCCGGCGACTGGCTTTGGGGGCCAGCTTGGAAATGTGGTTTTCCCAGGAAAGATCATGGCAGATTGTGAGACCCAAAAGCTTGAGTGACAGAACTTCTTGGAGAAGATTGTTGAGAAAGTCGTTGGGAGGGTTGTCCAGACGGTCTTTTCGGCAGGAAATTGTGAGAGTGTGAAATTTGTCAGGATTGAAAGACATGTTCCACTTGTTTGACCAGTCTGTGATTTTGTCCAGGTCTGCAGAGAGTGAGGAGACTGCAGACTGCCGATCTGAGGGATGAGGTGTGGAGCAGCAGAGAGTGGAGTCATCAGCAAAGAGATAGAGAGGATTTTCCAGAGAGACCTGAGTTGATCGCGTTAGTTGTTGAAGACCATTCATTGATGAAGACCAGAAATAGCACAGGGCCCAGAACACTGCTTTGGGGAACTCCAGCCTGAACAGGAAGGGGAGATCAGAGAAATCCATTCAGGGCCACACGTTGACTACGACCGGAGAGGAAGTCCGCAAACCATGCATGGAGATTTCCATGGATACCGTAGGAGGAGAGTTTGGAGAGCAGAGCGGGGTGTCAGACCGTATCGAAGGTACGTGATATATCAAGGGAGACAGCTCTGATTTCCTGTTTGGCATTAAGGACCTCCATCCATTGTTGAGACAGCAGAAGCAGCATGTCCAGAGTAGAATGATCTGGTCTGAATCCAAATTGATGATCAGAGATCAAGCCATTGGAGAAGAGGAAGGATTTGATATCCGAAGCAATGATGGATTCTATGACTTTGCTGATAATTGGGAGTAGGCTGATTGGTCTGTAGTTGCAAGGATCTGTTTTTGCACATTTTTTGTGTAAAGCGGTAATGTTGGCTGATTTCCAAGCTGATGGCAGATGACCTTGAGCAAAAGAGAGGATGAAGAGAACAGAGAGAGGGTGTGAAACAAGCGGTAGAGCAGGATTTTAGGACCCGTGGGCTGATGCCGTCTGGTCCAGTTGCAGAATCAGAATCGAGGATTGACAGAAACTTCTCCATCTTGTCAGGAGAGAAGGTCACAGAGTCCAGGAGCAGCTGGGTACGACTTGGTACGGTGGGTGCAGAGAGAGACGGGTTTGGGACACAAGATTTTGATACAAACACAGAGTTGAGGCATTCAGCTTTTTCACGTGCAGAGTCAGCTGTGTCGCCATTTGAGGTAAGGGAGGGGATGGAGGGGGAACAAATGCCAGAAACAGATTTGACAAGATGCCACCAGGATTTGGAAGAGGGAGACAGATTTGAGAGTTCAGTCTTGAGAGTAGAGAGATATTGTTTTCTTGCTCTCCTGAGGGTAGACACACACTTGTTCCGAGCTCTGTGAAAGGAAATGAGATTGCCTTCCGTTGGATATGCCTTCCAGGAAGCGAAGGCAAGTTGTTTCAGGGCAACTGCCTCACCACAACATTCCGTGTACCATGGACGGGAGGAAGGGTATGACAACTGAAGACGAGATTGGATAAATCTTTGCATGAGAGAGAGAGACCTGTTTGCTTTGGAGGAATTCCCAGGATGAGTTGATGTCAGAGGCAGTAGAGATGGGAGACCAGTCCAGATGATTGATGGCTGCTTGAAGGCCGTGCCAGTTGGCCTAGAGTGAAATGCCAGACTTGTCGGCGCTGAGGTGGCTCTCTGATAACGGCCAGAGTTGGAGAAAAGGAATGATTTTATGTCAATTGCGATGATAAATTCCATGACCTTGCTGATGATTGGAAGTAATCTAATTGTTCTGTAGTTGAGGGGGATCCGTTTTTGCACCTTTTTTAATGTTGTGATGTGGGCTGATTTCCAAGCAGATGGAAGATAACCATGGGTAAATGACAGGGTGAAAAGGGTAAAGAGAGGAAGTGAAAGAGCAGCGAAGAAGGTTTTTAGGACACGTGCGCTGATGCTGTCCTCCGGTGCAGTTTCAGAGACATTGTCGAGGGTTGCCAGAAACTTTTCCACCTTCTCAGATGCAAAGGACACACAATTCAGTGATTCTGTGTCCTTTGCACCTGTGTGATACTTCACCATTGGGTGATAGAGCTAAAACCAATGTGTAGCACAATATCTCAAAAAGTTATGGACGCATTCGGACTACACTTGGTGGACAGGTTGGGGTGTGACAAGGACTTATTGATTCGATTTTGGTAAAGATCCGAATCCGAATCCGGATACGAGAATCTTACTATAATTCACCAAATGTCCGTCTGTCCGTCAGTTCCCAGGTACCGCAAAAACAGCTGAACCGATCGCAACAAAATTTTGGGTGGGTAATCCTGGGACCCCCTGGAGTAAAATAGGCTATATTGTTTTTCCAATTTTTTTTTCCAGTTTTTCCAAACACGATGGAATAATATTTTCCAATATGAACAGTGATGTGGCTTTTATTGAAATTCTACAAATACTGTTTAGATTTTGATGATTTGCGTGTGATATGATTTAACGGATGTTTACATAAATCGTTCAAAATAAAAAAAGCCTTCAATTTCTGATATTTTGCCTTTTCATTTGGGCCTCACCATTGAAGCCCCACCCATAGGGCGGGTACCGTTGCTAGTTTTTTAAAATTTATTAAGTGACTTCACCATTGAGCGATAGGTCCAAAAACTATGTATACTAAATAGTAGGCCTGGGCGATAATGGAAAAATATATATCACGATAATGGGCCAGATTACACGATTATCATGATTATCATGATAATAAATATCATGATAATATAACGTAATTAGCACATTGAGAACCATATAGCATACAATAACAATCTCAACTAGACAGGCCACCTTATAACTACGGGCAGTTATGACCGGGATCCAATCTGTCCCGCTTTGATACAACCCCGCTTTGATTGGACACATGGCCCATGACATCCTCTTTATAAAACTTCATTCAGAATTGGATTTGACATAAATAAAAAAAAGAGAGGTCCTCGGGGTCTTTTGGGTCCTCGGGGTCTTTTGGGTCCTCGGGGTCTTTTGGGTCCTCGGGGTCTTTTGGGTCCTCGGGGTCCTCGGGGTCTTTTGGGTCCTCGGGGTCTTTTGGGTCCTCGGGGTCTTTTGGGTCCTCGGGGTCTTTTGGGTCCTCGGGGTCTTTTGGGTCCTCGGGGTCTTTTGGGTCCTCGGGATCTTTTGGGTCCTCGGGATCTTTTGGGCCCTCGGGGTATTTCAGGTCTTTCGGTATTTTGGGTCCTCAGGGTATTTTATGTCTTTGTGTCTTTTGGGTATTTTGGATCTTTGGGTCCTCAGGGTATTTTGCGTCCTCAGGGTCTTTGGATCTTTTGTGTCCTCGGGGTCTTAAAAGGTCTTCAAAGGTCTAAGGAGTCTCAGCAATCTAAAGAGTCGAAAGGTACATTCCAATAGTACGTAATTAATAGACATACATAATTAATAAACAGGATGCCACTGAGTTGAAAGAGCACGTAATTAATATATATATTCAAAAGTCACATGGCTGTAGAGTGTAGAAGATAGAATTGCAGGGTTTCTTCTTCAAACAATAAAATTAATTCTGCCTCCCAGACCGGCCGATCACGTTGAAATTTTAAGCAAGTCATAATTCATAATTATGACGACTAGATCATAATTATGAAGTTTCCAAACACTTTGGATGTTGTATAGCAACATATCATGAGAACCTATCACACCTGTCATCTTTTTTTACATTTTGTTAGGTTACAGCCTGAATTTAAAGTGGATTAAATTGAGATTCTTTTTGTCACTGATCTACATACAATACCCCATAATGACGAAGTGAAAACATGTTTTTACAAATTTATTGAAAATGAAACACAGAAATGTCTAATTTCATAAGTATTCAAACCCTGAGTAAATACTTTGTATAAGTGCCTTTGGCAGTGATTACAGCTTTGAGTCTTTTTGGGTTTGTTTGTATCAGCTTTGCACTTCTGGATTTGGGGAGTTTCTCCCATTTTTCCTTGCAGATGTGCGCAAGTTCTGTCAAGTTGGATGGGGAGCGTCAGTGAACAGCAATCTTCAATATTTCCACAGAGTCTCAATGGGATTCAAGTCAGGTCTTTGGCTGGGCCACTGCAGGACTTTCACATTCTTGTTCTGAAACCATTACAGTGTTGCTTTGGCTGTATACTTGAGGTCATTGTTCTGTTGAAATGTAAATCTTCACTGCAGTCTAAGGTCTTTTGCACTCTGAAGCAGGTTCTCCTCAATAATTTGTCTGCATTTGGCTCCATTCATTGTTCCCTCTATCCTTACAAGTCTTCCAGTCTCTTCCACTGAAAAGCATCCCCATAGCATGATGCTGCCACCACCATGCTTCACGGTAGCGATCGTGTTTGATGGGTGATGTGCTCTGTTTATGCCAGACGTAGCGCTTTGCATTCAGGCCAAGGAGTTCAATTTTCATCTCATCATACCACAGAATCTTTTGTCTCATGCTCTCAGTCTTTCACGTGTCTTTTTGCAAACTCCATGTGTGCTTTCATGTGCCTTTTGCTCTGGAGTGGCTTCCATCTGGCCACTCTCCCATAAAGCCTAGATTGCGAAGTTCTGCAGAGACTGTTGTCCTTCCGGCAGGTTCTCCCATCTCAGCCAAGGTACTCTGTAGTTCTGTCAGAGTGGTCATTGGGTTCTTGGTCACCTCCCTGACAAAGGTTCTTCTTGCCCGGTTGCTCAGTTTGGTCGGACGGCCAGCTCTAGGAAGAGTCTGGGTAGTTCCATATTCTTTACATTTCCTAATGATAGAGCTCACTGTGCTCACAGAAACTTTAACACTAGAAATTGTTTCTGTCCTTCCCCAGATCTATGCCTCCTCAATGCAATTTCAGAGTTCTATGGACAGTTCTTTGGAATGCATGGTAGAGTTTCTGCTCTGACATGCACTGCCTACTGTTGGACCTTATATAGAAAGGTGTGTTTGTTTATAAATCATGTCGTATCGATTGAATTTGCCACAGGTGGATTCCAACCAAGTTATAGAGACATCTCTAGGATGATCAAAGGAAATCGGATGCACCTGAGCTCAATTTGGAGTGTCATAGCAAAGGGGTTGAATATTTGTTGACTCAAGACTTTTCAGCTTTTTAATTTTTAATTATTTTGTAAAAAAATTCAAAAATAGAAAAATTCCACTTTGACATTATGGGGTATTTATTATGTGTAGATCAGAGACAAAAAAATCTCAATTTAATCGATTTTAAATTCAGGCTGCAACACAATAAAATGTGAAAAGGTTAAGGGGTGTGAATACGTTTTTGAAGGCACTGTACATTTATTAACTCGTGCGCGTGAAGCGAAAAGCTTGGTTGAGCAATTAGTTCACTTCTTTATATCTGTCAGCCGACTCTGGTTTTGTGATTGAGGAGCAATTTAATTTCAATTTGAATGTTATATTTTGAACACTAATCGGAACACAAACCTGCAGTTTCGCAGTACTTTGGCTCTGAATTTCGTCCCGATCGCACATGTGCAGAGGGGAGAGAAATATATATATATATACTGTCTGTTTTTTATCTTGCCAAAACGAAGTTTTTGCAAGATGTATTAGTCAGCTTGTATGTTTGTTTGTTTTTTTGTTTGTGGTTAATCATTTTTTTTTCACGTTTAGATCACTCTGTAGACCACAGTTATTATTGGAAACTCCTGTAACTTCGCATATCAGAGTCCTATAGAGATACCCTTCAGCACACAAAATTTTGAAGGTCAAGGTCAAAGGTCAAGGTCACTTTGTGGTCAATCATGGAGGTCGACGAAACACTAATTTTTTGAGTAACTTTGATCGGATCGTCTCCAAACTTCATGGGAATCTAGTATATGGTCCGGCGCTCGGCTGATTAGTTTTTGGTGGCGATCGGCCTTGACCTTCATGGTTAGCGCTGGAGGTCGAAAATTATTGACCCCAAGGTCAAATTTTGAAATCGTAGGTACCATATCGAGTAATACCTCATATGAATGCCCTTGATGAGTGCTTCCCAGATCTGTAAACAGTTTGACGCGATGACGTCATTTGATGACGTCATGACGAAAAAACGGAATTTTCACATTTTGGCAAGATACGGTTCACCCTGTGGGTGACATAATTTATTTTACTGTCTGCCTGTCTGGTAGTCAAACAAAATTGAAAATCATTCGAAACAGGAAACTTCATTTTTAGCGGTCACAAATAGTGGGGCATGTTTGTGAAAAAAATTGTTGGTTTTTGGTAACAGCACCAAATTTGGCATAGTTCATGTTTGGTATGTACTAAATGATTTCAGATATCGTGCCAAGCTGAATATTTCCCCTGAATCCTCAAATCGGGAAAAATCCAAGATGGCTGCCATACATTTTGAAAAATCAAATAAGTCCAATATATTTGACAATATATCACATATAACCATGAATGAAGTATCCTTTTCAATATTTTCAGACAACGATTTTCGAGCAATAACAACGCCGTTGTTTTTACTCTGAAAAAATACCTCGGGGGATGATTTTGCTCCTTTTCTAGTCTTTTATTGGCATAATATTGTTGCGGATATGGGATTTGCATCCATCCATATCCGCTTGTAAATATTCCCCTATTTCCTCAATACTTCCCAACTATCCCCAATCCCCCATTCCCTAGTCCCATTTTCTGTAAACAACACTCTGTAGACCCGACCTCCCCCTATTTCCCCCATTAAATGTCGTGCCCAGGTTCACCGCATCTCATGTAAGACAACTATAGGACATCTTGCTAGTTATTCTTAGTCTATGTCAGTTAAGGACTCGTTTCCATTAATTCTGACCCTTCGTTGCACCAGAATGTGATTGTATGGCACCGTTAGGAAGTTTAGGACCTCCCAATACCTCCCCGCAGCTCTTCCTCACGGTTCAGCAGCAACAACAACAACAACAGCAACGGCAGCGGCGGGCGCGGGAAGTGCGCGTCCTCACTCCGGCTTGGTTGGTAGGGGGTGTTGGGAGGGCACCAGGCCTCCCCAACGAGCCGCCATCGAACATGTGCTCGACGGGGTTACCAAATAGGGGCTCCCTGTCAGCTCCTCGTCAAGGGCGGAGCCCGGTAACCCCCGCACCCAATGGAAGCGGCGGACCGGCCCCAGTGGGGCGGAGCCAACCAGCCGAGGGCGTGTCACTCCCCGTTGAGCATGCGCAGAAGAGGGAGTGGTGACGTGAGATGCGCGCTGAGCTTGGAGCAAGCAAGACGTACCCTCCGAGCGCTGTGAGGCCTCCCTGCATCTTCTGGACTGGACCGTGCTTTATCCTGTCCCCGAGCCAAGGTGCACCTTGTGCCATCGAACTACCTGTCCCTCCCTGCCATCAATCCCTGTGTAAGTCAGCCTTGTTCCGTTTGTCTGTGGTCTGTCTGGGATAAGATAAGACGGTAATTAAGTGCCCATCTCTTCTGTGTCTTTTACCTCACTCTGCCGTGTAATCTACCCCCTTTTCTCCACCACTGTAATTATATCCTCCTCCGGAGGTCTTGAGAACTGTACCCCTTGCGTCGTTTCATCTATCCCAGTCGTCGTGTCCTTTCCATCATTGATTTGGCATAGCGCGATTTGGTCAACGTCTGGGTGAATCGGGTGAGTTGGGGAAGAATCGGGGGAACTGTTAGGTCGCGGCAATACCACCGCTCGGTAAATAACATCTAAACCGCGTCCGTAACAATATTTTTTCGAAATTATATATCTGATTTTATTTTTCCAGATAGATGAGCAGATGCAATGAGCATCATGTTAGCAAAGTGATGTAAGCTTGTTCACAGTGAGAGTCTGCAGTCATCTACATCAATACCTGATACTATAGAATGGACCCTATGTGTTCTGTGCCAAGAACATTCTAACGCACCACTTCAGTGTCTGGGAAATTCGAAATGGACAGATGTTGGAGCTGGTTATGGGGGTCTGGGTGGCAATTTGACAAATTTCCGTGATCCTGGCTAGAAGCCAGTGCCGATAGACTTATGCCGGCTTGATGGTAATGGATTTGCCAGAGCTTTGGGTGTGGAGAAGGCACGAGCACTTCCCATGTTCCTTGCCTTTACTGGATGCGACAGTGTATCCTCATTCGAAGGCAGGGGTCGGAAAACTGCTTTTGATATTTGGAAGTCATTTGATGATGTAACTGCAATATTCACCAGACTCTGAATGAAAGTCCAGCAGGTTTTCATGAAATATTATGCCTGTACCGGAGGCATACATTGTATTGCTATATGACAGAACAAGCTCTGAGACTAGTGTGGACTCTGCTAGAAAACATCTATTTACCACCAAAGGCAGATCAATTGGTGCCATACCACCAACTAGAGCAGCACTGTTGCAGCACACAAGAAGGACCATTTTCCAAGGTGAACATGTTTGGGGGCATGCACATGTCCATGTTTGATGTTCACTCACCAGAGTCCTGGGGATTGAAGAGTGCAACACAAGCATGGGAACCACAGTGGACGTTACTCCCAAAAGCAGCAGTATCTTGTTCGGTGTTGTTACGATGTCGTTACCAGAAGGTGTGTGGAGGACTCTGCAAGTGTCAGGGCAACTCTTAAGTGACTTTGCTTTGTTGTTGCAGTGGCAACTGTGACCATTGGAAGTAAATATACACAAAGAATTAAGTTAAGCACCCCCCCCCCGTTTTTTTACAACCTCGCACATTACAAGTTTGTTGTCGTCAAAACAGTGTAATATACCCATGATATTGCTATATTTTCTGGAGAAGTGATATTATGGTCACATAAAAACATAACAATCATGCCGTTTTCAATATTTTATTCTGAATAATTTAAGGTGAAATTTTTTGGGAATTTTAGGCATATTTTCACCTCAATTTAAGTATGGAGCTATAGGTCCATCACGGACAGTGTGGATGACGTTTATGTTTTCTAACGTACAGTCATTGTTCTGAGAAGACCTCTAGCGATCTTTGCGTCAATAACGTGTGTAGGACCCACGTGATCGGATCACTGACTCAACCCTACGTCTCATAGACCCTGTAAGCCGTCGTATGCGTTGCTGTGGCAGGTTGTTCCATTCCCGATGTAATGCACGTTCCAATTCATCCAGATTGGCTATTGGAGGGACCATCTTCGCAATTTGTCGTCCCAACATGTCCCAAACGTGCTCGAGGGGGTTCAGGTTCAGGACAGGATTAGGGGGTGCTTAACTTAATTCTTTGTGTAGGGGTGCTTAACTTAATTCTTTGTGTATATATAGTAATACATGAACAGTATGCCGAAGATATTAGATTTATTCGATTTTTCAGTTTGTGTGGTGGCCATCTTTGATTTTACATTTTTATGGGATTCAGGGGAAAAATTCAGCTTGGTGCTATATGTGAAATCATTTGGTACATAGCAAACATGATCTCTGCCAAGTTTGGTGCTTTTACCACAAAATCCACAATTCATCTAAATTTTGTCACATATCTGCCCCACCAAAAGGATAAACAGTCATGACAAACTAACGTGTTAAATGAGGTGGTGTAAAAGACGCTGCATCAACAGCGGTAAACTTGCAAAACAATTTTTCTACAACCTTTCAATCTCAATTGAATTATGTATTTGAATGCTGCAGAATGCAAATCACCATTCTGGAACTTGCAAAACCCTTTTGTTTAGCAGTACTTGAACAAAATATTACGGCATTTTACATCATCTCGACCAATTGAATTTGCTGCTCGCACAAAAAAAGCCCATGTCCTTTTTTCTGATTTCAAGCCCGCGTGGGGTAATATGGCTTCTTTGCTTCTCTGAGCAGAGATCCTGCAGCATCCAGGCAAAGCACTGGATACTGCTCGATTATCTTACTGACACGATGCACAACAAATACTGTCATCACCATCGGACTAATAATTGTGCAAAGCAATTTTGGAAACATGCCGGCAGGATTCTTTCAAATTGAGCAAATAATACTGCAGATAAATAACGTTAAATCTACTTACAATGAAGAGGCGACTACCAAAGTATTCAAACTGCTGATCCATTGCTGATCGCTGCAGATCAAAACTTGTGTTTGTTGTGCATCGTGTCATTAAGATAATCGAGCAGCATCCAGTGCTTTGCCACCCCTCAGTTCTTCCCCTTTGTGTATGAAAATGTGCCCAAGACTCCAAGTCTGCTCAAAAATCAACAAAAGCTAAAGTATCAAAACAGGAAAAATCATTATTTTAAAAGGTTTGTACCCTTGATGTAAACAACCTATTATGCTGTGGATTGAATGATGGAATGTCTTGCCTTTTGGTGTTGTGTTGTAACTCTGATGGGAGCCTGTGGATCATTAGTAGGATTTGTAAGAGGTGCATTACGCATGCGATCTTTGTTACGCCGAATCAATTATCATTTTCTGCATTTACTGTCTGCAGGTCATTCAGCAAGCTCTCCAGCCTTCTGCAGCGCAGTACCTGCACCGTATGTATGCGGCTCAACAACAGCATCTAATGCTGCAGACTGCAGCCCTGCAGCAACAGCAGCAGCAGCAGCAGCAGCATTTGAGCAACACTCAGCTGCAGGGGTTAGCTGCGGCACAGCAGGTCAGCTTGACGTCTTAATATGTAGTTACTCACTTGAACTGCCTAATTTGTGTGTCTATTGGCATGGGTTTGAGTGTGTGTAGGTTGCAGGTATATGTGGGAAGAGGTAGAGTAGAATACAATATGAATTTATTAATTTATTTTGACATCCTTCGGTGATGACTATGTTCTCTTGTTTGTGAACAAATCGCTGCCCTTACTCGTCAGGTCCTTGGATGGTGTAGAATGATGGCTTTGAGACAAATGGGTTTGACAAAATGCAGCTTTCATATTGAGCGGTGGTTCCAAGGAATAACAAGGAAATTAGATGCAATAGGAGGCCGTTCGGCCCATCATGCCTGCGTTTCAATGTACTGTTATTGTTGACGATATGGGCAGTGATTAATTCATTTTTGTAGGGTGGGGGTGGAATTTCACACATTAGACACTACAGTGCTGGGCTAGCGGCTAGGGTGCCGGCTTAGGATCCTAGGATCCTGGGTTCGAATCCCGGTCGATCGCTGAATTAACGCCAGGGGGGTTGACTCAGCCTGTCATCCTTCCGAGGTCGGCAAATTGAGTACCAGTTCACTGGTAATTCCCTGTTTGTCGTAAAAAGGCGACAAAAAGGGTTGGCGGCAGGAAGGGCATCCGGCCGTAAAACATTGCTTCAAAAAGGGGACCAAAAAAAACAAAAACAACAGCCACGGTCCCCGAAAAAGGCCAACCCCCGCTTGCGGGGAAAAATGGCCTCTGAAGACACTACAGTGCTTGAGAATGCCCATTGGAATTTATGTTCCAGTGATGTCTGTGCTTTGGTCAATGTGAGACGTGAAAGTTAAGCTCACTGTATCCGTTCGTTGGGCTTTCATTGAGAGTTCCTTGTTCCGTGTGTGATGTTGTGCAAGCTATTAGCTTTGAGGTGTCATGGGTATTTATTTATTTGTTTATTTTAGTCTTTCAGGAGTTTCCCTTGGTTTGCAAGTTCTAATCAGTTCTGCTTGTCAGCTTTCAATTCATCAAGATGAATAACTTGCCAGAGTTTATTTTTTAATTTTTAAATACAGAAATCTATGCTCGGGGAGGAGCTAAATGACCAAGGGCAGCAGGTTAACAGGCTGACAGAGAATCAATGTGGACCAGGAAAGGCAAAGACATTGCACATAAATGCCAGAAAGGAGAGGGGAGATGGGAGTCAGCAAGATTGAAAGCAGAGGTGCGTATCGGAGAGAGCTTGTCAACCCGCTTGAAAGACTGGAGGGAGGGGCACAAGACAACAGGCATAAGGAATCGGTTCCTGAAAAGAGGGAATAGATTGACGAAGGAATATATGTTGGTGTTTAGCTTTGGAATAGGGAGGATAACAAGGTGTGGGATTTTGGAAAACGCATGTCACCTATGCAGGCTGGGGGTGGACTGTGGGAGTAGCGATACGAGAGGGGGGGGGGAGGGGGATCTGACCAACCTACCTGCTGTGGGTGCGAAGCATACCATGGGACTTGGCATCCTGCTTGAGAGATGCCTCCAGGGAAGCATCTGAACCATCCTAGTGTGGGGACTTGTACTCCATGATGGTTTGTTTAAATGACTTTTGAACAACTAGGGCATGCCCGTACTATATATATATATCTAAAATTATATCCCCCCCCTCTATTTACATGAAATGGTTTGGTCCAAAGCGAACGGCTTGCGAGTGGTGACAATCCCCCCCCTCTATTTACATGCAATGGTTCGGTCCAAAGCGAACGGCTTCCGGAGTTTGGTAAAGAAATCGCCATCGCGTACACAAACGCGCAGGAAAGCGAATGAATCGCAAATTCGTTTTTATTAGTTGTAAAACATAGTTTAACGCCAACATAGTTTGCAAACGTGAAATAAATGAATACGCTCTCAAATGTGCCATCCGAGGCAGAGTGTGTCCGCCACGTTCGGCACACGCGATAGTTCGCTGCTCTCTGATTGGTTGAATCGTTTTTTGGACATAGCTCGGTAAGTAATTGTCCGATTAATATGAAACCTTGAAAAGGCACATCCTCGGGTCCCCAGCAATATACCTGGCAAGTTAAAAGTATATCGGACCCGTGGTTGTCGAGAAACAGCGGTCACAGACAGACAAACGTACAAACGTACAAACGTACAGAGATTACTGGAATTATAGATAGATGTAATGTGCTCTGAGCAGCTCAGAATAAACCTGGCTCTACAGAGAGTAGTACCAAGACATAGGCCAGCCTTAAGAGGCTGCTTCAGAGATTTTGTCTGCCGAACACAAGTTGTGAAAACAGAGCTCCAGGGACAGTACCTCTTTCATTGGTTGGCGAGAGAAGTAAATTGGAGGTGGTGGGTGTGGTTTTGAAAGCCGATCCTTGTGGAGGGACACAGTGAGAGCATGTGATTTTCCTGCACTGAAAGACGTTACAGATAGCTGACCAATGACTTTTTTTCTCACATCTGCAGAGTTGGATCCTGCAGCAGCCTGTCTCTCAGAAGTGTGGTGTACTGGTCTGCACAGGGTGGAGTCAGAAAAATGGTACAGAGCATTTTTCAGAGAAGCAGAGAAGTCATTGATGTCGACCAAGAATAAGGTCGGTCCTACAACAACACTACCTTGCGGGATGCTAGCCTTGAGGGGGAGATGACGAGACAGAACACCATCAACAGGATCCCCTTGTCTCCACTTGCAAAGATTATTGGATAACTGTTCTAGGAAGGGCCCCTGAATTGTATTAGCGTACAAGTTGCAAAGTAAGCTTGAGTAACAGATGGTATCAAAAGCTTGAGAGATGGCCTTGATCTATTTTTTGAATTTGGTGGCATTGTTGTGTTAAAAGAAGCAACAAGTTCATGGTTAAATAACTTGGGTGGACAGAAAATGCCCGAGAACTGTAAAATGGCTGACTGGCCTGCAGCTGAGTGTAGGAAGTGTCATGGCATTGTAGTTGAACCTTTTCAGTAAAGATTATTAAAATATTTGAATTTCTCCATACCAGTATCCAAATTGACTTGATCCATGAGGAGTGAAGGTACAGAATGGGAATTTGTACCAGAAATGTGCTTGACTAGTCAGCACTAGGCTTTGGAGAGGAGGTACCATGCTTTGGAGGAGGAGGGACCATGCTTTTGAGGAAGAGGGATTATGCTTTTGAGGAAGAGGGACCATGCTTTTGAGGAAGAGGAACCATGCTTTTGAGGAAGAGGGACCTTGCTTTTGAGGAAGAGGGACCATGCTTTTGAGGAGGAGGGACCATGCTTTTGAGGAGGAGGGACCATGCTTTTGAGGAGGAGGGACCATGCTTTTGAGGAGGAGGGACCATGCTTTTGAGGAGGAGGGACCATGCTTTTGAGGAGGAGGGACCATGCTTTTGAGGAGGAGGGACCATGCTTTTGAGGAGGAGGGACCATGCTTTTGAGGAGGAGGGACCATGCTTTTGAGGAGGAGGGACCATGCTTTTGAGGAGGAAGCACCTGACTTTGGAGGAGGAGGAACCTGACTTTGGAGGAGGGGGGACCTGGCTTTGGAGGAGGAGGAGGGACCTGGCTTTGGAGGAGGAGGAGGGACCTGGCTTTGGAGGAGGCGGAGGAGGTACCTGGCTTTGGAAGAGGAGGAGGGACCTGGCTTTGGTAGGAGGAGGAGGGACCTGGCTTTGGAGGAGGCGGAGGGACCTGGCTTTGGAGGAGGAGGAGGGACCTGGCTTTGGAGGAGGAGGAGGGACCTGGCTTTGGAGCAGGAGGAAGAGGGATCTGGCTTTGGAGCAGGAGGAAGAGGGACCTGGCTTTGGAGGAGGAGGGACCTGGCTTTGGAGGAGGAGGAGGAGGAGGGACCTGGCTTTGGAGGAGGAGGAGGAGGAGGGACCTGGCTTTGGAGGAGGAGGAGGAGGAGGGACCTGGCTTTGGAGGTGGAGGAGGAGGTACCTGGCTTTGGAGGAGGAGGAGGAGGGACCTGGCTTTGGAGGAGGAGGAGGAGGAGGAGGAGGGACCTGGCTTTGGAGGAGGAGTAGGAGGAACCTAGCTTTGGAGGAGGAGGAACATGGCTTTGGAGGAGGAGGAACCTGGCTTTGGAGGAGGTGGATCCAGCCTTTGGAGGAGGAGGAACCTGGCTTGGTAGGAGGAGGAACCTGGCTTGGTAGGAGGAGGAACCTGGCTTGGTAGGAGGAGGAACCTGGCTTTGGAGGAGGAGGGATCTGGCTTTGGAGGAGGAGGGACCTGGCTTTGGAGCAGGAGGGTCCAGCCTTTGGAGCAGGAGGATCCAGCTTTTGGAGCAGGTGGATCCAGCCTTTGGAGAATTTTTTTTTTTTCAGACATTTTTACAAAATAATGAAATACAGAAATATCTCATTTACATATGTATTCAGTCCCCTGAGTCAGTACTTCATATGTGCCTTTGGCAGCGATAACAGTTTTGAGTCTTTTTGGGTATGTGTGTATCAGCTTTGCAAATCTGGATTTGCAAAGCTGTTTCTCCCATTTTCCTTTGCAGATGTGCGCAAGCTCTGTCAAGTTGGATGGGGAGCGTCGGTGAACGGCAATCTTCAATGTTTCCACAGATTCTCAATGGGATTCAAGTCTGGTCTTTGGCTGGGCCACTCAATAACTTTCACATTCTTCTTCGGAAGCCATTCCATTGTTGCTTTGGCTGTATGCTTGGGTTCATTGTTCTGTTGAAATGTAAATCTTTACCGCAGTCAAAGGTCTTTTGCACTCTGGTGCAGGTTCTCCTCAAGCATTTGTCTGCATTTGTCTCCATTCATTGTTCCTTCTATCCTTACAAGTCTTCCAGTCTCTTTCACTGAAAAGCATCCCCATAGCATGATGCTGCCACCACCATGCTTCACGGTAGCGATCGTGTTCGATGGTGATGAGCTGTGCTCTGTTTCCGCCAGATGTAGCACTTTGCATTCAGGCCAAGGACTTCAATTCTCATCTCATCAGACCACATAATCTTTTGCTTCAAGTTCAGAATCTTTCACATGCCTTTTTGCAAGCTCCAGGCATGCTGTCATATGCATTTTTCTCAAGAGTGGCTTCTGTCTGGCCACTCTCCCATAAAGCCTAGATTTGTGAAGTGCTATAGAGACTATTGTCTTTCTGATAGGTTCTCCCATATCAACCAAGGAGCTCTGTAGTTCTGTGAGGGTGGTCATTGGGTTCTTGGCCACCTCGCTGACAAAGGTCTTTCTTGCCCGGTTGCTGTTTGGTCGGGTGGCCAGCTTTAGGAAGAGTCTGGGTAGGTCCATAATCTTTCCATTTCCTAATGATAGAGCTCACTGTGCTCTGGGGAACCTTCAACACTCTCAAAATTGTTTTATACCCTTCCCCAGATCTGTGACTCTTCACAAATCTATTTCAGAGTTCTACGGACAGTTCCTTGGACCTCATGGTAGAGTTTCTGCTCTAACATGCACTGTCAACTGTGGTACCTTATATAGAAAGGTGTGCTTCTTTCGAAATCATGTCCACTCAATTGAATTGGCCACAGGTGGACTCTCATCAAGTTGGAGACATCTCATGGATGATCAAAGGAAATTGGATGCACCTGAGCTCAATTTGGAGTGTCATAGCAAAAGGGTTGAATACCTATTGACTCGACATTTCATCTTTAAATTTTTTTTTTTTTTGTAAAAAACAAAAAACAAAATTCCACAGACATGGGGTCATACTGTGTCGATCAGTGAAAAAAAAAAACAACTCAATTCAATCCAGTTTTAATTCAAGGTGGAACTAGAAAATGTGAAAAAGTCGAGGAGTGTGAATGCTTTCTGAAGCCAAAGTATGTATGTATGTATGTATGCATGTATGTATGCATGTGTGTGTGTGTGTAAGTGTGTGTATATATATATATATATGCCTGTAAAAGGCAAAAATCTTTAAGTGTTTTATGCACCGCCACATGTTTTAAGTTACAAACTCCAAACTGAGGATGCAAATACAACTTTGTGTGGGGGGAGGCTATGTGGCAGTGGCCTATACAAATATACATTTACATACATATATACATACATACATACATATACACTACATGGCCAAAAGTATGCGGACACCCTTCTAATTAGTGGATTTGGCTGTTTTAGCCACACCCATTGCTGACAGGTATATATAGAAGACAAACATATAAGACAAACGAACACAAACACACAAACATTTATATATATAAACAAACTCAAGCACACAACCATGCAATCTCCATAGACAAACATTGGCAGCAGAATGGGCCGTACTGAAGAGCTCAGTGACTTTCAACGTGGCACCGTCATCGGATGCCACCTTTCCAACAAGTCAGTTTGTCAAATTTCTGCCCTGCTAGAGCTGCCCCGGTCAACTGTAAGTGCAGTTTTTGTGAAGTGGAAATGTCTAGGAGCAACAACAGCTCAGCCGCGAAGTGGTAGGCCACACAAGCACACAGAACGGGACCGCCGAGTGCTGAAGCACATAGCGCGTAAAAATTGTCTGTCCTCGGTTCTAACACTCACTACCGAGTTCCAAACTACCTCTGGAAGCAACGTCAGCACAACAACTGTTCATCGGGAGCTTCATGAAATGGGTTTCCATGGCCAAGCAGCCGCACACAAGCCTGCGATCACCATGCGCAATGCCAAGCGTTGGCTGGAGTGGTGTAGAGCTCACTGCCATTGGACTCTGAGGCAGTGGAAATGCGTTCTCTGGAGTGATGAATCAAGCTTCACCATCTGGCAGTCCGACGGATGAATCTGGCTTTTGGTGGATGCCAGGAGAACGCTACCTGCCCGAATGCATAGTGCCAACTGTAAAGTTTGGTGGAGGAGGAATAATGGTCTGGCGCTGTTTTTAATGGTTCGGGCTAGGCCCCTTACTTCCAGTAAAGGGAAATCTTAACGCTACAGCATACAATGACATTCTAGATGATTGTGTGCTTCCAACTTTGTGGCAACAGTTTGGGGAAGGCCTTTCCTGTTTCAGCATGACAATGGCCCTGTGCACAAAGCGAAGTCCATACAGACATGGTTTGTCGAGATTGGCGTGGAAGAACTTCACTGGCCTGCACAGAGTGCTGATCTCAACCCCATCGAACACCTTTGGGATGAATTGGAACGCCGACTGCGAGCCAGGCATGATCGCCCAACATCGGTGCCCGACCTCACGAATGCTTTTGTGACTGAATGGAAGCAAATCCCCGCAGCAATGTTCCAACATCTAGTGGAAAGCCTTCCCAGAAAAGTGGAGGCTGTTGTATCAGCAAAGGGGGACCAACTCCATATTAATGGCCATGATTTTGGAATGAGATGTTCAACGAGCACATACGGGTGTGATGTTCAGGTGTCCACATACGTTTTCCGCAATATATATATACAGTATATATATATATATATACAGTATATATATATATGGATACTGTCATATATATATCAGTCACTTTTCGATTTCATACCATCAGTGGTGAACCGCCATTAAGGTATCCCATCCAGCTATGCTGTACCTTAATGGGAGCGATAAGTGCCATCTGCCACATGGCACATTACCTCTGGTATCCACTCATTATATGGAATCCCCTGGATGCAGCCGGGAGCAAACCAATCCAAATATATGTGCAGTTCTCCAGCTTTCAATGAGCGCAAGTAATGACGTCACTGCCATGTACATACGCTCTGCCTGTCAAGCTCTCAAGAGAACCCTCTGACAGAGCAGAATTTTGATCTTAGTTCAGATACTGTCATAAGTGTATGTAAAACTCACAGTTGTTATATATGTTATATATATATATATATATATATATATATATATATATATATATAACCCTAATCATGTCAGTGTCATGTCATAGGGTAAGTGTGCTTCCTTAGTTAAATTTAATGTTCCTGACTGCATACCTCCTTATTGTTGATGATCAGGGCAGAGACAATGTGTCAGCGTGGCAGGCGACACTTGTTGCCAACAGGTTGTGCAGCAATCGCTGAGACTCAATCTGTGAGACTCAATCTGTGCCTTGCTTCTGTGGTGGTTGTGATGCGAGGTCTGCTGCTCCGAAGATAGATCAAGACACCGCACTGAGAATAAAAGCTGGTTTAATAAGTAGAGTACAAAGCACATATGGGAAATCCCTGACAAGTGGCTTAATTGAGAATGCGAGTGAAAGAAATGGACCTTCAGGTTTTTTCCCTTATGCAGTGACACACCCTAATATATATATATATATATATATATATATATTAGGGTGGTGCTCAAAATAAAAATTTTTAAATATTTACTGGGACATGGCTTTATGTTGTTCCTTTTGTTCCAAAATGAAAAGACACCAAATATGAAAGCAATCTGATTTTATGTAGGGGTGCCACATCAGCCTTCAAACTAATGGTGTCTACAAAACTTTTCTATATATGGATCGAAAGCAAAACCAGAAGTTTGTTTGATGAAAATCCACCCTCCACTCACTTTCTTTGTATTCTAGCAAACACAAGTTACAATAGCTGCACAAATAGCACTATATTGCTATGAAAACTCAAATTCAATGATAACAATCCAAATGTTCAGTTCATAAAATGAATAGACGCCATATCACATAATATTAAAAAACCCAAATATAATGAGAAATGTAACTCCTATTTCTGGGCCTGTTTCACCACTGTTGCCTTCTTGGCATCGGGGTACATCTTCCTGTGAGCAGCAACAACTTGGAGCAGAGCTTGCTTTTGCTCTTCATCCTTTGTAAGGAGCTTATTGTAGTCTTGTATCAATGCGACACCCCTTTCTGCCCTGTCGTTCACCACGACTAAGCCACTGGCGGCTTTCTTTGCTTCCTGAAAGCTGGTTTCTTGCTCCCATGAACCAGGATCCTTATCCATCCAATCAGTTGGGGTCCCTAGGATGCTGAAGAAATGCTTGGTGTGTTTTGTTATGAGGCCAGCGATTGACAGGGCGGTTCCTCGTTTGATAGCTGGTCTCTTTGGAGAGGGGTTTTCACCGTCATTTTTCAATGCTTCAATCATATTGATCTTGCTTTCTTTGTCAATTCTGGTGTCAAAGAATGCAAATGCCACTAGTACTGGGCTCATGTACCACGTGTGGCGGCCAAGTGCCTTCAAGGCTGCCTGAGCCATCTTCTGATTGATTTGTTCAAACCTTTCCAACTTCTTGAAGAGGTTAATGTCATTCAGGGGAGCCTCAATAGCTTGTGGAGCCCGAAACCAAGCCTGTACATACACAAGGCAGACAAAAATGTTGAAGGCTCGGAGTTCTCTCGCCTCTCGAAGTGTCAAGTGGAACTCTGACCGAAACATGAACACCTGTAGTGAATATAGTGCTTTTGCCATCCATCTGGCTCTGTGCATTGCTCCTGGAGCCATGATCCGGATTCCACGAGGTGGGATTCCTCCCATGTAGATGACAGTCAGTTCTAGGAGTTCACGATAATCATCTCGTGGCTGCTGATCTTTCAAACACACAAGAACGTTTTTGCTTCCAACACAGTGTCTACAGATCCCATTGAAGCCTTCCTCTCTGAGAATTGATCGTGAAGAAACTTCCTGTCCTCGGGGTTGGTGATTATGGCCTCCGAATCTGCATGCCTAAGATCAAACGTCTTCTCCAAGGAGGCCTTAAAGGATGCTTCCTTTTTCTCTTGGGTCGCACCACCCCGCTTTGCACCTTTTTGGAGGCTCCTCCATTTTTCATATAGCCTCTCCAAACGATGGATGCAGTGCTGCTTCGTCGTAGGTAGGTGAGCTTTTTCCCAGAACTTCACAACCTCTTCAATGGTGAGGGTTGCACTCTCCCGGGCAGTGCGATTCTCCTTCTTCAGGTGATGGAAAAACAGGACAAGAGATTGATGCACAGTCGGGAGCTTGGCACCTTTGATGGCATCTCCAGAAGTGGACCCAATGAGATACACATTATCCTGAGCCCGAGTTTTCAATGAAACACTGGTACTAGCACATGCCATATCTGCAAAATAAGCAAGAATGTGGGTAAAATCCTGTTAATTCTTACTCCACAGGGTCACTCTCTACAAAAGAGCCACAGTCAATAAGTTAGGCCTACATATTACACACTAAAAAAGCGTACCCCTGACCCCGGGAACCTGTACAAAACATGCATGAAAATTGCCCAGATAGTGATCATAGGAAGTCTCAAAACTGTATGTATAATATATTGTATATATATAATGTATAATGTGTATTTATGTATATTTATTATTTAATGTATATTTACTATATATTTATTTTTAATATTATATTTAATGTATATATATAATTATGTATTTATTTTGTGTATATACAGCCCAAAAAATGGGAATTCCTATTTTTGCATGGGGGAAAATTCATCACTGATGTGGCACCCCTACATATTATTGGATTCCATTCAAATTTGGTGTGGTTTCCTTTGACACCAAAAGGAACAAAAATAGACCATGTCCCGGAGAAAATCTGCATTTTGATTTTTTGAAGCCCACCCTAATATATATATACAGTGGAACCTTGACTTACGAGTTTAATTCGTTCCGTGACCGAGCTCGTAACTCAAATTGCTCGTATCTCAAATCAAATTTCCCCATTGAAATGCATTGAAATGCTATTAATCCGTTCCAGCCCGCCAAAAACCACACCAATTTTTTTTTAAATATACAGTATATATAAAAATATCTCGCGCTTTATATTTCACCTGTATGCAGCATACAAGTTGGCAGGATGGCCTGGACTGGAGGTACGCACACTTGACTCTAAAGTCTAAACTGTCCAGCCTGGGTTTGAATCCCGACCCAGCTATAACCTGTCATGGGTGAATCACAGGCAGGGTGATTCATCAATGTGTGTACCGCTAAACTGGGCGCCCCGTTTGCGTCCCATTAGTTGTTGGATGTTAAGGATCTCACCGTGTTTTCCACAAAGAGAAGGCGAGCTATCGCCGGCATTCTGAACAAGTTGTGGCCTGGCATGCTCTTCTCCTCTGCCGTTATATACGTCCTCCTCGACACCTCGCTCATGTTTTTCGACGATTGCGTGTTTTATATCCAAGCACATCATCCTCTTCTTCTTCTCAGCACTGCACTTGCCACTCACTTTCTTAGGCCCCATGGTTAAAACTAAGAAATTTTCCGAAATAACCAAAATGCGAAAAAAAAACATGCAGCGCTGTACGACAGAGATACGTACTGTACTTGCACGGCAAGATAACCACGTGACCAGAACCCACCTGGCGGCGTGAACTCGAAATAACCAAAATGCGAAAAAAAAAATGCAGCGCTATACGACAGAGATACGTACTGTACGTGCACGGCAAGATAACCACGTGACCAGAACCCACCTGGCGGCATGAACTCAAAATAACCAAAATGCGAAAAAAAAAATGCAGCGCTATACGACAGAGATACGTACTGTACGTGCACGGCAAGATAACCACGTGACCGGGTGGCGAAAGCTCGTAACTCGGATCTCGGCTCGCATCTCAAAGCAATAAACCGCCTGAGCGACGGCTCGTATCTCGAAAAACTCGTAAGTTGGGGCACTCGTAAGTCAAGGTTCCACTGTATATATATATATATATATATATATGTATATATATATATATATATATATATATACACACTGTATATACAATATATATATATATATACGTATATATATATATATATATATATATATATATATATATATATATATATATATATATATATATATATATATATACAGTCATCCCTCGCTATATCGCGGTTCACTTTTCGCGGATTCGGTACATCGCGGTTTTTTCTCGCTAGTATATGTAAAATTATATCGCGGATTTTTCGCTATATCGCGGGATTTTGCGGTATAAATGTATTTTTATATACTATTATTTTAAATATTTTTGTGGCCGGGGCTCTTGCCGGGGCGCCCAAACGCTCCCCGGCTAAAGTTCATCCTGAAAGCGCCCACATTGTGCGGACAAACCAAGTCAAGGGCCACGTGGTCAGGAGAACCTCGTCCCTTCCGGTCACACTGTGCCTATCGGCCGGCCTCGAAGACCGAAATTGTGACGGTGTCACCCCGGCAAGCAAGAGCCGGGGCTCTTGCTTGATATGGACGAAATGACGGGCAAGACACAAACTCGTCCGAGAAGATATTTATTCTCAAAACCAACTCGGGAACACTGAAAAGCCCATTTATCGGGCTGCATTATAAAGCACAACCAGAAACCGAAAGCCACGCCTCTCAAGCGTGGCGTGCTTCGGTGGTCACGTGACCAGCCACTCTCGCGCCGGGGATCCCCGCCGGTGACGTCACCGGCTGGAGCAAGGAGATTCTGATGCTGGTCTTGCTTGGGGAACCCATGGGTAGCTACAGTATCTTCAATGGTGAGTACCCATTAGAATTTTATATGTTGTTAAAATTACGTATGTTTAAGAGCGTAAAAAGTGTTTAAGAGTATAGGAAGTGTTTATAAGAGTATGGGAAAGGTTAATAAGAGTGTGGGGAGTTCATAATGCTTTAAAATATATATAAAAAAAAATAAAAAAATATGGTCGCTACTTCGCGGATTTTCGTTTATCGCGGGGGGTTCTGGAACGTAACCCCCGCGATAAACGAGGGTTCACTGTATATACATACATACATACATACATACATACATACATACATACATAATGTTGCGAATATGGAATTTGGCCTCCATATCCGCTTGTAAATATTCCCCTATTTCCCCAATACTCCCCAACTATCCCCAATCCCCCATTCCCTAGTCCCATTGTCTGTAAACAACAATCAGTAGAGCCGACCTTCCCCTTTTTCCCCCATTAAATGTCGTGCCCAGGTCCACCGCATCTCACGTAGACAACTTTCGGACATCTTGCTAGTTATTCTTAGTCTATGTCAGTTAAGGACTCCTTTCCATTAATTCTGACTCTTCGTTGCACCAGAATGTGATTATATGGCACCAGTAGTGAGTTTAGGACCTTTCCCATACCTCCTTCCATCTTCTTCCCCAAACAACAACTACAACTACAACTACAACTACAACTACAACAACAATTACAACAACAACGACGCTGCACCGGGGGAGTGTGCGTCATCACACCGGCTCGGTTAGCCGCCATTGACAATGCGCGCCGGACCATGCGCTCCACGGGGTTACCACGAAGGGGCTGGCTGTCAGCTCCTCGTCAAGGGCGGAGCCGGTAACCCCCCCGCACGCACCCAATGAGAAGCAACGAGCCGATTCCATCTGGGGCGGAGCTAACGAGCCGAGGGCGTGTCACTCCCCGCCGGATCTACGCAGCCACTTGCCGGATGTGAGGTCAGATGCGCCCCCAGCCTGGAGAGAGAAGTTGCCACGTACGAGCGCTGAATACCTCCCCGCATCTCTGGACCGGACCGGGTCGACCCTGTCCTTGAGCCAAGAGTGCACCTTGAGCCATCGATAACCGCTTTCCCTGCCATCAATCCCCGTGTGAGTCAGCCTTGTCCCGTTTATCTGTCGTCTGTTGGGAATAATATAAGAGTGTGTCTAAGTGCTTGTCTTTCTATGCTGTACCTCTTGTAGTTGTAATCTAACCTTCCGCCTTAATATAACCTCCTCCGGAGGTCTTGAGAACTGAACCCTGGGTGTCGTGTCATTTGAAACCCAGCCGTGTGTCCTTTTCCTTTATTGCCTTTATTAACGCACAGGTTGTAAACCTGGTGCGTTATAGCGTTTGCCTGGGAATTTCGGGCGCTCAAAAGTGAAGCTAGTTTCTGTCACCCATTTCTGTCGCTCATTTCTGTCGCTCAGATGTGTAAACATGACGTCATCAAATCTATATTTATAGGATAGGTTATAGGAGATATATATGTTATAGGATAGGAATATAGGACCCAAATGACCCAGAGGACCCAAATGACCCAGAGGACCCAAATGACCCAGAGGACCCAAATGACCCAAATGACCCAAATGACCCAGAGGACCCAAATGACCCAGAGGACCCAAATGACCCAGAGGACCCAAATGACCCAGAGGACCCAAATGACCCAGAGGACCCAAATGACCCAGAGGACCCAAATGACCCAGAGGACCCAAATGACCCAGAGGACCCAAATGACCCAAATGACCCAAATGACCCAGAGGACCCAAATGACCCAGAGGACCCAAATGACCCAGAGGACCCAAATGACCCAGAGGACCCAAATGACCCAGAGGACCCAAATGACCCAGAGGACCCAAATGACCCAGAGGACCCAAATGACCCAGAGGACCCAAATGACCCAGAGGACCCAAATGACCCAGAGGACCCAAATGACCCAGAGGACCCAAATGACCCAGAGGACCCAAATGACCCAGAGGACCCAAATGACCCAGAGGACCCAAATGACCCAGAGGACCCAAATGACCCAGAGGACCCAAATGACCCAGAGGACCCAGAGGACCCAGAGGACCCAAATGACCCAGAGGACCCAGAGGACCCAAATGACCCAGAGGACCCAAATGACCCAGAGGACCCAAATGACCCAGAGGACCCAAATGACCCAGAGGACCCAAATGACCCAGAGGACCCAAATGACCCAGAGGACCCAAATGACCCAGAGGACCCAAATGACCCAGAGGACCCAAATGACCCAGAGGACCCAAATGACCCAGAGGACCCAAATGACCCAGAGGACCCAAATGACCCAGAGGACCCAAATGACCCAGAGGACCCAAATGACCCAGAGGACCCAAATGACCCAGAGGACCCAAATGACCCAGAGGACCCAAATGACCCAGAGGACCCAAATGACCCAGAGGACCCAAATGACCCAGAGGACCCAAATGACCCAGAGGACCCAAATGACCCAGAGGACCCAAATGACCCAGAGGACCCAAATGACCCAGAGGACCCAAATGACCCAGAGGACCCAAATGACCCAGAGGACCCAAATGACCCAAATGACCCAAATGACCCAGAGGACCCAAATGACCCAGAGGACCCAAATGACCCAGAGGACCCAAATGACCCAGAGGACCCAAATGACCCAGAGGACCCAAATGACCCAGAGGACCCAAATGACCCAGGGGACCCAAATGACCCAGAGGACCCAAATGACCCAGAGGACCCAAATGACCCAGAGGACCCAAATGACCCAGAGGACCCAAATGACCCAGAGGACCCAAATGACCCAGAGGACCCAAATGACCCAGAGGACCCAGAGGACCCAGAGGACCCAGAGGACCCAAATGACCCAGAGGACCCAAATGACCCAGAGGACCCAAATGACCCAAATGACCCAAATGACCCAGAGGACCCAAATGACCCAGAGGACCCAGAGGACCCAAATGACCCAGAGGACCCAGAGGACCCAAATGACCCAGAGGACCCAAATGACCCAGAGGACCCAAATGACCCAGAGGACCCAAATGACCCAGAGGACCCAGAGGACCCAGAGGACCCAAATGACCCAGAGGACCCAAATGACCCAGAGGACCCAAATGACCCAGAGGACCCAAATGACCCAGAGGACCCAAATGACCCAGAGGACCCAAATGACCCAGAGGACCCAAATGACCCAGAGGACCCAAATGACCCAGAGGACCCAAATGACCCAGAGGACCCAAATGACCCAGAGGACCCAGAGGACCCAAATGACCCAAATGACCCAGAGGACCCAAATGACCCAGAGGACCCAAATGACCCAGAGGACCCAAATGAACCAAATGACCCAGAGGACCCAAATGACCCAGAGGACCCAAATGACCCAGAGGACCCAAATGACCCAGAGGACCCAAATGACCCAGAGGACCCAAATGACCCAGAGGACCCAAATGACCCAGAGGACCCAAATGACCCAGAGGACCCAAATGACCCAAATGACCCAGAGGACCCAAATTCTATGTATGTTTCTATGATGTATGTTTTGGTGAAAGTACATAATGTGAATACTAGTAGCAATTTTACAAAAACCATGGCATAATTTCAAATCTTGACCCGAGATGATAATTATGCTACATCATAATTTCCATGTGCCAACCTGGGCGGAATCCAAGTGGATTCACTTGTTGACCTAGCGTAGCGCGATTAGTCAACGTTCGAGTATAATCGGGTAACTTGTGCAGGCGTGGTCATACCAAAACCGCTCGGTAAATAACATCTAAGCCACGTCTGTAACAATTGGTGTCGAGGAGTGGAATTCGAACCCGGGACTAAATTTATTAGGCCCAAATTTGTAACAAGTAGAATCGATTCGGAGCGCGTTTCCCGCGCGAAATTATAACGGCCGAAATTTGTTTTGTTGTATAAAAACCCGAATTTTGAAAGTCGCGCTATGGCGGATCAAGACAGCTGGGGTCCGGTAGGGGAGAGTGAGGCAGGGTCGGTCCAGGACCAAATTGAGGGACATGAGGGACAGGAGGAGAGCGAAGCAGCGAGGGTAGCAGACGCACAAAATAGCGTCGTTGTGCCCGACATTGCGGGAGCGCAAAATGGCGCCTCGCTGATCACCGCGCCCGCGACCGTGGCAGCGCCCCCGGTGGATTGGAACTTGTTTTTCATACAAATGAAGGCCCTTATGGCCCAGAATAGCGAAGAAATGGAAAGCAGAATGATGGGGGTAATGGGGAACCGAATGGATGCTCAGAGTGAGCGATTGGAGGGCCAATTAGGGGTAATGGGAAACGAAATGGGGGTAATGAGGGACGAAGCGAGGGGTACTGGTGAGAAGGTAGACAAAAATTTTGAGGGGTTAGACAATGGGATAAAAGAGGTGAGAAATGGGTTAATGGGGGTAGAAAACAGAATGGCCGCTCAAGAGAATCAAATGGAAGGGATGCAAAAGGGGTTAGAGGGGGTAGAAAATAGAATGGCTGCCCAGGAGAATCAGATAGAGGGAGTGAAAACTGGGTTAGAGGGGTTAGAAAACAGAATGGAAGGCAAATTGAGGGACATGAGGGACCAAGCGGAAAGGGAAGTTAACCAAATGGGGCAGCAGATAGAGGGGGTCAGAATGGGGGTAGAAACCAAACTGGATGCTCACAGGGAGGAAATGGAGCAGATGAGGGTGGCATCTGGGCAGGAGATGCAAGTGATGGGGGAGGAGATCAGAAGAGGAGTGAGTGAGGAGGTCGGAGGAGTGCGCGAGGAGGTGAGGCACTGTAAGGAGCACATGGAGAAGGAGGTGAGAAAGGGGACTGTAAAGTTACAAGGGGGCATAGAGGTCCTGACGCAGGAGGTGGAGCAGCTGACGGTGGGACAGACGGAGTTAGTGGAGCAGGTTCAAAGGAACACTGCGGTATTAGGAGGTTTAAAAGTGACACAGAAAGAACTAAAAAACGACTTGGTGGCGACGAAGAGGGAATGTCAGATGGTACGTGAGGGACTGACAACGAGGTTGGACGAGGTGATAGAGGTAATGGAGACGAAGGACCGGCAGGTGAAGACGCACATGGAAACGGTCAAGGTAGCCTTGGAGGACGAGCTTGAGGAGACGTACCGGGGAATAAAAGAGGTGAAGCACAAATTAGAAGAAGTGGAAGAAGGGATGAGTGAAATTAAGAAGCGACGGAGAGGGGATAAGAAAGAGATAAAAGAGGAGATAAAAGAATTGGTCCAAAGTCTGTGTTTGGATCGTGATGAGGTGCTCATTAACCGGATGAGGGATTCGCAGGTGATGGAGGAGAAGCGAAGAGGAAGAGGACCCGGTGTAAGTGGTGACCAATATGGTCGTGCGTATGATGCGCCAGGGGATTTAAGAAGCTTGGGGGTCGAGATGGACCCGGGTGTTCGTGAGAGGCAGTTGGTGAAGTGTGCGACAGGTCTGGTGTGCGAAAAAGGAGGTGTGCGAGAAAGTCCGACTCTGGGGTGTGTGAGGAAAAAGTGCACGCCGAGGAGTGAGTGTGCTGGCGAGAGTGAGTCGGTCGTAGCGCGTGTGCGAGGAAGCACGTGGAAGCGCGGTGTGGTGAGTGTTACAGAGGGTGTGACGGGAGAGTGTGCGCAAGAGTATGCGCGAGAAAGGTGTGTGACGGACAGGTGCATGAGGAAAGAGTGCGCTGTCAGAAGTAAGGAAGAGTGTCCACCTGTGGTGAGTGTTACAGAGGGTGTAACTGGAGAGTGTGCGCGAGAAAGGTGTGTGACGGGCAGGTGCATGAGGAAAGAGTGCGCTGTCAAGAGTAAGGGTGAGTGGGCTGTCAAGAATGGAGGTGAGAGTATTGAGAGTGACAAGGAGAGTGAGTTGGTTATGACAGGTGAGCGAGTATGTACACCTGGGATGGAAGGATGCACACCTGGAATGGTAGAGCGTGAGTGGGAATGCACGCTGGAGTTGGTGGTGAGGCACGTGGTTGGGTGTGCGAATGAGGGCACACCTGTGATTGTCACAGAGGAGGTGACCGAGGAGGGGGCGCGAAGCGGTGTATTGGTGAGGTGTGCGAGCAACGAATGTGTGCCAAAGTGTTCGGTGGTCAGGTGTGTGACCAAGGCTGTAAGTGGAATGGGTGTACCTGGGTGTGTAAGGAAAGGTACGAGGAGCATGGGCACAGCTGGATGTGTGAGCAAGGAACGGGCTGCGGGGTGTAAGCGTCCAGGTGAAGCATCGACGTTAGACGGGGTAGAGTTTAGAACGACTTATAGCCGAATCGGGCCCTCGGTGCGTGCCGGGCCTCGCTTTGAACGGCCGCGTCCGTGCTCCACTAGGCGGAGCTGGCAGCCCGATAGAAAGGGTCGTCATGGCGACCACTTTTTGGTGAGACGTGCCGGCAGGTCGAGAGCGGGACATTGGATGGCTCCGTGCCGAGATGGTGCGTGGGATCTCGGCACGGGTAAGCCCCCGTCCCTGCCCCGAATGCCGGACGCATCCAGCCGCCGGCACAAAACAACCAGTATCCATTGCTTGGCTTTACGAAGCCGGGCTTTGGACAGGAATTGGCGCACCGAGAGGCATTAGTGAGTAGACTGGGTGATGAGGTTAGTGTTTTGGACCCAAAATTGGAGAAAAACAAAATTTGATGATTGGCAAGGGATTGGCAGTAGTGATTGGCAGATGATGGGCAGTGATTGGCAAATTTTTGATTTATTGAAATTTGATGTGCAAAATTGGTAGTGAGAGACCCCCGATGTGGTGGGATGGCAAATCCACCATCCTTCCCATGTGGGGGCAAAGGAGCTATAGTTTATGGGGTGTATGGCAGTGAAAACTAGCCCGGGTGGGTTAGGTTATATGGATAGGGCCCTAGAAGATGACATTAGGTGACGTTAAGGTTAGTTAGTGACTGATACCTGTAGTGGGGACGCAGGTAGTTTAGTATGGAGGATAATGACGAGGGAGCGCAATAGTTTAAAGGGACGACTGGGAAGCGCAAGTTTCAGAAGGGAGTAGTTAGCTGAGATGATGCCGTGTGTGTGAGGATTGCACAGGTGAGAATTGAACAGGTGTGATTGCACAGGTGTGCAACTGGACAGGTGTGTGGAGCAGTGTATGAGTAGTGAGTGTTGTGGATCAGCGCGAATGCGCTTGGGGAGAGAAGGGTGCAGGTGGCACCAGGTGGGAGAGCACAGGTGTGCAAGTACAGGTGTGTGGAGAGAGTTGGAGTAAGTGGTACGGAGTGGTGTGCATGGTGCGAAGGTGTGGATGGGGGAAGAGTGGACCCCTTTCACGAGTACCCGGGGCGGGTAGTGTAAGTGTTAGGTAGAGGGTATAGGTAAATTGTGGTTGGAAATTGGCATTTGTGGTGCGGTTGCAGAATGGTGTTGTGGATGGGTGCATTAGTGTCGTGGAAATGGCTGGGCGTGTAGCCTGTTAGTGTGTGTAGTTGGTTTGAACACTCCACCATTGTGAGGATGTCGGCCAGGTGAGGCCGCAGGTGGGCTCTGGGAGCCGGTAGTTGTGAGTGGGTGCCTGAGGATCCCGGGTGTGGATCGGGCAGCCCCGTGCCAGAGAGGGCACCGAGTGGGGAGAGTGCCAGAGGGCCTTCCCCAGGTAGTTAGGTTAGGGTAAGGAGCAGGTAAGCTCGGAGGCAACTGCAGTGGTGGAGGTGTGCAGGTGGGTAGACCCACTGGGAGAGGTACACGCCACAGCCCAGAAATTGTGCGAGGGCACCGGGAGATGAATCGGGGGAGTGAGACCCTAAATTGAAAAGCACCACAGTTGGCCAATGGGAATTGGTTTTTCGAACCCATAGTGTAAGAGGGCCAATGGTTTGGCCGGAGAAAGACCCCGGGTAGTGTAAAGTTGTTAAAGTCATTTAGGAAATAGTTAGGATTGATGAACCTGTCGCACCATACGCAGCCACTTACCTGTGGTGATGATGATGACTCCACACCTGTGTTTTCTTTGTTTTGTTGCAGGAAATGAAATTGCTGTGTGGATTGTGAGACGCATCACGACGTGGATGAGACATTGGGGTGATTCCATCTCTCCCTCCCTAGGAGGGACTGATGATGAATTGGTAATGGCAAATTATGATGTTGAGTTGGAGATGGCAAATTATGATGTTGAGTTGAAAATGGCAAATTTGATTGGTTAGGAGGGAGAGAAGACGAATTTGGTTTATGGGAGGAACGGGGAAGACAGTAGGGATGTTTGTTGATTTGTAAAGTAGATGTTTATGGGTAGTGTTGTGTTGTGTGGATACAGTAAGGGGTAAGGGAGGGGCCATGTAGGTTACCTGGTGGGGGGGGGGGGGCGTACGATAGAAACGTACCTGTCTCACCTGGTTCCCATGTGCCCCCAGTGTGCATCATCTTACATTGCGTGCACTTTTGCGCCCTTACCACCTTACTCACTTGTCTGCTTCTTTTGTCTCCCACCTCCGAGGATCTGGCTTTGGGGTGGAGAGAGAGGAGAGAGAGGTGCTGGCTTCGCAGTTGTGGGCCTGCACTTTCGCTGTTTGCTGCTTGGATCGATACACCATATGGACCGCAATGTTTGTGGCCACCCACAATGGACCGCAGCTCTTTTGCGGCCAAGCACCACCCGTGGAAGGACCTATGGGTCAACGTGGCACCTATGCCAAACAGGTGAACCACTTTTAGTTGACACCACTGAAGGCCACAATATAGAAATGGACGCGGTTGGCGCCTTTCTTTATTTTTTTTGAAAGAGGCAAGAAGGCCAAGTGCACCACACGAAGGCAAGACCAGCGGCAGAACATCGGCCGGCTGCGACACCACACAATGATTCATAGACACTTTATTGGTGCACCGGATGGTGCTCACTGTGTGATGGGGTGGTGCTTGATGCTTGGAAGGGGTGCTCTGCACATTATTAAAGGCCGTAGGCCACAGAGCACTCGTGGGTTGTTGTATCGATGCGAGCATGCGTGCTCTCTCTCTATGCATAACATCTGCATGTGTTCCTCCAAAAACAGGTCCTGGATCGTAGTGTAAATATCAGCGTAGTCTTGTGTAAATAATGCTCCCTACCGGCTGTATTTTTAGTTTGAGGATTCTTTCCGGATTCGGTTATCCTGTGGGTGTGTTTCTGTGAGGAGAAGGGTGCAGCGTCGCAGGGGGACATATTTACTCATTTGTGAATATCTGTAAAACTGTCGCACTCAGGGTAGAGTTAATAGTAGAGGGAACTACATTGCGTGCCACACTAAAGTAGGTAAAAATTTATCGGGTCGGGACGCCCCGAGGGTAGAGAAGGGTGCAATGTTGCGAATATGGAATTTGGCCTCCATATCCGCTTGTAAATATTCCCCTATTTCCCCAATACTCCCCAACTATCCCCAATCCCCCATTCCCTAGTCCCATTGTCTGTAAACAACAATCAGTAGAGCCGACCTTCCCCTTTTACCCCCATTAAATGTCGTGCCCAGGTCCACCGCATCTCACGTAGACAACTTTCGGACATCTTGCTAGTTATTCTTAGTCTATGTCAGTTAAGGACTCCTTTCCATTAATTCTGACTCTTCGTTGCACCAGAATGTGATTATATGGCACCAGTAGTGAGTTTAGGACCTTTCCCATACCTCCTTCCATCTTCTTCCCCAAACAACAACTACAACTACAACTACAACTACAACTACAACAACAATTACAACAACAACGACGCTGCACCGGGGGAGTGTGCGTCATCACACCGGCTCGGTTAGCCGCCATTGACAATGCGCGCCGGACCATGCGCTCCACGGGGTTACCACGAAGGGGCTGGCTGTCAGCTCCTCGTCAAGGGCGGAGCCGGTAACCCCCCCGCACGCACCCAATGAGAAGCAACGAGCCGATTCCATCTGGGGCGGAGCTAACGAGCCGAGGGCGTGTCACTCCCCGCCGGATCTACGCAGCCACTTGCCGGATGTGAGGTCAGATGCGCCCCCAGCCTGGAGAGAGAAGTTGCCACGTACGAGCGCTGAATACCTCCCCGCATCTCTGGACCGGACCGGGTCGACCCTGTCCTTGAGCCAAGAGTGCACCTTGAGCCATCGATAACCGCTTTCCCTGCCATCAATCCCCGTGTGAGTCAGCCTTGTCCCGTTTATCTGTCGTCTGTTGGGAATAATATAAGAGTGTGTCTAAGTGCTTGTCTTTCTATGCTGTACCTCTTGTAGTTGTAATCTAACCTTCCGCCTTAATATAACCTCCTCCGGAGGTCTTGAGAACTGAACCCTGGGTGTCGTGTCATTTGAAACCCAGCCGTGTGTCCTTTTCCTTTATTGCCTTTATTGACCTAGCGTAGCGCGATTAGTCAACGTTCGAGTATAATCGGGTAACTTGTGCAGGCGTGGTCATACCAAAACCGCTCGGTAAATAACATCTAAGCCACGTCTGTAACAATACATACATACATACATACATACATACATACATACATACATACATACATACATACATACATACATCACGCTACCAGATTCTTGTACCAGATGCTCAAATTATGGATTTCGAGTTATACCTGCAGCATTAAAGTACCAACCCTGTACCTTCATAAAATAGCAGGGTTGGGCAAATTGGGCAATTACAAATTCATCAAAACAAAAATTTAAATATTCATGTGTTCCCCAAAATGTCAAGTTTTTCAACTTTTCATGCCAGGAAATCTAGAAAATTTCGCAAAAAATACCAACCAGTAATTTACTATCAGAATCAATTTCTAGGGTTTAAAGGTTGTTTTCAAGCATGATGTTGGACAAGTAAAGTAAATAAAAGTACCATAAGAGTTATTGGCCGAGTGCCAATTATTCTTTTAGCACCATGCCAATATTGTGTATTTTTAACTTTTTTTCCGAGCAAATAAGTTGTGACCAGCACTGATTTTAATTGGAATTTATGGGAAACAAACACGCACATGTTTCTTCTCATACTGCTGTATTTATTATGTACAGCATAATCTGCATTGAATCTTCAAGCATAATCTGCATTGCAACTGTACACAAATACTGTAAATCATCACCCGCCATCTGTACGCTAGGCCAAGCTGTCATGCCAAAATATCAAGGCAAAATGACGAGTAGGCCTTCATGTGTAGAATTTTCACACACATGTTTGGTGAAGCCCCATTTACAAGACGTATGTACAAGACTAGTCAACCGTTGACTACCTGATGGTGTGTAGGCGAGATAGGGCGCACCTCCGGGACACAAAGGTGATCCCGGGGGAGGAGGCTGTTTCACAGCACCACTTGGTTGTCTGCGACATAAGGGTGAAAGGTGCGAGGAGAGCTCGGCGGGTGAAGTACCAACCGAGAATGAAGGTGTGGAGGTTGAAAGAGGTGACAGTAAGGGAGGCATTAAAAGAGAGGCTGAGTAGGGTAGGGGCTGATGTGGTTGAGCTTGAAAGTGGTTGGATGTCAATGAAAGATAGTCTGTTGGGAGCCGTTGGTGATGTATGTGGATGGACAAAAGGACCACCGAGGCACTCGGAAACATGGTGGTGGGATGATGAAGTTGGAAAGAGGAATGACGAGAAGAGGAAGAAGTTCAAGGAGTGGCAGAAGGCAAAGGGTACGGGGGCAGAAAAAGCAGAGCATGAAAGTTATAAGGCAGCCAAGAAGGCTGCAAAGAAAGAGGTAGCAAAGGCGCAGGAGGCATGTAGGAAAATGTTCGGAGAACGCTTGGATTCAGAAGAGGGTCAGAGAGTGGTATTCAGGATTGCAAAGCAGATAGCGAAAGAGAGGTGTGATGTGATGGGGGTGAGTTGCTTGAAGGATGAAGTGGGACAAATCGTTGTGGACCCAGATGGAACTAAAGGAAGATGGAAAAGATATATGGAAATGCTGTTGAATACAGAGAATGAATGGGATGGCAACTTAGAGAGTAACCCAGTTTTAGGACCGGCAGAGAAGATAACTGACAAGGAAGTTGAGGAAGCGATAAAAGCAGTGAAGAGTAGAAAAGCGGGAGGGCCGACGGGAGTTGTGGGAGATATGTTGAAGGCAGCAGGAAGTTGGGGTGTGAAGAGAATGACAGAGATCTGTAATCTGGTGGTGAAAGAAGGCCGCATTCCAGTGGATTTGGAACTGAGTACCCTCGTCCCTCTCTACAAGGGGAAAAGTGACCCTCTGGAGCGTGGCTCGTACCGAGCGATAAAGTTATTGGAGCATGGAATGAAGGTATTGGAAAGGGTGTTGGAGAGGAGGATAAGGAAGAAAGTGAAGATCGACGAAATGCAGTTTGGATTTATACCAGGAAGAGGAATGACAGACGCGCTTTTCATTGTGAGGCAGTTGCAGGAGAAGTACATGGAGAAGAGGAAGAAGTTGTTTTTTGGGTTTGTTGATCTGGAGAAAGCATTCGATAGGGTTCCACGCAAAGTATTGACATGGGCATTGAGGAAGTTAGGAGTGGAGGAATGGTTGATCAGAGTAGTGATGGCAATGTACAAAAGAGCGCGCACAGCTGTAAGGACGAAGGGCGGGAACAGTGGTGAGTTTGAGGTGAAGGTGGGAGTGCATCAGGGGTCGGTACTAAGTCCACGACTATTTGTAGCTGTGATGGAGGTGCTGGCTCAGAACGTAAAGGAGGGTTTACCGTTGGAGTTGTTGTGTGCAGATGATCTGGTGTTGATTGCGGAAAGTATGGATGGACTGAAGGAAAAGATGAACAAGTGGAAGGAATGTATGGAGACAAAAGGTCTGAAGGTGAATATCGGAAAGACGAAGGTGATGGCAAGTGGTAAAGAATGTGGTGAAGTGGAAAGAACTGGGAAGTGGCCCTGTGCTGTGTGTATGCAGGGTGTCGGAGTGAACTCCATTCAATGTACAATGTGCGCTGAGTGGGTTCATCAAAAATGTAGTGGTCTGAGAGGGTCATTAACCAGTGTGGCAGCTACATTCAAATGTAAGGTGTGCACAGTGGGAGCTGCAGATGGAGGAAATGTTGAGTTGGATCTTGGAGACGGCATGAAGCTGGAAGGTGTGAAAACATTTTGCTACCTCGGAGACATGCTGAATGGAGAAGGTGGATCAGACTCGGCAACGGTTGCTAGAGTGAGATGTGCATGGAAGAAGTTTCGGGAACTGAGTGGCGTGCTGATGATGGGAGTGTCGTTGAAGCTGAAGGGAAAGGTGTATGCTGCATGTGTGAGAAGTGTTATGATTTATGGGAGCGAGACATGGGTAATGAACGTAGAGCAGCAACGAAGGTTGGAAAGGGTGGAAATGTGAATGGTTCGACGGATGTGCGGAGTATCGTTGAGAGAGAGGAAGACAAAGGATGAATAGCGAAAGATGATGGGAAAAGAGCCTGTGATTGATGCTGTGAAGAGGAACAGGTTGAGATGGTTTGGTCATGTGTTGAGGAAGGATGAAAGTGACTGGTTGAGAAGAGTGATGGAAAGTAATGTAGAAGGAGGTAGAGGACGGGGAAGACCGAGAAAGACTTGGCTAAAGATGGTGGAAGAAGAAATGCGGGCAAGGGGGTTAACAAGGAGAGATGCAGAAAATAGGGCAAAATGGAGAAGATTGTCATGGGGACCGCAAGGCTAACCCCCGCTCTTGTCGGGAAAATGGCCTTTAAAATGCATGTTGTTGTTGTTGTATGTACACTAGGCTTGACTTATCCATGAAGGACAATAAATGCATGTGGCATCAAACTACTTACACTTGAAAACCCCACAGGATATTAAGTTGGCAGCCAGAAGTGTGATTCAAAGGTCAAGTCATTATCTTGTGAGCCTAATTCACAAAGTACATACAAGTACAGCATTGTTCAGTAAACGATATTCTTTGTCCAGTATATGAATAAAATATCATGCACACTGGATGCACAGCACTGAGCAGCATGTACAGGTCTTATCAATTGCACAAACTATGATGACTGTCTCAATCATTATAATGATTGAGACATTCACAAAGTACATACAAGTACAGCATTGTTCAGTAAACGATATTCTTTGTCCAGTATATGAATAAAATATCATGCACACTGGATGCACAGCACTGAGCAGCATGTACAGGTCTTATCAATTGCACAAACTATGATGACTGTCTCAATCATTATAATGATTTAATGATTTAACATTATAATGATTATAATGATCAATAATCATTATATATCATTATATAATGATAATGATACTGATAATTATCAGTCACGTATCAGTATTATTCATTATCAGTATCATTAATCATTATCTAAACAAACACGTGTAGCGACTAGCGCGCCACCTGGCGACTGTTGCCGCAGAATCGCGGAAAATGACCGTCGAGTCCGAAGCAAAATTCAGGCTTCAACGGTCATAACAAGTAATGCCACTGTCATAGAACGAAAGATCGTATATTTTTCCGTCGATGGGTGAAATATAAGACGAAACTGTGTCCAATAAAGGTATATTTACGGAAGTTTATTGCTGATAAACGATCAATCCGGAAGCGAAAACGGTGAAACACGTGGCGCCGCCTTTCAACGGCGTTTATACCCAGTAGATGATTCGCGCATTTGGTACAAGAATCTGGTAGCGTGACATATATATATATATATATATATATATATATATATATATATAAATATATATATATATATATATATATATATATATATATATATATATAATATATATATTATATATATATATATATATATAATAAATAAATCAAATATATATATATATATATAAATATATACATCAAATATATACATCAAATCAAAATAAATCAAATATATACAAATATAATATATACATCAAATATATATATATATATATATATATATATATATATATATATATATATATATATATATATATATATATATATATATATATATATATATATATATATATATATATACAGACTTGGCATTTAATATGGAATATATTTTTTGTGGGGATGAACTTACTTTTCAAGATGACTTAGAACCAAAAGTTCATTGGAATTATGTTGAAATTATTCTAGATTTTGTTAATGTGACCTTTAAAAGAAACAAAAACCACATTTGACATTTCGAAGCAAATAAATTTATCCTTGAAAGTGATGTAAACTGATATCGAACTCAATTCACGGACAGTACTGTGTTAAACTTCTGTACATTTTCCAGAAGTATCTCTTTATTTTGCACATTAGCCAAAATTTTTTTTAACAAAAACAAAAGTTAAATTACGACTGGGATTACGGACAGTAAAATTACAGTTCAGTACTTCGTGTAACCCCCACGAGCATTCAGGATAGCACGTACACGTTGAGGCATGCTGTTCACAGAGATTTGCCAAGGTTTGGACAGGAATCGCTTGCCATGCAGTTACAATAGCCTGCTGCAGTTCACGCACAGAGGCAGGCTGCTGGTCCAAGTTGTCGATTTGACGCGTTAATTCTGCCCACAAGTTCTCTGTCGGATTAATATCCGGGGACATGGCAGGCCACTCCATATGCTCTACATCACGGTCAGCAAGAAAGTGTTGGATCATGCGAGCACGATGAGGCCGTGCATTGTCATCTTGGAAGACAAAGTTTCCTCGAAAGGCTGCACGAACAAATGGAAGCAATGTTTCTTCCAGAATGGCCCTGTGCTTGAACTGGTTCAGGTTTCCATTCAGACAACAACCAGGTCAGTTTTGCCCCCTGCATGAAAAGCAGCCCAAACGGTCACCCCCACCACCTCCAGCTTGGACTCTTGACACTATACAATCTTCGTTGTAGGCTTCATGCACTTGTCTGCGCACTATCGGACGCGGCCATCTTGACGATAGACCAGAAATCTAGACTCGTCACTGAAGGTCACGTGATTCCAGTGTCCTGGCTAGCCATTGACGGTGCTCTCTGGCCCACTGCAATCGGTGCTGGCTGTGTTGTCTGGTCAGAGCGTAGGCTTTCTCAGGGGACGCCTGGCACGATAGCTTGCTTGAAACCAGTCGTTGGTTGACTAGCCTTCTGGATACAGGCACATTTGTCAGTTGCTGCCACTCAGCCATAAGCCGATTAGCTGACTTGGTACGGCCATTGCGGACTAACCGGTGCAGCTGGCGATCATCCCTCATTGTGGTTCTGCGAGGACGTCCTGGCCTCGGTATTGGAGTAGGGACACCCCTCTGAGCATTTCGTTTCAGGATCTTTGACACCTGACCTTGAGTGATGCCATACTGCCGAGCAATAGCATGCTGTTTCATGCCAGAATTTCGTAAAGCCACCACTCCATGACAAACAGCATTGTCAAGTTGACGGACCATCTCCAGAGGAAGCGGCAATAACCTTTGTAGACGTGCAGCAGTTGTTTTCCCACTAATACAGAACGCAAACAACCCTTATATACCCCGACTGTGAAGCCAATCGTCAAATGTACCTGTCCGTACATTTTGTCACGCCACCTGTGATATAATCCTGTTATTGACTTCTTGCTGCGACAGACAATCAGTGACATGGTTCTTTTAACAAATAAATCACCGAAGCGTAAAAGAAACTCACCAGATTGATATACCGAGTTCAGAAAGTAAACCCAAGTCAAGAAAAAAAATATATTCCATATTAAATGCCAAGTCTGTATATATATTGTCGTGTGAATACCCTCCGGTTAATACCAGGGCTCGCGAATGAACAAACGGCTTTAATTGAGGCAACGACCAAATACGGATTTTGCTATCGCAGCATGGGATAAAGAAGTGAAGAAGAAGAGGCAGCGAAGCGCTTACCTAAAGCGAACCGACTGCAGCTCGATGTGGTGAGCACCTGCTGCCAACAACACCACCACCACACTCACAAACCTTGGCCCTGGGGGAGACGGTCGCAGTGCGTGGCATCCACATCACGTCACCTACGCCACCCTCATCACCCAGCCCCACGCAACTGCAGCCACCCAGTGCCCACCCCACACTTGACCACGCCAAGGTCCAGTCGACAGCCATGCTCTACCAGGGGACCCACCCAGAAGACATGGTCCACACACACCCCGGACACCCATAGCACCACGTTGACCCGCAACTACACAACTTCATCCCTATAACCCCGCGTCCCAAATATTGGCGCAATCGCCCCCCGCAACTAGTTGAAGGCTGTCCTGCTAACCTATCAATTTTATCAGCCTCCAACACTTTGGTCTAAACACACCTGGATCAATAATGGTGTCACTATGCAGTGCCCACCATAGCATTTCAAAATTCATCCTTAAATTTGCACATTTTTCACATTTTACTAAACTCACTAAAGATAAATGCTTCGCCATACACATGCCAGCCGAGCATGACCCATATACTCGGCACGTTACCAATTCCCATTCACACTCCCATGGCTCTCTTCCCAAACCGAGAGTCCAAATTCCACAGCCTGGGGACCAAATCCCTCCATGGCTGCTCCACATCAAATTCCCATTTTAATTTAATTTTAAATTCCTTTTAACAATTTTTTATTTCTCGTCCCAAACCACAGCTGCAGGTAACAACTCCTCCAGGTTGTTCTGCCCTCCTTGCAGCCGTTCCAAATTCCTACCGGGACCAAATGTCTGAGGCTCGATCTCCCGACTCATCTCCGTCCGAATCCGGCTCGGAGCCAAAACACTCCCACAACTGGTTATGTAATTTTGGAGTCTCCATTACCCAATCGGTGTGCATGGTGAGGGTCCCCTCGGTCACCCTCAACCGCCTCCTCGGACCGACTCACCTCCTCCCCCGAACTCCTTTTGGACTGGTCAACCTCTACCTTCCTGGGACTGTCCCGCCTCCCAGGGACAGTCCTCCCAGTAACGACAACCCTAACCTAACAACCCTAACAACCCTAACCCTAACCCTAACCCTAACCCTAACCGATTTAAATTTTAACTGACGCGCCGTTCGCGTCTCGCAAGCCCAATCGACTGTACAAATTTATCGCCTCCGACTACGAAACTTTTGCGTCCAAATTCTCCACACTCCTTGACACCAAATTTATAACAGGGTTCAAATCCCACTCCTGAATACCAATTGTCAAGATATCAAAAAGTTCGTATCCCACTCCTGACTACCAATTGTCGCGCGAATCCCTCGGTTAATACCAGGGCTCGCGGATGACCAAACGGGCTTTAACTCCGAGGCGACGATCAACTCGGATTCGGCTATAAAAGCATGGGAGGAAGAATGAAGGGGAAGAAGCGGCAAGCGCGTACCTGTAATGCGGAATGAACTCAAACGGGCATCCGGGGTAAAATGTACAAAAATAAACAGGTTTATTTCGGAACCCGAGAACAAGGAAACGCGATGATAAAACCTAATTCTAAATTTGGACGTCCCCGCACCAGACTTAACAACAGGACACAGGAATGAATGAAATAAAGAAATTGTCATGTGGTGTTCTGTGGTGCGAGCTTATCTGTCTGTAGTGGTGCATCCGTCGTCCAATGCGGCTCCCTCAGTCCGCCTCGATCGTGCGCTCCGCCAGGCCCCGAGCGACCCGCTCCGTGGCACGCCCCACTCCAAGCTCCTCGTCGGTCGCACACGAGGTCTCGTTCGCTCACAGCACTGAGCCTCGCTCCAAGCTCCGAGCACCGCTCCAAGCACCACAACGAACCAAAAGCACCGCGAAGACTCAGGGAAGATGCCAACGACCACGCAGGGAAGAGGAACCAACAGGTCTCCAAGAGCGAGCACAAAGGATCCAGCGCGAAGAGCCGGTCTTTCTCAAGTCCAGCGCAGAGAGAGAGAGAGAGAGAGAGAGAGAGAGAGAGAGAGAGCTAGCTAGCTTGCTTCAAGCACGAGGGGAGAGAGACAAAATGTCGTCGAGCGAGTCCTTTTGTCACCTGGCGTGTGACGTCAATCTGGCATGTTCCCAATCAGAGCCTCGATTTTTCGTGGTCTGTCGAACCTTCTCCCGCCTTCCCACGTCACCGGCGCTCTTCCCTCCAATGAACAACCTCCTAAATCGTTGTTTGGCGCCTTCCGCGCTGATTGGCTGAAGGTTGGCGCCTTCCGTGCCAACCAATCACACGTTCCTTAGGCATGGCTCCAGCCTGCCACGATGTTTGTCGCCCATGGTGACGTACGCGGCCGCTGGCTGCTTGTATTTCCGATCAGTCATTGTAAGGGGAGGGAATTTAATTACTGTTGTGCACTAAGGACCTATCTAAGTGTTTATATGAGTGCGTTGCCATAATGGACACTGGATTGCCGACAGAGGGAACGATGAACAAGGGAATTTTACTGATAATCCCTGCACTAATTAGCATGCCCCGCCCCCTCGTGACGGGGACACAGATACGACTTATACCGACATCCGGCTACACAGAACTTATTACATATAGATTCCCTATCACGACAGTCGTTACCTACCTATACAGATCTATCTGGCTCTAGATATTCCTCTACCCAAATTCATAATATATATATATATAATATAGTCCTGTCAGCCCTGGCGGTTAACACCACTGGGTGACGAATAGCCGTAACGGTTCTTAATGCCGAGGCGCGTAGTCGAATCTGGAGGTTGGTCCATCGCGTGCTAGTGAGGGAACCAAAGCGCTTATCTCAGACGGAAGCCACACGAGTTTATTTTCGGACCCAACACCATGCAAACAAGACATAACAAATGAAATGCAACAATAGGGAGTTAATGAAAGCAAATGTAATGTGAAATAAAGGTTGAGGTAAAATAAATCCTATTTCGCTACTTTGAGGTACCCTCCAGCAGACACAAAAACACACAAGGGGAAAGATAAAATAAAATAAATGGTTTCTTTCGTCGGCCGGCACTCAGCTTGATCAACGAGATCGTTGAATGAAGTCGGCAGTACAGGTTTTCTCAGTCCAATGCTTCCCATGCCTGAGCACCCAATATGGTGCCGAGCCGACGACTGCGACGTGCACAGAACCGTCGCGCGAGCTGTGAAGACTGCCCTCTTTTTGTTCTCTCTCTCTCTCCGTCCGAAGCATAAAGAGCCCCACAAACCGCCACTAACACCTCCTCCTTACGATCGCAAAAGTTCCACGCCGCTCTCTCTCAGCACCAGCTCACCGAGCCAGAAGTGCAAGCACAAAAGCGACCGACCGAGAACAAAGACCAGACCGAGAGATAGAGAGTCCGCGATTCTTCCTTTCCAAACTTTCTCGCTCTGATGTCACCCTGACCAACGGCCGGGCTCCCTCGAAACACCCCACGTCCTCTCGACCAATGATAAAGCTCAGAGCATGGCCGAATGGCCACAATCCCTGGGAGGCGGGATTTAATTTCCGATCGGCAAATGTTCAGTTCCTGTCGGTGGTGGTCGGGCAGTGTTTAGCCTGATCGGGAATGTTCTGTGGTTCTGTCGGCAGTTATGCCGGTTATGGTTGGTTAATCGACGGTTGTTGTTATTGTTGTTGTTGTTGTTGTAACGAACGTGACTTTTTATTGCCGGCCTTGTTATAGTTGTAAAAAATGTAGGGAAAACCACAGGGAACAATATCAAACTGGGGAAAACTAACCACCCCCCCCCCCCCCCCCCCAAACAATCTTTAAACTCCAGTTACCCTACTTAATACATTGAAATGTCTCCTACACATCCACGGTCCATGGTATTACTATACGATCCTACCTTCATCTTCTACCCCCACAAACGTAACAATACACACACACACACACACACACACACACAAACAAACAAACAAACAAACACACACATATATAATTATATATATATATATTTATATTGTAAAGGATAGCACACTGAGCAGTAAAAAATAATTAAAATTCTATATTATAAGAGAGCCAAAGTTTGTTTGTTTGTGTGTGTGTCTGTGTGTCGCCATTTTTCTCAGAGATGGCTGAACGGATCTTTGTCATACTTTCAGGGGTTTGTCAGTGAGTGCCAGGGAGTGTTTAGACAAAAAATGTTTTTGTTTTTTTAAATTACGGTATTTTAGGAAAAAACGGTCTTTTTTTATTTTTATTTTTTCTTGTGGTGTTGAAAAAAATCGCTCTGTCGTGCCTGAGCCTTTAAAAAAAATTAATGACAGTTATATACCAGTACACATATGCACAAATAAATACAAAACAATTACCATCCTGGTGTTGGTTTAGCGGTTAGGGTGCCGGCTTGGGATCCTAGGATCCTGGGTTCGAATCCCGGTCGATCGCTGAAAACGCCAGAGGGGTTGACTCAGCCTGTCATCCTTCCGAGGTCGGCAAATTGAGTACCAGCTCTGCTGGGATGAATGATCACGGTGTGTACCCCAATTTAGAATAGGTACACCATATTCCTGCGCATCGTAAGAGGCAACCAAGGGTTGGTGTCAGGAAGGGCATCCGGCCATAAAAACATTGCCTCAAACAGGGAACCATGATTGTCATGGGGCCCGCAAGGCCAACCCCCGCTCTAGCGGGGAAAATGGCTTTAAAACGATCATTCATTCATTCATTGATTCATTCATTGATTCATTCATTCATTCATTCATTCATTACCAGACATTTGAACACAAATAATCAAACAATTCAGATTCAATCAAACAATTCCAGAAGCGGTCAAGGTAGGTGGTAAGTCTTCTTCTTCTTCTTGAACGTCATTAAACATAACTCAGAAACGTGAAACGGCACATTCACCAGCATATATTCAACAGAAAACTGGTATTGTACTGGTGTTTCTCCATTCTCCATGTGGTAAATACTGTACTGGTGTTTTTACATTCTCCATGTGGTGAATACTTTACTGTTGTTTTTACATTTTCCGTGTGATAAATACTGTACTGGTGTTTTTACCTTTTCCCTGTGGTAAATCCCTTGCTGGTATTGTTACATTCTCCATTTGGTAAATACTGTTCTGGTATTTTTACATTCTCCGTGTGGTAAATACTGTACTGGTATTTTTACATTCTCCATGTGGTAAATACTGTACTGGTATTTTTACGTTCTCCATGTGGTAAATACTTTACTGGTATTTTTACATTCTCCATGTGGTAAATACTGTACTGGTGTATGGAGTTTACCACACGGTAAATGTGGAATTGGATGTTTTTTGGAATTAAATGATGATTTGACATTTGTGATGGATTCTGATTGGGATGCAATTGCTTTTCCATTATATTTGCCCTCATTTCAAATATGTTAATGTTTCTTTTTCGCTCGAGCAACGCCGGGTACTCAAGCTATAAAACGCTTTTATACTTTACTTGGGGTACAAATACAAATACAAATACAACTTTGTGTGTGTATGGGGGTGGGGGGGGGGGGACATCGGCTATGTGGCCATGGCCTCATGTGGGGATGTGGGCGGCCAGGGGAGGGGCTTAAATTCCCTATATAAATGTGCACCGTGCAGCACCACCTGGAGTTGGTGGCAGAGGGTATTACAATTTTCTTTTTTACCTGGGCAACACTGAGGTTAAAGCACTCTCCGCACAGGTAAATTTGTCCTCCCTCCCTCCCCCCCCCCCCTCCCCACCTCCCCACAACTCCCCCAATAACCAAGCACATATCAACAAATTGTAGCAGATATTTAAGAAGCTGTTTTGGTGTTCCTGGAAGACCCTGAAAGTGCATTGATATTATCAAAGTTGACACTTTTTTTCCCCTAACTAGATGCATTAGTCTTATTAAAATGTTTCCAAGCAACGTGTCCAAGCGGTTCTTCCTTCTTTTATTTTTTTTATGCAACATTTCTGAAAATGTTGCCATAATGCCGCAAAATCCCAAAATTGGATCCCCTAAACGTTACCTGCCCGCTGAGTGGCTGACATGTGAACACCTCCAGGCAATTGAGAGCATTTTCACCTCTTTGCCCTATGTTGTTTTTTCTTGAAGGTTTTCAATTAATGCAGAAACTTTTTGTTTTGACCTCTATTTGGAAACTCCATTTCGTCATGCACATGCCTTGCTTGCTGTTAACATTCTTCTATCTCTCTGCACTCTTTTTGGCTTTGTCTCTGAGCTTCTTGTGCGTTGCACGCCCTCTGCTGTTCACCAATCATTGTAACACAGAACTAACATCCATATGCTTTGCATTTCCTGATTTGATTTTGTATTGAGAGGTCCCATAATTCTCTCTCAGAAATATTCTATCTCGTTTTCTTCCCTAACAGCACTGTTCAGGCCTTTTCTATACCATGTGCTTACTGGCTCCATTTGTTTTTTGTTTGTTTGTTTTTCCTCTCTGTTTGATCTCACTTGTCTTTCTCCGCAGTCAGCACAATCTTCTGGCAATTTTCCCTTGGATTACTCTACCTCCTACCTTACGCTGGTATGGGTTTGCTTCAGGTTTAGTGATCCAATAGTTTGTCCATTAACCCTTCACATTCTTGCTTTGGCATGAACCGTGCATGTTTTATCAATCGGCGCATGCGTTTGTCACAATGCTTCGGTTTTGTCGTCTGTATTTACCTATTTATGCTTTGGGGAAATGGCACATGACGTGTATCACAAGCAACACTTGGCAGTTCTGTTGATTAAGTAGTTTCAGGTTTTGTTACCATAATTATGCCGTTTTTTGAGGGAACGAATTAATTTTTATAATGCCGCTTCTAAGACTTGTCCTTGTGATGCATCGTCATACAAGTACCTGTGCCACACAAGGTGCTTTTTGTACCTTTTTTGTGCTTATTTTACATTTTTTTGCAAACAATAGAGCATTTTAACATGCATTTACATGGCAAAGTATTGTGCTTATATTGTGGACTTTCTTCCCATTGTTTTTATTTTATTTTTCTCTTCCCTTTCATTTGTCTGATCTCGTGGGGGCCTGGCAAACTCAACTAGCCAGGCTCAACATGATTGCAAAGTTTTGCAGCGTTTCACATTGTTTACGTGTTTTGTAGGCCAGCCTTGCTGCAGGTAGACAAGGTGCCTCACCCAGCAGTCCTGCCACTGCCCAGTCGCCTGCAGCACAATCATCCTCGGTATGTCTCCTTGCCTTTGCAACTCAACAGCTCTGTAATATGAGGACCCAGTTTTTGTCATGCTTTCACATTGCCTTTTGCTGTTAAGGCCTGTTGCTGTGGGTTTACATACTTGAGGAGAGGAGAGATTAAGTGCAGTTAGTGGTTTCTGGAATGCTAGCAGTAACGTATCCAGTTGCACATTATCTCGACACATTATGAACAGCTATAGTCAAGGCAGGTTTTCTTGCTCCTTTGGTGCTGACCCATATTTTCAATCGAAGGAATAAAAGTGGCCCATCTTCAGAGATTTCAGCATTTAAACAAATTATTGTACCAGATTATTGCAAATGTCATTTTCTTTGGTATTTTTCTTTTTTATCTGACAGACATTTCCTGTTGTTTGGTGTTATTACCTCGCCCACCAAAGGTGGAAGGAGGTTATGTTTTTATCCCTGGCTGTCTGTCTGTGTCTCTTTGTTTGTGAACAGGATATCTCAAAAAGTTGTGGATGGGTTTAGACGAAACTTAGTGGAGAGGTTGGGTGTGTGACAAGGACGAATCAATTCGATGTTGGTGAAGATCCGAATCTGGATGTAGATACTTGAATTTAAAAAAAAAATTTTTTGATGATTTTTCACCATTCAGAGAATGGGCCAAAAATATATTTTGCATGATATTTCAAAATGTTGTGTACGAGTTATGACAAAACTAGGTGGATGAGTTCATGAGGTGACGAGAACAAGCCTATTCGATTTTGGTTCAGGTCAGGATGCAGATCCAGCCTATCGGTGTGATACAAAACGTAAATTGTTCAGCCTGACGGAGGTATGTGCTCTACGAAGTGCCATTCTAGTTTTTAATGTGGACGAAACTGGACTTTTTTGGAAGAGGATGTCATCCTATACGTTCATTTCCAAGGAAGAGCGGCATCATTTTGAATTATAGGTAGTAGAGGACCACCTGACACTCATCCTTGGCGGCAATGCTGCGTGAGACTTGAAGTTAATGCTGCATGAGATGCTGCATGAGACCTTCCCATGTACCATTCTGAGACACCACAAGCTATGAAGGGTTCTACAAAAGATCATCTACCTGTCATCTGTAAATCTAACCGAAAGGCCTGGGGGCCGATTGGTAAATGTATAAAACGTATGTATTTTCTATTATTAATTATGAATATTTATTCATGTAATAGTGTATATTGATGTTTTCAGGTGCTTACAGTTAATATAGAGTATATCATTCTTAGCTTCCCGGAGGTAGTGCGTCCGGTCCATGTATCCTCATTTACATAATACTTTGAGCCCTGTTCTGGGTGAACATTGCTATGCCCATATATTGCTTAAATTAAGTTATCAAAATATTGGTCACCATTTCTAACCGTTTTTCCCAGTTATTTATGTAGTATGAGATGAACAACAGATGACGCAATCCGAGATGGTGGTTAAACAGTGGAAAGTTTTGAACGCTGAGCAAGCAGCAGCCACACAAGGGGGTAACAGAGGAGTGGGGGTGGAGGTGCCAGCCCAGTTGTAATATAAGAGACAACCTTCAACTTATATCGCATTGGTTTCCTTTTGAAAGTTGTACAATGAGACTGTTGCAAGGCATTTGCTCAATTGCATATTGTTACGGATACGGAGTACGGCTCTTCCCCCTTAGCAAGAGGTGGTTAGCCCCTTGTCTTGTTAAGCTGACCGGCTCCACTCCTGGTACTTGTAACGCTCTCCGGATGGAACGGATCAGGGTTATGGGTCCAGGTTTATCCCGAATACCTTTATCCGTACCTCCGCAGAACAAGGAGGCAAGTACCGCTCGAACCCCGGTTTGGATGGTCTAGTTGCCGAGCGGTTTTTAGCAACCCGAAGTTCGAGTCATTAGCAAAGACTAAACCCGATCCTGAAACGTTGGCCAAATCGTGCCACAGGTTTTCAATGGGGAAATCACTAAGACGACGGATGTGAAGAAGAGGAAGACAGAAGTAGGAAATACGAATATAATTTATTACCACTATTTACAATTCGAAAGAAACCAAGGAAGAAGGAAAGATAATAAAATAAAATACAGAAGAAGAAGAAACAGTGCAAATTAGCTTACCTATAAACAGTCTTACTTAACCCAGGACAGAACAAACAAAGACAGACTCACACGAATGGGGAATGAAGGGTGGATTGGCTGGAGGGATCAGAAGGTTCAGGTCGGACCACAAACTGGAAGGTTTTGGCAGGGCGCACAGCAAGCAGGTCCTTCCCGGGCTGGGAGCGAGCAGGGCGGCAGCGGCACACGTATCTCGCCCTCCCTTGACACGCCTCGGGCTCTTTTGTCCTCTGCTGCGGTCCTTTCCTCCCTCGGAATCGTCTCACGCGTCTCTCTCCCTCAATCTGCTGCTTTCACGATCGTCGCATGTATATATCTCCTTCAATCTCTCTCAAGCGCGGGGCTGACACGTCCTCCTCTGTTTCGTGCCCTTATAAGGCAATGGCATGGTCTTGCTACCTTATTTGGGCAGAGAGTCGAACGGCGCGCCCCTCGTGGCGAGCCACGGGCTTGTGTCCTTACTTGGGCATGGGGCTGAACACCCCGCCCCTCGTGGCGCGCCCTGGGCGTGCCTCTTCCCGGCGACCCCGCCCTTCCTGTCCAAACAGAGCACGGAGCACATCTTCATCATAGCGGCGAACGCCGCTTCCCAAGCCAGGCCAGTTGAGGAGCCGCGCACCCCACGCTTGTTAAGCTTCGTTACCCAGAGAGGGAGAGTTCGGCTGGAAAATGTCATTGAAGGGGAGCTATCCTTACTTGATTCAGTGCAATGGAGTATTAACGAATGGGAACAGAGCCTTAATCTAATACACATTGTTGTGGAAAACCATTCAGGTCCACACAACTTTAGTCCAACGGTTTGGTTTAATTGCATTTAGATCATCACATCATTCCTGTAAGTAGAAATACACAATAAGCATACGATGCGACATCTCATAAAGCCATTCATATCAGTCAATGCAAGCAAGCTAGTTATTCTATAAAGGCGTACCATAAACGAGGCTACAGATGTAACATGTCACAAGGGAGAAGTCTCGGAGCACTGACACAGCAACGGGTCTTATAGTCACGCCCCTAGCGGTGACAACAATGACAGCGAGGAGCGAGCATCCCCACCCGGGTTCAGTACGGATACGATTTCACTACATTCACCCCCCCCCCCCCGTCAGAATTATACGGCCGCGTGGCTAAAAGCGAGTGAGCGTCAGCATGAATAGGGCGCGGAGTATCAGTCGGCCCAACCGTAGCGGGCCGGGCGGCGAATTTCTCTGCCAGCACGCGTTCGAAACTCCCCGGGTACGGCGTCTCGTAACCCTGTATCCCCGGTGTCAGAGGCGTCAACAGGGTCGGGTGATGAAGGGGGTAACGCCAAGTCGTCGGACCCGGGCAGTCTCGACGGGGGGAGGGTCGGTGGACTGTCGGCGATGGGAGCGTCGGGAGAGGCCATAGTCTCATAGATGGGTTCGACCGGTTCGTCCGATTCCCTACTAAGGTCGTCGACCCCGCAAGGGGCAAGATGACGAACGGAGACAGTAGTCTCACGACCATCAGACGTCATCACACGAGCATGCTCAGGATTAGCCTGGAGAATCTGCACTTTGTCCACAAGGGGGTCGTACTTGCTCGCGCGAACCGCCCGTTTAAGGTAGGCCGGCCCGGGCCCAGCGAGCCAACTGGGCAAAGACCGTATACACCCCGAGCTCCTGGGGTGGTGGAAAAGTCGCTCGTGGGGAGTTTGGTTAGTTGCCGTACTCAGGAGTGCCCGGATTGAGTTCAACGCCGCAGGTAGCGACCAAGCCCATTTATCGAGGCCCCGGCCGTGGGTCCGGAGATGGAGCATGACGGCCCTCCAGATAATCCCGTTGAAGCGTTCGATCTGCCCATTAGCCTGGGGTCTGTACGGCGTGGTGTAACTAGACGCAATGTTGTTTTGGAGCAGATAGCCGCGCACCTCCTGAGACAAGAAGACTGCACCCCGGTCGGTATGGACATAGGCCGGGTAACCGAACATTGAGAACAAGTTCTGTAAGCATCGCATCACCGTGGCAGCAGTCATGTCCGCGCACATATAAGCAAAGGGGAATCGTGAGTACTCATCAACGATAGTGAGCAGATAGCGAGAGCCGCTCGACACCGGCAAAGGGCCCTTGAAATCCATCGCCAAGCGTTCCCACGGGCGTGTAGCCTTCACCAGAGTCCCCATAGGAGGGTTATAGAAACGCGGTTTGATTTCCGCGCAGATAGCGCAGTCGCGACAGATACGGCGGATATCGTCAATCGAGTAAGGGAGATTCCCACTCCGCACGAAATGAGCGAAACGCGTTACGCCGGGATGGCCCGCAGTAGCATGCAGCACCCGTAGGCCCTCCAACGAGGTGATACCAGCACATGTAGTCGGGCGTGATAAGGCATCGGCGGCCTGGTTATCCTTCCCTGGGCGATATTTGATGGTGTAACAGAAGTCGGCGAGTTCGATACGCCAGCGAGTGATTTTCTCGTTCTTAATGCGCTGGGCGTGTAAGGTGTCGTACATGAACGCAACGCTTTGCTGGTCCGTGATGATTTGGAAGCTCCGCCCGAGTAGGTACGGGCGCCATCGCCGAATAGACTCGACGATCGCATACGCTTCCTTTTCAACGGACGAGTGCCTCCGCTCAGCGGAGGTAAGAGTCCGTGAAAAGAAAGCCACGGGACGTCCCCCTTGGGAGAGGGTCGCCGCGATGGCCTGATCCGAGGCGTCACTTTCGAGGACGAACGAGCCGCTCTCGTCGATGGTCGCTACGGCGGCTCGGGCGATGTCGGTCTTAAGACCTTCAAAGGCCGTCAATGCGGCCGAACTCAGGGGAAAAGTGTCGCAGGCCACAAGGGGGCGAAGTTTCGCGGAGAAATTTTGCACCCATTTGGAGTAATGGGCGAACAGCCCAAGGGCGCGTTTCAGGGACGCCCGATCGCAGGGAGGGGCCATGTCGAGCAAAGGTCGCAGACGTTCCTTATCCGGAGAGACAGAGCCATGGGTCACGGTGTACCCCAGAAGATCTATGGTGCGTAGGGAGTATCGGCACTTATCCTCGTTCATAGTTAAGTGATACCGTTGCGCGACCTCAAGGAAGCGCTTCAGATTAGCGTCATGGTGCCCTTGGTCATATCCACAAACCGTAAGGTTATCGAGGTAGACGAAAACATCGGTTAAATGCTCCCGCGCAACGAGGTCATCCATGGCCCTCTGGAAACAAGCGACCCCGTTCGTCACCCCAAAGGGCAATCGTGTAAATTGGTACAACCGCTGCCCCGACTCGAAAGCGGTATAGATACGATCCGCCCTAGAGATAGGGATCTGGTGGTACGCACTACGGAGATCGAGAGTACTATAGACCGAATACTGGGATACCTGTTGCACTAGCGCGTCCATCCCCGGAAGGGGGTAGGCATCCAGCTGTGTAAAGCGGTTAATCGTTTGGGAATAGTCGATTACCATGCGTTTGCGATGGGCCTCGCTGCGCACCACTAAGACCTGAGCGCGCCACGGCGACCTGCTAGGTTCTATGATGCCGTCCTTCAAGAGCTGAGCTGTTTCGTCCGCAATGAATTGCATGTCCGCGCGAGAGTAGCGTCGCGATTTTACCGCGACGGGGGTACAGTCGGAGGTTAGATTGGGGAACAGCGAAAGCGGCCGGACGTCCATTTGCGCTAGGGCGCACACCGTTAGCGCGTCGTCCGGCCCCACAACAAGAGTGTCAGGCCCACCGAACTCCATTACCAGACGTCCATGCAGCTTAAGAAAATCGTGTCCTAGCAGAATATCAGCACATAATGCGGGTAAAACCATAAGGTGTACATCAGGGAAAACCCGTCCCTTTAGCACGAGTTTCAATCGGCATTCCCCTTTCGTGCTGAGCCGCAGTCCCTGGGAAGCCATGAAGATCCGTCTCGTAGACCGCCCGATCCGCCATCCATGCCTGAGCACAAGTCGTTGGTCGATAAAACTATCCGTAGATCCGGTATCCACCAAGGCCTGAACACAATGGCCCTCAACCATAAGGGGAATAAGGGCTTGAGCCAGGCCAGACGAGGCAGCTGGGAGCGGGACTGAGCCCCCCGAATGGGTCGGTCCAGCCTCGCGGGTGGATCCTACACCAGCAGCAGTTTTGCGAGCGTGGCCGGAGGCTGTGTTGGCCATGGGGATCCCATTATCGTCATCAGAGGGCTTTCCCCAGCATTCCGGTGTTTCGCGATTCAAAATCCGACGAGAAAAGGCCTCCGTAGTATTTGACATTGCCTTTTGACACTCCTGGCAGATAAAGGCTTCCGTAGTATCCGAAATCGCCTTTTTACATTTTTGGTCGCTTTGACAAGAGGCTTCCGTAGTCTTCGAAATTGCCTTTTTACATTTTACAAAGGCTTCCGTAGTATTCGAAAGTTGCCTTAACTCTTTTGACGGGGCGGGGGCCGCCGTTAGCTCGTGGGCGACTCGAGGAGTACGAGGGGCTTGGTGAAGTGTGGCCCGTGGTTTGGCCAAGGACGCGGCCTTTGTCCCCGATGGAGAATGAGACGGTGGTGGCTGTCCGGTGGCGCCAATCAAGGTCGTCTGAGCGCCCAGCGGGCCGCAGAGAGCGGCCCTCCCCTTCGAAGTCGGGTAAGGTGCTGGGCTCGTGGGTTCTGCTACGAGCCCGTTCAAGGTTGCTGCGCCCGCGCGGCCGCGGCTGCGCGAGTCGAAGGGCCGCGAGCCGCGTGCCGATTTCTTGCACACTTTCGCGTAATGTCCCTTTAGCGAGCACAAATGGCAAATAGCGTCACGTGCCGGACACACGACTCGGGCATGACGAGGCCCTCCACAAAAAAAACATGCGGCCCCGCGCAAGGCCTTGGGTCTGCTGGTCGTAACGGCAGCTGTCAGGGTAGGGTCATCCTCCGGAGCATCCCGGAGTTCAGCAGGCGGATCCACGTCCTCGTCAGTGGTACTCTCCGGCCGGGCGTGTAGTGAGGTGCCCGCCAAAAGGCGCGTGCGATCATAGGCGTTCGATTGCATCCGCGCTTCGGTATACACCGTCGCTTGCTCAACCGCCGTAGCGAAGGTCAGGTCGGTCTTCTCCAAGAGTTTGAGACGTAGTTCCTGGGAGGAGACCCCAGCTATGAAGGCATCTAAAAGTCGATCATCTTTAGCTTGCTCGGGAGTCCGTGGCTCCTTGACGCTGTCCAGCATGAGCTGCCGGAGCTCCTGGGCGTAATGATCCATAGGCTCGTTGGGCTGCTGCCGTCGCGTCTGCAGCAAATAACGCGCATACACAGGGCTTTTTTCTTTTATGTAAAGCCGCTTGAGCTCCGCGATGGTAAGATCATACGTCGTGCATTGAGCGACCGCGTGGTAGACCCGGTAGTCGATTTTTGAGTGTAATATCGCCAGCTTCGCGGCAGGCGTCGGAGCGGTCTCAGGCTCGTCAAAGAGATGCTCCAGTTGTCGGAGCCAGTGCTTGAGTTGCAAGCCTCCGTCCGTGGCTTGTGGGTCGGCGCTGAAAACGGACACCGTCAACGTCTTGTTGCCAGCCATGTCAGCAGATCTTAAATGCAATTAAGTGTTGTGGAAAACCATTCAGGTCCACACAACTTTAGTCCAACGGTTTGGTTTAATTGCATTTAGATCATCACATCATTCCTGTAAGTAGAAATACACAATAAGCATACGATGCGACATCTCATAAAGCCATTCATATCAGTCAATGCAAGCAAGCTAGTTATTCTATAAAGGCGTACCATAAACGAGGCTACAGATGTAACATGTCACAAGGGAGAAGTCTCGGAGCACTGACACAGCAACGGGTCTTATAGTCACGCCCCTAGCGGTGACAACAATGACAGCGAGCAGCGAGCATCCCCACCCGGGTTCAGTACGGATACGATTTCACTACACACATAATAAGGAGATAACTACTAAACAAGGAGGAAATCTATGATTGGCTACGTGTGGTATATGGAATAACTACGGGAACGACCTTTGACCTTTATACACAACAAATGGAGGAAGGAGGGTGATATTTTACAACACCAATAAAAAACACAATTCTCATATCCACAACAATATATACATGTACATGTAGTTGGCACCATCTTGGATCGACCTACTTTCAGACACGAAGCTGCAGCTCCGAAAAGTCCAGCATGTTATTTTTTGTTCCACACATACAGTCGTGGCCAAATATATTGGCACACTTGCACTTTTTTCAAATAATGCACCATTTCTTCCAGAAAATTGTTGAAATAAAAAAAACTGGGTATCCACATATGTATTTCTTTTGTTTGCAGTGGAACAAAACAAAAAAAGCTGAAAAAATTACAAAATCTTAGCTTATTCCACACAGAAATCCTAAAATGTCCCGAACAATATTATTGGCACCTTTTAGAAGTTGTTAGAAATTAGATTTCAAGCAGGTGATTCTCCTTTACTTTGGAATTGAACTCACCTGTGGTGAGATGCAGGTGCTTGCAATATAAAAATCACTTATTCAACCTGTTTGAATAGAGAAAATTAGTTATTCTGCTGTTTTGTGTCACTGTGTGTACCGCAATGAGCATGGAGAAAAGAAAGAAAACCAGAGAATTGTCTGAGGAGGTCAGACACAAGATTGTGTCCAAGCATGGACAATCTCAAGACTTCAAGTCTATTTCCAGAGACCTTGATGTTCCTGTGTTCACCATATGCAATGTTATCAGGAAGTTTAAGGCCCATGGCACTGTAGATTGCCCATGGCAGGTGGTAAAGCATGTGGTGAGGTGGAAAGAACTGGGAAGTGGCCATGTGCTGTGTGCAGGAAGGGTGTCGGAGTGAACTCCATTCAATGTACAATGTGCGCTGAGTGGGTTCATCAAAAATGTAGTGGTCTGAGAGGGTCATTAACCAGTGTGGCAGCTACATTCAAATGTAAGGTGTGCACTGAGGGAGCTGCAGATGGAGGAAATGTTGAGTTGGATCTTGGAGACGGCGTGAAGCTGGAAGGTGTGAAAACATTTTGCTACCTCGGAGACATGCTGAATGGAGAAGGTGGATCAGACTCGGCAACGGTTGCTAGAGTGAGATGTGCATGGAAGAAGTTTCGGGAACTGAGTGGCGTGCTGATGAGGAGGGGAGTGTCGTTGAAGCTGAAGGGAAAGGTGTATGCTGCCTGTGTGAGAAGTGTTATGATTTATGGGAGCGCGACATGGATCATGAATGTCGAGCAGCAACGAAGGGTGGAAATGCAAATGGTTCCGTGGATGTGTGGAGTATCGTTGAGAGAGAGGAAGACAAATGATGAATTGCGAAAGATGATGGGAATAGAGCCTGTGATTGATGCTGTGAAGAGGAACAGGTTGAGATGGTTTGGTCATGTGTTGAGGAAGGATGAAAGTGACTGGTTGAGAAGAGTGATGGAAATGAATGTAGAAGGAAGTAGAGGACGGGGAAGACCGAGAAAGACTTGGCTAAAGATGGTGGAAGAAGAAATGCGGGCAAGGGGGTGAACAAGGAGAGATGCAGAAAATAGGACAAAATGGAGAAGATTGTCATGGGGACCGCAAGGCTAACCCCCGCTCTAGCAGGGAAAATGGCCTTAAAATGCATGTTGTTGTTGTGTTGTTGCACTGTAGACAACCTCCCTGGACGTGGCCGCAAGAGAAAACTTGATCAAAGATTGCAGCAAAGAATTGTTAGAATGGTGGAGAAAGCACCTCGATCAACTGCCAAATTGATTCAAGCTGACCTTCAGACACAAGGTACGACAGTTTCGACTCGCACCATCTGTCGCCAACTCAATGAAAGGGGGTTCTATTGTAGGAGACCCAGGAGGACTCCACTCCTGAAAGAGAGAGACATAAGAAAGCCAGACTGGTGTTGGCCAAACACACCTGAACAAGTCCAAATCCTTCTGGGAGAATGTCCTGTGGACAGATAAGACCAAATTAGACCTTTTTGGTAAAGCACATCATCTCTATGTTTATAGAAAACAAAATGAAACCTTCAAAGAAAAGAACACCGTCCCTACAGTCAAACATGGAGGAGGTTCAGTGATGGTTTGGGGGTTGCTGTGCTGCCTCTGGCACTGGGTGCCTTGAATGTGTGGATGACATCATGAAATCAGGAGATTACCAAGGCATTTTGGAGTGCAATGTTCAACCCAGTGTCAGAAAGCTGGGTCTCCGTCTAAAGTCATGGGTCTTGCAGCAGGACAATGACCCCAAACACACTTCAAAAAGCACCCAGGAATGGTTCAGAACAACAGGCTGGACTGTTCTGAAGTGGCCAGCAATGAGTCCAAATCTAAATCCCATTGAACACCTGCGGGGAGATCTGAAAACAGCAGTTGGGAGAAGGCACCCTTCAAATCTGGGAGAACTGGAGCAGTTTGCACAAGAAGAGTGGGCCAAACTGCCAGTAGAGAGGTGTAGGAAGCTCATCCATGGTTACAGGAAGCGCTTGACTGCAGGTATTTTGTCCAAAGGCCGTGCTATCAAATATTAAGTCTGGGGTGTCAATAACTTCATCATTGCCATTTTCAAATTTTCTGATTTAAAAGGATATTTTAAGTTCTGAATAAAAAACAAAGGTTCTGTTATATTAACAGTGAAATAAAGAATTGTGGAGACCAAATACTTTTGTGAATTTAAACTTATTTTTAGAGAAAATTGTGAGTTGTTTGAAAAAAGTGCAAGGGAGCCAATATTTTTTGGCCACAACTGTATAGTGTAATAAAAAAATTGAAACTATGTTTAGCCCCTCAAGATGGTGGAGATGAGTGCTCTAGCTCATGGACTATTGGCAACAAAGTTTACTTGGCATATAAATTATTTATAAACTTGCAAACCTGGTTAACTAATAAATATTGAAAAATGTAACATATACCTGATACAGTTCCTAAGTTGCATCAAATCGTCCAGTCAAAGTAGTGGCTTGATCAATCACGAATTGCAACAAAAAAAATTTCACTGCAGTGCATTTCACAAATATACCCTAAACACCATACTAAAAGTATACCAAAATATATTTGGTAGAAAGGTGTCAAATTTGCATAATATGCAAATTAGCTGCCGCTGTTAGGAAAGAATCAATTTTCCACAGTAATTCTGTATCTAAGTATCCAATCATGAGAAATTAAGTATCCAAACCCATATTTTCTGGATTAATGGATATGATTAGCACACTTCTAAATTAATTATTTACATACAATTTTGTGAAATATGCAAATTAGATGCCACCATTATTTAAAAAAAATTCTGACAGAACTCTATCTCTTGACCCAATCTTGACAAGTGAAATGTGTATACCCATATTTTCAAAATAAGGGAATATGATAAGTACATTTCTGAATGAATTACCAGTTGTTGGATGTCACTGTCATCTAGCTCCAGTCTTGATGAGTTAGCACAACTCAAACCTTTACACTCTCCACACATCCACGAGCAGTCAAGGCCATGCTTCTTGCATGTACATGCAGTTCCTCCGCCATGCCGTTCCATCTGAAGATCTCAGTAAGTTTCGGTGATGCTGGTGGCAGATCAGTTTGCACTGGGAGTAACTGACCCTCGCTGATCTTCAATCCCCATTCATCTGGTTTCAATTGTCCAATATTTCCTTTCCACTCCCCTGGTCTGGGTGCAGGCAACTCTGTCCCATGTGTAAAAGTGGCATTTTTCTCAAACTTCTGCAATTCAGAGTAGGAACACCCAAAGCCATGTTTATGAAGGGTATCTACAATAAACCTTGAGGCAAAGTGATAGTGCATTTCAGTTGCAAAGCCTAACTGCATTGGAGCTAGAAGCATTCTTGCTCTGGTTGCTTGCATAATAGCTTGTCCTATTGATGTCACCTTTATATCAACGTTTTGTCCAACAAATATAACTTGTAGAAACGCCAACAGTAACTGTGGTATGAACTTCATTGCCTCCTCAGTGGAAGACATTTCTTCTCTAGTTGGATATGTATCCCTGGAAGTATCAACAGACTTGATGTCGATCTTGATAAGTTTGGCAGCTGTTTTTTTTTTTTTTTTTTTTTTTTTTTGTATACAAGATCGAGGCTCGTGAAAGAGCTAACATTAATCACACAAAAAGACAAACCGACACACAAAACACAAAAAACAAGGGGAGCGGCAGACAAGATGGGGAGAGAGGGGGAAGGACACAAAAGAGAGGGGGAAGAGGGGGAAGGACACAAACACAACATTTGAGAGCAGGGACATCGGGAGGACTTGGGGGGAGGTGGGAGAGGAATAAAACATATGAACACTGCAAGGACTCTGGGGTGAAATTACCGGGGGTAGAAAAGATCAAGGTTTTCGATGGGGGAAGATAAGAGATGGTGGTGAACAGCTGTTTTAAAGACCTGCAGGGAGGAGTGGGATTGAAGGGAGTGGGGGAGTTTGTTCCAGAGGCGGGAGAAAAGGGGAATGAAGGAGTGAAGGTGAGCAGAGAGCCTAGACTTTGGCAGTTTAACCATAAGAGGGTTGCAGGCAGATCTTGTGCGACCTGAAGGAATATTGGGTAGACAGAGCACAGAGAGAGCTGGGGGAGCAAGGCCGGAGAGGAGTCGGTAGAAGACAGAAAGACCACCAACCTGCCTGCGGTGAGTGAGTGAAAGGCCCTCGGCGTTGACTACATCGCAGGAGATTCCAATGATTCTGAAAGCTTTGGCCTCAACAGCGTGAAGCCGAGCAAGCTGTGCGTATTATTCTCATCTCTGTGTCTGAATCGTCTTTCCTCTGTTCCTGATAAAACTCATGTAGAATGGCAGCGGCTGTACTTTGAAATGTAACGACATTTGGTTTACCATTCAACTCAGAGATGATGATTTTTTTTCACCGAAATGTTCCAGTAATTTACTTTTCATGTGTGTGAAGCTGTATGGCTCAAATGCTGAACCCAGGAGACAGGTCTCCATCTTCTTGATCAGGTCTGCAATGGTTATAAGATGAGGGAAATTAGGCAAAAAAGTGGGTCAATCCAGAACAAATTGCAATAGTAACGATTCCAATATTATTCATTTATTCACAATATTATTCAATATTATTATTATTCAATATTATTCACACAATATTTTCATTCCAAAAAAAAATCCATCTCTTACAGTTCCTCTTTCCGACATTCCCTAAACTCACCTGCACTCCATCCCCCCTCCAGCGTCCTCAAACTTATTTTTGACTCGAAGGTCACAAGAAACTCATTTTGCAATAAATGTTCGTTTCCCATGAATCGTACACTTTCTAAAATCCAATCTCACCCCTCCCCTCCTAATCTTCCCCATCACCCCTCCCCTCCAAAACTTTCCCATCACCCCTCCCCTCCAAATCTTCCCCATCACCCCTCCCCTCAAAATCTCCCCCCTTGCCCCTCCCCTCCAAATCTCCCCCCTTGCCCCTCCCCTCCAAATCTCCCCGCTTGCCCCTCCCCTCCAAATCTTCCCAATCACCCATCTCTTTCAAATCTTCCCCCTTGCCCCTCCCCTCCAAATCTTCCCCATCACCCATCCCTTTCAAATCTTCCCCCTTGCCCCTCCCCTCCAAATCCTCCCCATCACCCATCCCTTTCAAATCTCCCCCCTTGCCCCTTCCCTCCTAAACTCCCCCCACACCCCTCCCCTCCTAGACTCCCCCTCACCCCTCCCCTCCAAGACTCCCCCCCTTACACCTCCCCTCCAAATCTCCCATCTCCCACCCCTTTCAAATCCCCCCCCTTGTCACTTCCCTCCTAAACTCCCCCCTCGCTCCTCCCCTTCAAATCTCCCCACCCTCATTTCTTCTCCATTTCCCCCCTCTCACCCCTCCTCCTCAAAGCGTCCTCCCCGCTTCTTCCCCCTTCCAACTCTCACCTCCATCTCCCCCAACCTTCTGCCTCGCTCTTCCCCTTCCTCAAATAACACCTCACTGTGCCTCACCCAATCACCATCAAACCTTTTGTCCGCCCAATCCTTCCCTTTCTCCGAGCTATTTTGAAATCTCTGACGCACCTTCAACAGCTCTCCCTACCTCTTCCTCCTCTTCCGCATCTTACCCTACCCCTCCCCCCCCCCTGTTCTGTATCCGATGCTCCCCCTTCCTCTTCATTAACGGTATGGACCTCAAACATCCGGGGCCTTCGCTCAAACCTGACTGATCTCTCCATACAGGTTGCTTCTGACAAACCAGACGTGATCTGCTTAACAGAAACTTTCCTCCTTCATGATGTCTCTGATTCCTTAGTATCTCTCCCGGGTTACTCCCTCCTCCGGTATGATAGACCTGACCCTCGTCCTGGAGGTGGGGTTGCTATCTTTATCAAAAACTCTCTTCCTCACTCACGCTGCACTGCCCTCTCTCCACCTCACCCCCAGGAATACCTCTGGCTACGGCTTCCCCTTCGCTCCCACCTTTTGTTCATTTGTGTGTTGTACCATCCACCAAACAGTGATGACTCCATCTACATCTCGCAGTCTGATAATATGGATCAACTTCTATCTACTCATCCCAACTCTGTCTTCCTCATATGTGGTGATTTCAATCGTCATCATGCCAGTTGGCTGGGTGTGGGTACCTCTCACCAGCCATGGCTCCTTAGCAAAGGACTTCTGCGACTCGCTGGGATTGACACAATCTGTCAATTTCCCGACCCGGATCTCAGGGTCAACGGAGCATCTTCTCTTCTGGACTTGGTTATGACTAACTTCCCTGAAAATGTCTGCTGCTCTTCTCTGCTCCAATCGGCTCATCTGATCATGTGCTTGTTAAAGTGGACATCTCTCTGACCATTCTCAGAGAGCCTCCTCAGCATCGACGAGTCTGGCATTTCACTCAGGCCAACGGGCAGGGTCTTCAAGCAGCTATCAATCATCTGGACTGGTCTCCCATCTCGACCGCCTCTGACATCAACTCATCCTGGGAATTCTTCCAAAGTAAATTGCTCTCATGCACAGATTTATCCCATCTCGTCTTCAGTTGTCATACCCTTCCTCCCGTCCATGGTACACGGAATCTTGTGGTGAGGCTGCACAACTTGCCTTCATCTCCTGGAAAGCAAATCCAATGGAAGGAAATCTCATTTCCTTTCACAAAGCCCGAAACAAGTGTGTGTCCACCCTCAGGAGAGCCAGGAAACAATATCTCTCCGTTCTCAAGACCGAACTCTCTTATCTGTCTCCCTCTTCCAAATCCTGGTTGCATCTGGTCAAATCTGTTTCTGGTGTTTGTTCCCCCTCCATCCCCTCCCTTACCTCAAATGGCTTCACAGCTGACTCCACACGTGAAAGAGCTGAATGCCTCAACTCTGTGTTTGCCTCTAAATCTTGTGTCCCAAACCCATCCCTCTCTGTACCCACTGCACCCAGTCGTACCCAGCTGCTCCTGGACTCTGTGTCCTTTCCTCCTGACAAGGTGGAAAAGTTTCTGTCAACCCTCGACTCTTATTCTGCAACTGGACCTGACGGCATCAGCCCACGGGTCCTAAAATCCTGTTCTTCCACTCTTTCACTCCCTCTCTCTGTTCTCTTCACCCTCTCTTTTGCTCAAGGTCATCTGCCATCTGCTTGGAAATCAGCCAACATCACCGCTTTACACAAAAAAGGTGCAAAAACAGATCCTTGCAACGACAGACCAATCATCCTTCTCCCAATTATCAGCAAAGTCATGGAATCCATCATTGCTTCGGATATGAAATCTTTCCTCTTCTCCAATGGCTTGATCTCTGATCATCAATTTGGTTTCAGACCAGGTCGCTCCACTCTGGACATGCTGCTTCTGCTGTCTCAACAATGGATGGAGGTCCTCAATCAAACAGGAAATTAGAGCTGTCTCCCTTGACATATCACGTGCCTTCGAAACGGTCTGGCACCCCGCTCTGCTCACCAAACTCTCCTCCTTTGGTATCCATGGAAATCTCCACGCATGGCTGGCGGACGTCCTCTCTAGTCGCAGTCAACGTGTGGCCCTGAATGGGGTTCTCTCATCTCCTCTTCCTGTTCAGGCTGGAGTTCCCCAAGGCAATGTTCTGGGCCCTGTGCTTTTTCTGGTCTTCATCAATGATCTCTCTGACTCTCTTGGAAATCCTCTCTATCTCTTTGCTGATGACTCCACTATCTGCCGCTCCATTCCTCATCCCTCAGATCGGCAGTCTGCAGCCTCCTCACTCTCTGCAGACCTGGACAAAATCACAGACTGGGCAAACAAGTGGAACATGTCTTTCAATACTGACAAATCTCACACTCTTATGATGTCTCTCCGAAAAGACCGACTGGACAACACTCCCATCCAATTTCTGAATAATCCTCTCCAAGAAGTTCTGTCACTTAAGCTTTTGGGTCTCACTATCTGCCATGATCTTTCCTGGGAAAACCACATTTCCAAGCTGGCCTGCAAAGCCAGTCGCCGACTGGGCATCCTCCGTCGTGCGAAGTCCTTGCTTGGCACACCTGAGCTCCTCACCACATACAAGGCTTTCATCTGCAGCTCAATGGAGTACTGTTCTCCCCTCTGGGCTGGTGCTCCTGCCTCACACCTAGCTCGTCTTCACGCTGTTGAAACCAAAGCGTTCAGAATCATTGGAATCTCCCGCGATGAAGCTAACTCCGAGGGCCTTTCACTTACTCACCGCAGACAGGTTGGTGGTCTATCCGTCTTTTACCGACTCCTCTCCGGCCTTGCTCCCCCAGCTCTCTATGGGCTCTACAAACAACACAACAACATGCATTTTAAGGCCATTTTCCCTGCAAGAGCGGGGGTTAGTCTTGCGGTCCCCACGACAATCTTCTCCATTTTGCCCTATTTTCTGCATCTCTCCTTGTTAACCCCCTTGCCCGCATTTCTTCTTCCACCATCTTTAGCCAAGTCTTTCTCGTTCTTCCCCGTCCTCTACTTCCTTCTACATTCATTTCCATCGCTCTTCTCAACCAGTCACTTTCATCCTTCCTCAACACATGACCAAACCATCGAAACCTGGTCCTCTTCACAGCATCCATCACAGGCTCTATTCCCATCATCTTTTGCAATTCATCATTTGTCTTCCTCTCTCTCAACGATACTCCGCACATCCACCGAATCATTCGCATTTCCACCCTTTCCAGCCTTCGTTGCTGCTCTACATTCATGATCCATGTCTCACTCCCATAAATCATAACACTTCTCACACATGCAGCATACACCTTTCCCTTCAGCTTCAACGACACTCCCCTCCTCATCAGCACGCCACTCAGTTCCCGAAAATTCTTCCATGCACATCTCACTCGAGCAACCGTTGCCGAGTCTGATCCGCCTTCTCCATTCAGCATGTCTCCGAGGTAGCAAAATGTTTTCACACCTTCCAGCTTCACGCCGTCTCCAAGATCCAACTCAACATATCCTCCATCTGCAGCTCCCTCTGTGCACACCTGACATTTGAATGTAGCTGCCACACTGGTTAATGACCCTCTCAGACCACTACATTTTTGATGAACCCACTCAGCGCACATTGTACATTGAATGGAGTTCACTCCGACACCCTTCCTGCACACAGCACATGGCCACTTCCCAGTTCTTTCCACCTCACCACATGCTTTACCACTTGCCATCACCTTCGTCTTTCCTATATTCACCTTCAGACCTTTTGTCTCCATACATTCCTTCCACTTGTTCATCTTTTCCTTCAGTCCATCCATACTTTCCGCAATCAACACCAGATCATCTGCATACAACAACTCCCACGGTAAACCCTCCTTTACGTTCTGAGCCAGCACCTCCATCACAGCTACAAATAGTAGTGGACTTAGTACCGACCCCTGATGCACTCCCACCTTCACGTCAAACTCACCACTGTTCCCGTCCTTCGTCCTTACAGCTGTGCGCGCTCTTTTGTACATTGCCATCACTACTCTGATCAACCATTCCTCCACTCCTAACTTCCTCAATACCCGTGTCAATACTTCGCGTGGAACCCTATCGAATGCTTTCTCCAGATCAATAAACCCAAAGAAAGAACTTCTTCTTCTTCTCCATGTACTTCTCCTGCAACTGCCTCACAATAAAGAGCGCGTCTGTCGTTCCTCTTCCTGGCATAAATCCAAACTGCATTTCGTCGATCTTCACCTTCTTCCTTATCCTCCGCTCCAACACCCTTTCCAATACCTTCATTCCATGTTCCAATAACTTTATCGCTCGGTACGAGCCACACTCCAGAGGGTCACCTTTCCCCTTGTATGGAGGGACGAGGGTACTCAGTTCCCAATCCACTGGAATGCGGCCTTCTTTCACCACCAGATTACAGATCTCTGTCATTCTCTTTACACCCCAACTTCCTGCTGCCTTCAACATATCTCCCACAACTCCCGTCGGCCCTCCCGCTTTTCTACTCTTCACTGCTTTTATTGCTTCCTCAACTTCCTTCTCAGTTATCTTCTCTGCCGGTCCTAAAACTGGGTTACTCTCTATGTTGCCATCCCATTCATTCTCTGTATTCAACAGCATTTCCATATATCTTTTCCATCTTCCTTTAATTCCATCTGGGTCCACAACGATTTGTCCCACTTCATCCTTCAAGCAACTCACCCCCATCACATCACACCTCTCTTTCGCTATCTGCTTTGCAATCCTGAATACCGCTCTCTGATCCTCTTCTGAATCCAAGTGTTCTCCGAACATTTTCCTACATGCCTCCTGCGCCTTTGCTACCTCTTTCTTTGCAGCCTTCCTGGCTGCCTTATAACTTTAATGCTCTGCTTTTTCTGCTCACGTACCCTTCGCCTTCTGCCACTCCTTGAACTTCTTCCTCTTCTCGTCAATCCTCTTTCCAACTTCATCATTCCACCACCATGTTTCCGAGTGCCTCGGTGGTCCTTTTGTCCATCCACATACCTCACCAACGGCTCCCAACAGACGATATTTCATTGACATCCAACCACGTTCAAGCTCAACCACATCATCCTCGACCCTACTCAGCCTCTCTTTTAATGCCTCCCTCACCGTCACCTCTTTCAACCTCCACACCTTCATTCTCGGTTGGTACTTCACCCGCCAAGCTCTCCTCGCACCTTTCACCCTTATGTCGCAGACAACCAAGTGGTGCTGTGAAACAGCCTCCTCCCCCGGGATCACCTTTGTGTCCCGGAGGTGCCCCCTTATGCACCATCAGGTAGTCAACGGTTGTCGTCAACCCACCTGGCGTATATGTAACAAGCTTATTATCCCCTTTCTGGAACTGAGTATTACAAATCAACAAATCGGCTCCATCAGCAAACTCCAAAATCCTTTCACCCTCTCCATTTCTCACACCGTATCCGTAACCCCATGAACTCCCTCAAAACCGTCCATACTCCTTCCCACATGTCCATTTAGGTCTCCTCCTACCACAACAACTTCCTCATCTTTCATGTTTTCCATCAGCTTCTCTATCGCACACCAGAACTTGTCCTTCTCTTCATCATTCCGACCAACCTGCGGAGCATATCCCGAGATGACGTTCACCAAGAGCTTTTCAATCATCATTTTCACCATCATCAACCTATCACTCACTCTAGTCACACTCATCACACTGTCTACAAACTCCTCAGAAAACGGGACACCAACACCATTCACACCCTCCGGGCACCCTTGCCACACAAACTTGTATTTCTGTCCCTGCCTACCCTTCACCATTCTCACACCACTTCCCTTCCATCTCGTCTCTTGCACACAACATATGTCCACTCTTCTTCTGATCAATACTTCCACCACTTCTCCTGATCTCTCTGTCATTGTCCCTACATTCCATGTCCCAAACCTCAGAAACCGATCTCCACTTCGGGCTGTACCCTGCCCATATGTAGTTGTAATTGTCATGGTTCTATTTTTGAGGCAATGTTTTTATGGCCGGATGCCCTTCCTGACGCCAACCCTCTTAGTCGCCTCTTACGACACGCAGGGATACGGTGTACCTATTCTAACCAGAGTACACACCGGGATAAAGCTTTGAATAAAACCAACCCGGTTTAATCCCGAATAAATAAACGGAGAATTAAATCAATAATAACAGGGTGTCCTGACAGGGTGTCCCAACACCTTCACCCCCCTCCCTGCCCAGCCCAACGTAGGAGAGGTAGGGAGAAACCACGAATAGGGGAAAAAAGCTTTATTATTCGACATCTCATGTGCACAGTTTCAAAGCTTTGCTTCAATATTTGGTGTGCCCACCGCCCGCTGACTGAACTGCCTCCAAACGCGCGGGGTAGGATTCCAAGAGAGACACAAACAAGTCACGATCGAACTCCATTTCTTCGAGGATGTTAGTCAAAGCAGTGAGAAGCTCTTCCCTGGTGTTCTGGAGGCGTTGTTCAACTCTGTGCTTGAGTATCGCCCCCAAATGTTCATAGGCGTTGAGGTCAGGCGATGCTCCCGGCCACTCATTGTTTCCGAAAAAATCGACCTTGTTCGCCTTCAGAAGATTCTGGGTCGCCAGTGCGCTCATGCACGGGGCTCGGTCATGCAGAAACGTGGTCTCTTTGATGCTGAGGACATTTTCTGGGTTCCGTAAGAACGGAATAACATGGTGGGTCAGCACAACGTCTCGGAGGTATTTGCCGTCCCATGATTGTCCTTGCTCTTTGATGACCCACATCAGCCTTTTCGCTGTGAACATCAAGAAGACGCCAACGCATCGTGCTGTCTTCGATTTCTCTCGAATCTTGAGTTCTTGTGGAATATCATCATTGTGAAGAGCCCAAATTCTGTCGTTCTGGAAGTTGGGACGTCGAGCCTCATAAATGAAAAATTCATCAGAAGGGGCCAGGAAAAGAAAATCATCAGAGGTCCACTCGCTCAAAAACTCACAAAACCACATTCGATCCTCGACGTTCTTCTCCGTCAGCTTCGGTGCTGGAATTTGGTGAAAAGCCTTTGCGCCAATGGACTGAAGGAACCTGTGGATACTTGATAAGCTCTTCTTCTTCCCTCGAACCCGTTCAATCTCCCTTTGGATCCCTTGAATGCTTTTCTTCTCCTTGGCAAGCGACTCAATGATCGCTTTTGAGTCGCTTGCCAAGCGACTCGCTCAAAGCAACTCGCTCAAATCGACTCGCTCAAATCGACCAAGCGACTTGGTCGATTGGTCGATTTGAGCAATCGACCAATCGTTCAAGTTCACTTCGTTCGGCCCCAACTTCCGTTGAACTTGGGGCCGACTCAGAAGAAGACCTTTGTTGGTCGAAAGCTTGTCGGAAATTAAAGATCGAAGTCCTGAAGCTACGTCCGCGTCTGATTTAATCTCCCGATTATTTATTCAATGCAAATGAGACGCCCTGCTCGTACTGTGGAGTTTCTACTACTAGGGCATGCCCGTACTATATATAAGCTAGGACGTGCCCGTACGTGGGTGCCCGTTCCTTGCCAAAAAAAAAAAAAAAAAAATTTGTGTAGGGGTGTGTGTGTGTAAACATCCTAGGGCGTGCCCGTACGTGGGTGCAAAAAAACATGCGTGCAAACAACAACAACAAAAAAAAACTTTGAAACCACGTGGCAGTAACGACCACAGAACCCCCCCCCCCCCTCTATTTACATGAATGGTTTGGTCCATTCGCAACGACCACAGAACCCCCCCCTCTATTTACATGCAATGGTTTGGTCCAAAGCGAACGGCTTGCAGTGTTTGGTAAAGAAATCGCCATAGCTCGGTAACTGCTTCTCCGATTAATATGAAACCTTGAAAAGGCACATCCTCGGGTCCCCAGCAATATACCTGGCAAGTTTAAAGTATATCGGACCCGTGGTTGTCGAGAAACAGCGGTCACAGACAAACGTACAAACAAACAAACACACAGAGATTACTGGAATTATAGATAGATTTCTCACAGATATATATATATATATATATATATATATATATATATATATATATATATATATATATATATATATATATATATATATATATATATATATATATATATATATATATATATATATATCTATCTATCTATATATATATATATATATATATATATATATATATATATATATATATATATATATATATATATATATATATCACGTGACTGTATATATATATATATATATATATATATATATATATATATACATACATACATACATACATACATACATACATACATACATACATACATACATACATACATACACGTGAAAAAGTAAGTACACCCCATGTAAAGTTTTGACTTTTTCAACATATTTCAACATACAGCTATTTGATCTTCATTTCAACAATATTGATAGATAAAGGTGATATAATATAACAAATATCATGAAACATTTACATTTTATAGTCCATTGTATAATTTAAATAAACATAAATGCAAATTTCGCATGTGGAAAAAGTAAGTACACCCTTGGCTCTAATAGGTGCTATTGCCCCCTTTGGCAGAAACAACCTCAAGTAGGCGTTTCTTATAACTGTCTACCAGTCTCTGACATCGTCTGGGATAAATTTTTGCCCACTCCTTCATGCAGAATTATTTCAGCCGTGCGATGTTTGAGGGGTTTCTTGCATGCTCAGCTCATTTCAAATCCCCCCACAACATCTCGATGGGATTTAGATCCGGGCTTTGACTTGGCCATTCCAGAACCCTCCATTTATTTCTTTTCAGCCATTCCTTGGTGGATTTACTGGTATGTTTAGGGTCATTGTCATGTTGCAAGGTCCACCTTCGGTTGAGCTTCAACTTTCCGACAGATGGCCTCACATTATCCTCAAGCACCCTCTGGTACAATGAAGAATTCATAGTGGATTCTATGATGTTGAGCTTCCCAGGCCCTGATGCAGCAAAGCTGCCCCAAACCATAATATTTCCACCAACCATGCTTTACAGTTGGTATCAGGTTCTTGTGGTCAAATGCTGTCTTTTGTTTTCGCCAAACATGTCTTCTGGTACTGTGGCCAAATAGCTCTCCCTTTAACTCATCTGTCCAGAGCACATTGTTCCAGAAGTGCTGGTCTTTGCCTAGGTGTTCATTGGCAAACTTTCGTCTTGCCTTGATGTTCTTTCTGGACAGCAAAGGTTTCCTCCTGGCACACCTCCCATGTAGATCAAATTTGTACAGCCTCTTTCTTATGGTAGACTCGTGCACTTTGACATCAACAGTGGCAAGAGCTACCTGTAGGTCCCGTGATGACATTCTGGGGTTCTTAGAGACTTCTTTCAGCATCTTGCGGTCTGCTCTCGGGCTGAACCTGCTGGGGCGGCCTGGCCTGAACAAGTTGGCAGTTGTTTGGAGTCTTCTCCACTTGTAGATGATCTTCCGGGCAGTCGAATGATTGATTTCAAATTGTTTGGAGATCTTTTTAAATCTCTTCCCAGACTCGTAGGCATCTATAACCTTCTTTCTGTAGGCCTCAGAGAGCTCTTTTGATCTCGGCATGGTGACGCCACACACTTCAACAACAAAGAGCAAACCAAACTAAATGTCTGAGGTTTAAATAAGACAGGTTCCTCCAAGATCCTGTCTAACGATGTTCCAATCTTTTGCACCTGAGCTGGTGCACCTGATTCTAATTTTAGGTATTTGAAGTCGTGATAAATGCCGGGGTGTACTTACTTTTTCCACATGCGAAATTTGTATTTATGTTTATTTAAATTATACAATGGACTACAAAATATTAATGTTTCATGATATTTGTTATATTATATCACCTTTATCTATCAATATTGTTGAAATGAAGATAAAATAGCTGTATGTTGAAATATGTTGAAAAAGTCAAAACTTTACATGGGGTGTACTTACTTTTTCACGTGACTGTACATGAACCCTCTTCTTCAGCGAGTCACAGCTTTAGTTGATGGCCCTTCAACATACCCATGAAATACAACAATCGCTGTTCCATAATGGAAGAAAATCTTCCAAGCAACATCTTCCAAAAATGTTGATAGACTTCTGGATGCTGCTGCTCTAGACAATCCATCTTTCTGCAGGTACAGATGGAGTGATTTTGTCGAGTGGTTATGTCCGGAAGCTGCTTGGATGGGCAACATTCTTTGCATCGCAGTCAAATGCATCATCCAATTGCCTGTGCATTCAGCCTGGATGAATGCTTGAAGGATATAAATTATTTCTAGGTATGGAGCCAGAGCTTTGATGTACAGTGCATTCTGAAAGTATTCAGACCCCTTCACTTTTTTCACATTTTGTTACGTTGCAGCCTTATGCTGAAATAGTTTGTTCTTTTTTTCCCTCATCAATCTACACTCAATAGCCCATAATGACAAAGAGAAAACAGGATTTTAGAAAGTTTTGCAGATTTATTAAAAAGAAAAAACTGAAATATCACATTTACATAAGTATTCAGACCCTTTGCTGTAGCACTTGAAATTTAACTCAGGTGCCTCCCATTTCTCTTGATCATCTTTGAGATGTTTCTACACCTTGATTGGAGTCCACCTGTGGTAAATTCAATTGATTGGACATGATTTGGAAAGGCACACACCTGTCTATATAAGGTCTCACAGCTGACAATGCATATCAGAGCAAAAACCAAGCCATGAGGTCGAAGGAACTGCCTGCAGAGCTCAGAGACAGGATTGTGTCGAGGCACAGATCTGGAGAAGCCTACAAAAAAATCTCTGCTGCATTGAAGGTTCCCAAGAGCACAGTGGCCTCCATAATTCTTAAATGGAAGAAGTTTGGAACAACCAGGACTCTTCCTAGAGCTGGCCGCCCGGCCAAACTGAGCAATCGGGGGAGAAGGGCCTTGGTAATAGAGGTGACCAAGAACCCGATGGTCACTCTGGCTCAGCTCCAGAGATCCTGTGTGGAGTTGGGAGAAACTTCCAGAAGGACAACCATCACTGCAACACTCCACCGATCTGGGCTTTTTGGCAGAGTGGCCAGACGGAAGCCTCTCCTCAGTGAAAGACACATGAAAGCCCAAAGAATCTTCTTTCTCACAGTCTGAGAGTCCTTTAGGTGCTTTTTTGCAAACTCCAAGCGGGCTTTCATGTGTCTTTCACGACGGTGAGACCGCAAAGAGCCGCGAAGTGAGCTGTGAAGCGAGCGGCCTTCAGTCCACCACAAGCCCAGAAGTCTCCAAAACCTCCTTCAATCGCCACCACCGCAGCAAAGAGCTCCTTGCTCTCAAAAGTGCGCACCAACAACTACCTCAGCACACCAAAACGAAAAGATGGCGTTGCCTTCTTCCCCGGGCAGAGAGAGAGACCGACTCCTCTTCTTCCTCTCTAGAGCCAATCGAGCCATTTCCCTCCCAGTTCACCCCGTCCACGTCCACGGCCCTATCATGTCCCTCAGGGCGTGAACTGATGGCTTTTCTGACTGCCCCCCTGATTCTCCGCCTCCCATGGGTGGGGCTTTCACCTATTCGGTCCATTGGGGCGAGGCTTAGTCCGACCGGCTCTTACTTGGCTTCTGTTGGTGGTAAATGTCATTTAAAGGTGGCTTTCATGGCTGGCCGTGGCAGCAGAATGTAAAGGGAAAGTTACGGAGGGAAAGCATGCAATGGGAAAATTATCCTTAAACCCTACCACTAATTAGCATGTCTTCACCCCCCGTGTGAAGAACATTTAAACAACCTTAAGTTAGTTTCCCTACTTATTACATCGAGATTCTTCTTCGCGTCACACGGTCCACGCTATTAATTATACAGTGCTACCTTTCCTCCGGTATCCTTTTCCCTAACCCCCACAAACATAAGAGTACCATGTGGTAGAATGAATAATTTAGTATTTAGCATTGCTTGTATTTCATTGTGCAGCAGCTTATTTTATTCAAACTTATTTAAAGTGGCATTACAGAAAACAACAATCGCCAAAAATGATGCTTCACAGTAATTTCCACAGTGGGCCCAGCAGAACATTACTGCTCAGGGAAGATACTGATCCTGTCCTCGAGTCCTCTGCTGATCGGTGGCATTGCAACCAGGTTGTCACATATGGTGTTGGATCCCAATGCTTCAGGGGATTGAGAATTTTTCAGCGTGTTAGTGTTACATTAGATTCGTATGTCTGAATGCACGCTCACATTCTGCAGTGCTGCTTGGAATTACTTGGAACTTGGAATTACTTGTGTACAAGACAGTAAAGGTTGTAAATCCTGGGATATGCGTTGTCCAACTTTGTCCACATAATCTCTGAATGCGTTTATTATAAAGGTTGATGGCAATTTAACCCGCTTGCAGAGAGAAGTTATCTCAGATTCTCCATAACCTGGTGCCACTTCAGCTGGCCAGTAGTTTTGGTAAAGAACCTGCACCTGCTTCATTAGAGATGCATACCTGGATTGGGCCTGAGAAGCTGAATGAGAGCCTTTAAGTGACATGGCTGTGGACATTCGATTTTCTAAATTATTTATGAGACTGGTGAGAAACTGCTGATGATTAATGTTGATGATCTTGCTGGTGCTCGTTAACGAAAACGTTACAAACTTTCTCTGTGCGGCTGCAACTTCAGCCTCAAGAGTTTTTGCGCCAGGTCATTCTTTCAGTGCATACAAAAAGCGTATGCTGCGAAGGATCAGTTTGTCTGCATAAACAATTGTTGTAGTGCGTTTTTGTAAACACTCTGAGAGCATGGCAAGTTCATCCAATGTGTCGTACATAAGAGCTGAATCTAAAAGAAACTGTTTCGAATAAATTCTCCTTTGCAGACCCTCGGATTTTCTGTCGCATGCAGACCTTGTTCCATCTTTCATTGGCAATTCAAAATGAGCACACAACCCTTCATAGTTGCACCACACAGCCGACACTGTTCAAAATGAACGAGTTCTCCTAGTGCTCAAAATACGGCCGATTTTGGAAATTTGCTGTTCTAATTCAGCAGCACATTCTGCAAGTTGCCTCTGATTACCTTCGCAAAAGCGGAAGGTTATGTTTTGATCGCTGTGTATTTATTTGTATGTCTGTGTGTGTGTGTGTATGTTATTCGCATAACTCAAAAAGTATTCAACCGAATTGCATGAAATTTGGTGGGATGATTGGTTATTATACGGGACACATTTGATTAGATTTTGGGAGCAATCGGGTCAAAGGTCAAGGTCAAGGTCACGAAAAGGTCAAAATCGTATTTTTGTTGTTCTGTTCCCTACACTCCCATGCCAAGTACAGAACAGTAGCTGCGGCGAAGGTATGCGCTCTACCGAGTGCCCGTTCTAGTTGAGATCTGTTATACCCAGAATACAATTTTTCCATAAATGAATGGAAATTGTACAGTCCACTAACTTCTGACACTGAGTCACCCACCCCAAGTTCCAATCTATGGCTTAGGCAGTGCCAAAATAACAATATCTGGTTAGTTCTGTAAAAGTCTGTGAGGTACACCTGATTTGTTAGCCAGAATAACACTTGCTCCATCCCTAGCGAACGCTACAAGATGCTGTTTCAGATAGGGGACATCAAAACCGTGTTTCACAAGACATTCAAGAAAATGCTTAACTATTGTCTTGGCTTTTTGATCTGGAAGTTCAATAAGGTCTAAAAACATAAAATGTGCTCATCATTCTTATCACTTTCACATTTCAGGTAAATAATTAGAGCTGTTTTGCTTCTTAGATTGGAGTTATCTTAGTTATTTTATCGATTATTTTTTATAGATTAGTTGCCTTTTTTTTAAATATTAGAGCTACCATTTATCTCTTCCTTCTACTTCCTTCTACATTCATTTCCATCACTCTTTTCAACCAGTCACTTTCATCCTTCCTCAACACATGACCAAACCATCTCAACCTGTTTCTCTTCACAGCATCCATCACAGGCTCTATTCCCATCATCTTTCGCAATTCATCATTTGTCTTCCTCTCTCTCAACGATATTCCACACATCCACCGAACCATTCGCATTTCCACCCTTTCCAGCCTTCGTTGCTGCTCCACGTTCATTACCCATGTCTCACTCCCATAAATCATAACACTTCTCACACATGCAGCATACACCTTTCCCTTCAGCTTCAATGACACTCCCCTCCTCGTCAGCACACCACTCAGTTCCCGAAACTTCTTCCATGCTGTTACGTGGTCCTCCCGGTGACTACCTGGTCTCGGTGACCCCCGGACCGTGAGAGGAACTCCGCCAGAAAGATCTATGATTTATACGCTTTCGTAACGCAATCAATATGAACTCCAGTCAATAAGAAACCCCACACCAAGGATCCGGAGTAATCAATAATATATTCCCCCAAGGAATCAACAACCATCAACAATCAACAATCAATATTACAAAGATGGCCATCTTACATATGTGTCCCCCCCCTTTCCCCACTCACGACCACTTGGGTCACTGTCCCTCACAATGTCTCTCTTCTCCACACACGGGCGGTTGAACGAACCCCGGGCGGACGTGCTCCAAACGTGCACGTCGTGCACGTCTCGTACCGGGGACAGCTGCTGCAGCGCACACCTCCTTGCCAAGCAACGGGGCAAAACCAAGCGCGCTTGCAACGCGCGCGAGGCCCAAGGTGCGACCCGTACGCGTCCTTGTAGACGGTGAGGCGAACTGTGCCGGACGCTTGGTTCCGTGCACGAACCCACGGCGACTTGACGTGTAAATGGGTAATTACCCCACCCAGGTAACTCCTCTCGCCAGACGGGCTTTCAAATGCAGCGTTTCCCCACGCTGCTCAATATCGATCCTGCTCGCGTCGGAGCTCGACGAGGAAGAGGAAGAAGATCGCCGCTTCTCCCGGACCTCGTGTCTTTCTTCTTCCGTTTCCGGTCTCCTTTTTCCCAGAAGGGCTCCTGACCCTTTAATCACAACAACCTTTAACCGACTAAACATTAATAAGCAATGACCTGAGTAGTAATTCACATAAATTCACATAAATCCGTAACAATGCACATCTCACTCGAGCAACCATTGCTGAGTCCGATCCACCTTATCCATTCAGCATGTCTCCAAGGTAACAAAATGTTTTCACACCTTCCAGCTTCACGCCATCTCCAAGATCCAACTCAACATTTCCTCCATCTGCAGCTCCTTCTGGGCACACCTGACATTTGAATGTAGCTGCCACACTGGTTAATGACCCTCTCAAACCAGGGTCACCTTTCCCCTTGTATAGAGGGACGAGGGTACTCAGTTCCCAATCCACTGGAATGCGGCCTTCTTTCACCACCAGATTGCAGATCTCTGTCATTATCTTCACACCCCAATTTCCCGCTGCCTTCAACATATCTCACACAACTCCCGTCGGCCCTCCCGCTTTTCTACTCTTCATTGCTTTTATCGCTTCCTCAACTTCCTTCTCGGTTATCTTCTCTGCCGGTCCTAAAACTCTACTGGACCAATTTTGCACCATCTCTCTGGCTCCGACCTCACTCTCTCTGACCACCTAGCCATCACTCTGACCATCAACATCCCCACCCCAGCACCAATGCATTATCGCACTATCAACTTCCGTAAGCTAAAGGCTCTTTCACCTACCTCATTCTCATCCACCCTCTCTGGAAAAATGTCCACTTCTCCCTTCGTTGACCTCCACACCCCTTATGACCTCACTGACTACTACAACCACACTCTCTCCTCCTGCCTTGACCAACTTGCGCCTATAAAAACCAAAACAGTTTCTTTCACCCATTCTGCTCCCTGGTTTACCCCTGAACTCCGCCTGATGAAAACTCGTGCTCGCCAACTTGAAAGACTTCGCAGTAAAACAGGTCTCACAGTTCACTCCCAAGCCTACAAGGACCACTTACAACACTACAAAGATGCCCTCTCCCGCGCCCGCTCCGCCTACTACTCTCAAATTATCCACTCTGGCTCCGGAAACTCAAAAGCACTCTTCTCTACAATAAACAAACTCCTCAGCCTCCTGAACACCACCACCCAGTCATTCACAATAGACAACTGCATCTCCATCCTTTCATTCTTCCAATGCAAAATTGAAAACATCTACAACAGCTTGACCACCGCTGCACCCGCTCCCCCTCAAACCACCTGCCCCCCCTTATCCTGCCATCCCCTGTCTCAATTCTCCCCAGTCTCCCCTACTGACCTCTCTGAACTCCTCATAGGAATGAAAACTGCCACCTGCACTCTTGACCCCATCCCCTCCAGCTTTGTCAAGGCCTCCCTTCCTGCTCTCTCTCCACTTATCATTGCAACAATAAACTCCTCCCTGTCTACAGGCATCGTCCCACCGTCCCTCAAAATTGCTGCTGTTACCCCCATTCTGAAAAAACCTGGACTAAACCCTGACACCCTAAATAACTTCAGACCCATCTCCAACCTACCCTTTCTGTCAAAAGTTTTGGAACGCGCTGTAGCCACTCAACTCAAACATCACCTCTCTGCCAATAACCTGTATGAAACATTCCAATCCGGATTCCGCTCCAACCACAGTTCTGAAACTGCTCTCCTCAAAATCACCAACGACCTTCTCCTCTCCTCTGACGCTGGCAACCTCAACATTCTCATCCTCCTCGACCTCAGCGCCGCCTTTGACACCATCGATCACACCATCCTCCTCACCCGACTTGAAACCACCTTTAACATTACCGGCACTGCCCTCTTGGATTAAATCATACCTCTCTGACAGACGCCAGTTCATCTCCATCAATAACTGCAAATCCCCCACTGCTCCCCTCCCCCAAGGTGTCCCCCAAGGTTCAGTTCTTGGCCCCCTCCTCTTCATCCTTTACCTGTCCCCCCTCGGTCACTTAATCCGCCGTCATGGTCTCCAATTCCACTGCTTCGCCGATGACATCCAGCTTTTCATCTCCACCAAGTCCATCTCCACCGCCACCCACTCTATCCTGACAAACTGCATCACTGAAATAAAATCCTGGCTTCAAATCAACTTCCTCAAACTTAACTGTGATAAATCTGAAATAATCATCATTGGCCCAAAAACGCTCATAAAATCCACCCATAACTTTGCCCTCAACATCGACAGTATCCCAGTATCCACCTCCCCTCACATCCAGAATCTTGGCATCATCTTTGACCAAACCCTCTCCTTCGACAAATACACTAAACAGATCACAAAGACAGCCTTCTTTCACCTGAAAAACATCGCCCGTCTCCGTCCATCCCTCTCCTCCGTGGCTGCAGAAACCCTCATCCACGCCTTCATCACTTCCCGTCTGGACTACTGCAATAGCCTCCTTTATGGTTCACCCTCAACAATCACCAATAAACTCCAATACATTCAGAACGCCGCTGCCCGTCTACTCACCCATTCCCGGACCCGTGACCACATCACCCCCGTCCTTTACAAGCTTCACTGGCTCCCCATCTCCCAGAGAATCCAGTACAAAATCCTCCTCTTGACCTACAAAGCCCTCCATAACCTGGCCCCATCCTACCTGGCTGACCTCCTCTCCAGACACACTCCCACCCACAACCTCCGCTCTGCTGGTACCAACCTCCTGACCCCCCCCCCCCCCCATCCGGACCAAATTTAGATACTGGGGGGACAGGGCCTTCTCCATCGCTGCTCCCACCCTCTGGAACTCACTACCTCACACCATCAGAGACTCCTCCTCACTCACCACATTCAAAACATCACTCAAGACCCACCTGTTCAACACTGCATTCAACATTTAACCCACAGCACCTAACCCCTGACTATCTCCTCTCCTTCTCCCTCCTTTGTGCTTTGAATATTTCCCTATTGATTCTTCTTTTGTGCAATTGTTTTTATGTTTTGCTATGCATTATGTTTTGCACTCTGTCAAAGCGTCTTTGGGCTTCCTGAAAAGCGCTATATAAAATAAATGCATTATTATTATTATTATTATTAAAACTGGGTTACTCTCTATGTTGCCATCCCATTCATTCTCTGCATTCAACAGTATTTCTATATATCTCTTCCATCTTCCTTTAATTTCATCTGGGTCCACAACGACTTGTCCCACTTCATCCTTCAAGCAACTCACCCCCATCACATCACACCTCTCTTTCGCTATCTGCTTTGCAATCCTGAATACCGCTCTCTGACCCTCTTCTGAATCCAAGCGTTCTCCGAACATTTTCCTACATGCCTCCTGTGCCTTTGCTACCTCTTTCTTTGCAGCCTTCCTGGCTGCCTTATAACTTTCATGCTCTGTCTTTTCTGCCCCCATACCCTTCGCCTTCTGCCACTCCTTGAACTTCTTCCTCTTCTCGTCAATCCTCTTTCCAACTTCATCATCCCACCACCATGTTTCCGAGTGCCTCGGTGGTCCTTTTGTCCATCCACATACCTCACCAACGGCTCCCAACAGACTATCTTTCATTGACATCCAACCACTTTCAAGCTCAACCACATCATCTTCCACCATACGCAGCCTCTCTTTTGATGCCTCCCTCACTGTCACCTCTTTCAACCTCCACACCTTCATTCTCGGTTGGTACTTCACCCCCCGAGCTCTCCTCGCACCTTTCACCCTTATGTCGCAGACAACCAAGTGGTGCTGTGAAACAGCCTCCTCCCCCGGGATCACCTTTGTGTCCCGGAGATGCCCCCTATCTCGCCTACGCACTAGCAGGTAGTCAACGGTTGTCGTCGACCCACCTGACGTGTATGTAACAAGCTTATTATCCTCTTTCTGGAACTGAGTATTACAAATCAACAAATCAGCTCCATCAGCAAACTCCAAAATCCTTTCACCTTCTCCATTTCTCACACCATATCCGTAACCCCTATGAACTCCCTCAAACCCATCCATACTCCTTCCCACATGTCCATTTAGGTCTCCTCCTACCACAACAACTTCCTCATCTTTCACGTTTTCCATCAGCTTCTCTATAGCACACCAGAACTTGTCCTCCTCTTCATCGCTCCGACCAACCTGCGGAGCATATCCCGAGATGACGTTCACCAAGAGCTATCCAATCATCATTTTCACCATCATCAACCTTTCACTCACTCTAGTCACACTCACCACACTGTCCACAAACTCCTCAGAAAACAGGACACCAACACCATTCACGCCCTCCGGGCACCCTTGCCACACAAACTTGTATTTCTGTCCCTGCCTACCCTTCACCATTCTCACACCACTTCCCTTCCATCTCGTCTCCTGCACACAACATATGTCCACTCTTCTTCTGACCAATACTTCCACCACTTCTCCTGATCTCCCTGTCATTGTCCCTACATTCCATGTCCCAAATCTCAGAAACCGATCTCCACGTCGGGCATCAGACGTTTCGTCGTCATAAATGGAGTGATTTCCACCCTTGCTTCGATCGGTTTCCCCACCTTGAGTTTTGTCGAGAGGGAGTGGGGTTCCCCACGGGGTACTTCGGGGTGTACCCTGCCCATATGTAGTCGTAATTGTCATGGTTCTCTTTTTGAGGCAATGTTTTTATGGCCGGATGCCCTTCCTGACGCCAACCCTTTTAGTCGCCTCTTACGACACGCAGGGATACTGTGTACCTATTCTAAACCGGTACACACCCCGGCAGCTGAAATCCTATGTCAACACCATTTTAGTTTTTAAGTTCCAGCAAACCAAAATGGTCAGTCAGGTCTGTCATTTTGAGCCAAGTACTACACCGAACGGAAAACAGCCGGATTCCGGTTGCCTTCAGATGAGATGCGTTCAGGTTGTCACACATCTTTTTCAGGAGTCTGTTTGTTTGCCTTTTCAGTGTCACATTGTGCAGTGTTGTGAGCTTTTGACTGTTTGTGTTCCACATTTTTCTTTGTGGGCGATTTTTTTTTTAACGTGCACTCCAGTTGCATACATTGTAAGACACTTAATACAGACGCCATTAGTTGTCTCAATCACTTGGATGTGAAGAGTGATATATTATCGATTTTCACACACACTTTACACCTTAGTTTTCCATCTTTGCAGTCTTTCCAAGGATAGGTCTCCTTTTTCTTCTTCCATATTTCCTCGGTCCACACATCCGCACGGGGATACACAGCTGTTGCTGTATCGACCCCAGTTTCGGTGCCCATGGAAGAGTTTACGATGGTTTCGAGAACTTTCCTGTTTGAGTCTTTTTTTTCTTCTTTTTTTTGTATACAAGATTGAGGCTCGTGTAAAAGCTAACATTTATCACAAAAAGACAAACTGACACATAAAACATACAATAAAGGGAGCGGGAGACAAGATGGGGAGAGAGAGGGCAGCACACAAGTACAACAGCAAAGAACAGGGACATCGGGAGATCTGTGGGAGGTTGAGGGCTTGGGGGTGGAGGAGGCGTGGGAATGGGGGTGGGGGTGGAAGAGGTTAAAAAAAACACATGGACACTGCTCGGACCTCCAGCAAAGAAGTCGGAATTTCAAAAAAGTGGATCTGGGGTGAATTACTGGGGGTAGAAAAGATCAAGGTTTTGGATGGTGGAAGACAAGAGATGGTGGTGAACAGCTGTTTTAAAGACCTGGAGGGAGGAGTGGGATTGAAGAGAGTGGGGGAGTTTGTTCCAGAGGCGGGAGAAAAGAGGAATGAAAGAGTGAAGGTGAGCAGAGAGTCTTGATTTTTGCAGTTTAACCATAAGAGGTTGCAGGCAGATCTTGTGCCACCTGTAGGAATATTTGGCACTTTAAGGCACTTCACACACGACCTAATGGCACTTCCAGGTTCCACACTTTTGTTGCAAATAGGGTAACAGTTATCCGAAGGTCAATCTTCATAAGGTGACCAATGGAAGTGCGTGTCATCTAACACAAACCCAGCAGACTGTGCCTCAAGAGTAATGTTGAATAGCCAGCTCCGGCTTAACAAGGAGTGATTGCATGGTACCTTATTTCTGTGGCAAAACCAAGCCGAATGACCAAACTTTGAAGTAAATGATGACGATCCTCAAAATGACTCGGAAGTCAAAAGGAAAGTTATGGCCGCCATCATATACTCTTCCTCGGACAGTATAAAAACGATGCTTGGACCCTGGAGAGCAAATCCTTCCGTACGTCCCAGGTGCTTTGTGTGGGCAATCCTTAAGGTCATATACATCTTGCGTATGCATCTCCAATTTGCATACGCATGCTTTGTCTGGACATTTATTGATATTGAAGTTGACAATGAAAGTGTTTTTGTCCAAATTGATTGTTTTTGATTCCGCACTGGCAAAACACGAGCAAATCTGCACCAGGAAGCATTATATTGACTTGGTCTTAAGTCTGCAAAAGTATAGCTTGACCCATGAAACTAAAATTAAGTAATTAAACATTTAATGTACCACTAAGCCTTTGCGTGTTGGCGTGTGTTCTTACTTGGAGATGTGAACATTTCGATGGTCCTTCACAGACTGTGGATCTTTGCTGTCATGGAATTTGAAACATTTATGAATTGCGTTAGAGCGCTGTTGGCACATGTCAATTTGTTATGCAACTGTGGCCACATAGTGAAGTATGAATACTCATTGAGCATCCAGTTTCACGACAGCCAAGCAAACACTGAAAAGAGGTGAAGTCAAAGCAGAGAGAATTTTGATAGTTAATACTTACATCACAGGTTGGGTGATTGGGTTAAACACTGCTTTGACTGGTTTGGTGATGTAACAGCTGCAGGTACACATGTTCAAATCCCTTTCTTTTGAAAGTTTGGTGGTGGCTTTTAAAACGGTTAGGGCAGTTGGCTTCGGATCCTAACTAGAGTTCTGAGCTCAAGCCTCAGCTGTGCCAAAATTACACCAGGTGGATTGACTCAGCATCAGTATAATGAATACCAGCTTGCAGGGAGTGATCTAGTCAGGTATCCTGTGTCGGAGAGGCCACTCGTCCAGGATTGCACCCCCAAGCCAACGAAACGCTTTGGCTGCCTTGTGCTCCTGATGGCTCGAAGAAGATCCTTTCGACGGTCCACATGTAATTACAGGGGCGGATCCAGGGGGGGGGGGTGCAGGGGTGCGCACCCCCCCCCCCCACCCCAAATTCGATCCAGGATGAGGGTGCAGGCAGTGCGAATCTGCTAAACTGTTGGACCAGGGAAGAACACATGGAACTGCAGAAACTTCCAAGAACGCACGAAATGCCGTTTCTGACGATCAATTTTTAAAAATTTCCTGGGGGACGACCCCCAGGCCCCCCCTTTATCCCCCCCCCCCCAGCACTATAGTTTCATGCACCCCCCCCCCCCCCGTCTTGAAATTTCTGTATCCGCCCCTGAATTATGTCATGTATGTATTTTAACAGGCAAGAATGCTCTCCTGTATATGTGAATGAAAATGTCCTTGCAGCGTTACTTGTCCTTAAGCATAAAAAATGGGGTATTAAATGGTTTGAAAATGTAAGTGAAACCTCCAAGGGCTGTCTTTTCAAACCATCTTCCAGATATACTGCTTTATTTACGTACCGTTTTTCTCTGTGTGCCATTTTAACTTTACTCTTGATACTGTAGAGTATTTTGATGATCTTGAAATTTTGTGTTCAACTGTCACTCATGTTTTCAGTCCAAAGTTCATAATTCTTCTTTTTAAACTGTCTGAAACATCCCTGTATTAATTTTCTGCAACCTGATAATGATGAGTTCTTTCTGGAGCTCCTTGAACTGACCCAATTTGTATTGGGTTCAGCAATTGTAACATGTTGTCAAGGAAAGATGAGTGATGTCTTGGGAATGTTACACTATCCTTGAGAAGAACAAGCTTACCGGGGCATACCACTGTACAAAGTCGATTCATTATTCTTACCATTGCTTTTCCACTATGTTCAGGAGACCCTGTAATTCTTTATTGATCTTTTGTAATCCAAGGGCCTTGACTTTGTTGTAGTTTCTTGCAAAGAGGTCAGAGTACAGAAAAACAGGTTGATTATCTTTATTCGGGCTACATCATTTCCAATCCACATCTGAAGCAGATTTTTGTCCTTGTTTTGAGGTACAAGGTCGAGGCTCGTGGAAGTGCCAGAACACAAAATGGCCCAGAACAAGAGGAAGACTACAATAGTACTCAATAGAGCGCGTACCTTCACCAGGCTGAATAGTTTACGTTTCGTATCCCACTGATGGCCCAGATCTGGATCCGTACCGGAACCAAAATCAAATCGGCTTGTTCTTGTCACCTCGCCAACTCGCCCACCTAGTTTTGTCATAATCCGCCACAACGTTTTGAATATCGTTTTTGGCCCCATCTCTCGATGGTGAAGAATCACTTAAAGAATTCTGGTATCTGGATCTGGAATTTCACCAGAATCGAATCGATTCTTCCTTGTCACACACACAAGCTGTCCACCATGTTTCGTCTGAATCCATACACAACTTTTTGAGATATCCTGTTCACAGACAAACGGGCAGAAAGGGGTGAAAACATAACCCACCTTTGGTATATGTGATGTCTTGGGAATTGGATGTAAAAAGACAACATTGTGCGAACGCAATGGTGGGCGAGGTGCAAGTTTGAGGACAATCCAGGAAGAAAACAGAAAGGAAAGGAAGATGAGGAAGCAGTTGGTGAGAAGGGCATTTGAAAAATAGTGCGTGCGGAAAATTTTAACATTTTAAAGTCGTCATTGAAATGATTTGAATTGGTGCAGTTGGAGTGGAGGGGGAAGGTAAAGTGAGATGAGGAAATAAATAGTTTTGGGACTAAAAGGTAAAGGTTCGGTTATTTGTAAGGTTAGGCCATAGTTTGAAAATAGTTTTGCTCGTTACCTCGCTCTTTACTGTGCTGTGAATAAACATTCTAAATGCAAATGAAAGGGGAACTGATATTGAGCAACCCGAAGTATAAATATGGACACGCACAGAGGTGCACTCGATTCTGATTGATTTTAGTTCTCCCTCGATGCCGTATCCTGAGAGTTTTGTTGAGAGAATGCTCGAAAGCCTTAATTCTGGTTATCACTGCATGGATCAGACAATGAGGTGTCGGGTGGGCAGCCAGGTAAAGGAGTAAATGGCCTTTTCTGTTTCTTGGCAGACGTTGTCATTCTAAAAAAAAAATTTTTTTTCTCTTTCCTGATACAGAGATGTGAAAATGGCAATCCCTGTTATGGCATGCTGAGTCAGGAGTGGCGTGCATGAAATGAGGGTAGCATCTACATATATACGTAATTGGAGACCGCAGTAGCAAGCAGGAAATGGTGAAGCAGGAACAGTTGCACAATTTAAAAAAATGATGCACTTGTATTATCAAAAAGCACTACATGTCAAGGGCAATATTACTTGTTGCTCAGTTAGCACCGAAAAATATTGTGCCACTTAAAATGCAATGTTCAAATTAAAAACTCGAGGAAAAGTATGAAATGTTCCCTGTATAATTATTGGGCTCTATCTGTTAAGTGATCTGATTGGTTACGAGCATAGTTTCATGTAAGTGCAAACACAAATTTGACTCGAGCTGCAGATGGTTTTATGCACGTTTTGCCCCTTTCTGCTCTTCACAACATCTCACCCCTCTCTGCTCTTCACAACATCTCACCCCCTCTCTGCTCTCCGCAGCGTCTCACCCCTCTCTGCGCTCCGCAGCGTCTCACCCCCTCTCTGCTCTCCGCAGCGTCTCACCCCTCTCTGCGCTCCGCAGCGTCTCATCCCCTCTCTGCTCTCCGCAGCGTCTCACCCCTCTCTGCGCTCCGCAGCGTCTCACCCCCTCTCTGCTCTCCGCAGCGTCTCACCCCTCTCTGCTCTCCGCAGCGTCTCACCCCTCTCTGCTCACCCCAGCACCCTATTCAATGCTCTTCCACCACCCTCACCCCTTTCCCATTCCCTTCCAACAGCACCTTCTCCCACATCCCTAACTCTATGGACCTCCAACCTCCAAAGTATCTGCTCCAATTTGAAAAGTCTCTCAATCCAAGCTGCAATTGAAAATTCTGACATTATTTGCCTAACCTAATCATTCCTCCCACAGGATGTCCCTGGTTGCTCTGTGTCTCTCCCTGGGTATTGTATTTTCTGGTTTGACAGGCCTGAACCCCGTTCTGGTGGCGGAGTTGCAATTTATGTCAAGAACTCCAATTACCACTTTCCTCCCCTTCAAAACTCCCCCCCACCCCTCCTTTTCAATTCTCCCTCCTCACCCCTTCCCTCCTAAACTCTCCCCTCGCCCCTCCCCTCATAAACTCCCCCCTTGCCCCTCCCCTCCAAATCTCCCCTCTTCCCCCTCCCCTTCAAATCTCCCCTCTTCCCCCTCCCTTTAAAAACTCCCCCTCATCCCTCCCCTTCAAAACTCCCCCCAACCCCTCCCCTTCAAATCTCCCCCCAACAATCTTTCTCCAATTCTCCCCTCTCCCTCCTCAAAGCTGCCTCCTCCCTACTACGTCTCCCTTCTATCACATACCTCCACATCCTCCAACCTTCTACTTTCCTCTGCCCCCCCCCCCCCCCCCCCAAACAACCTCTCACTGTGCCTCATCCCATCACCATCAAACCTTTTGTCCTCCTCACCCTTCCCTTTCTCCTAACTCTTCTGCAATCTCTGACACACCATCAACAGCTCTCCCTACCTCCCCTCTCACCCTTCATCTTACCCTACCCCTCTTGTCCCCAGCCCTGCACCCGATGCTCCCCCTCCCTCTTCCTCAACAGTATGGACCTCAAACATCTGGGGCCTTTGCTCAAACCTGATTGATCTCTCCATACAGGTTGCTTCTGACAAACCAGACGTAATCTGCTTTACAGAAATTTTCCTCCTTCAAGATGTCTCTGATTACTTAATATCTCTTCCTGATTACTCCCACCTCTGGTATGATAGACCTGAGCCTCATCCTGGTGGTGGCGTTGTTATCTTTATAAAAAAACTCTCTTCCACACTCTCCTTGCACTGCCCTCTCTCCACCCCACCCCCAGCATTACCTCTGGCTACGGCTTCCTCTCCGCTCCCACCTTTTGTTCATATATGTTCTGTACCGTCCTCTAAACAGTGATGACTCCATTTACATTTCGCTGTCTGACAACATGGGCCAACTTCTATCCACTCATCCCAACTCTCTCTTCCTCATATGTGGCGACTTCAACTGTCATGATGCCAGCTGGATGGGTTTGGGTACCTCTCTCACCAGCCATGGCATCTCAGCAAAGGACTTCTGCGACTCATTGGGACTGACACAATCTGTCAATTTCCCGACCCGGATCTCATTCAACGGAGCATCTTCTCTTCTGGACTTGGTTATGACAAACTTCCCTGCAAATGTCTGCTGCTCTTCTTCTGCTCCAATCGGTTCTTCTGATCATTTGCGTGTTAAAGTGGATATCTCTCTGGCCATTCTCAGAGAGCCTCCTCAGCGTCGACGAGTCTGGCATTTCACTCAGGCCGACTGGCATGGTCTTCAAGCAGCCATCAATCATCTGGACTGGTCTGCCATCTCTACTGCCTCTGACATCAACTCTTCCTGGGAATTCTTCAAAAGTAAACTGCTCTCTCTCATGCACAGATTTATCCCATCTCGTCTTCAGTTGTCTTACCCTTCCTCCTGTCTATGGTACACTGAATCTTGTGGTGAGGCAGTTGCCCTGAAACAACTTGCCTTTGCCTCTTGGAAGGCTAATCCAACTAAAGGCAATCTCAGTTCCTTCCACAAAGCTCGGAACAAGTGTGTGTCTACCCTTAGGAGAGCCAAGAAACAATATCTCTCCACTCTCAACACTGAACTCTCAAACCTGTCTCCGTCCTCCAAATCATGGTGGCGTCTGGTCAAATCTGTTTCTGTTGTTTCTTCCCTTGAAGTGAGTTTCTAGGTTGCTGGAGTGAGATGTGCATGGAAGAAGTTTCGGGAACTGAGTGGCGTGCTGACGAGGAGGGGAGTGTCGTTGAAGCTGAATGGAAAGGTGTATGCTGCATGTGTGAGAAGTGTTATGATTTATGGGAGCGAGACATGGGTAATGAACGTAGAGCAGCAATGAAGGCTTGAAAGGGTGGAAATGCGAATGGTTCGGTGGATGTGCGGAGTATTGTTGAGAGAGAGGAAGACAAATGATGAATTACAAAAGATGATGGGAATAGAGCCTGTGATTGGTGCTGTGAAGAGGAACAGGTTGAGATGGTTTGGTCATGTGTTGAGGAAGGATGAAAGTGACTGGTTGAGAAGAGTGATGGAAATGAATGTAGAAGGAAGTAGAGGACGGGGAAGACCGAGAAAGACTTGGCTAAAGATGGTGGAAGAAGAAATGCGGGCAAGGGGGTTAACAAGGAGAGATGCAGAAATAGGGCAAAATGGAGAAGACTGTCATGGGGACCGCAAGGCTAACCCCCGCTCTAGCAGGGAAAATGGCCTTAAAATGCATGTTGTTGTTGCTGTTGTCTTCCCCCTCCATCCCTTCCCTTACCTCAAATGGCTACACAGCTGACACTGCACGTGACAAAGCCGAATGCCTCAACTCTGTGTTTGCCTCAATGTTTTGTTTCCGAAACCCATCTCTCTCTGTACCCACCTTACCCAGTCAAACTCAGCTGCTCCTGGACTCTGTGTCCTCTCCTGACAAGGTGGAGAAGTTTCTGTCAATCCTCGACTCTGATTCTGCAACTGGACCAGACGGAATCAGCCCACGGGTCCTAAAATCCTGCTCTGTCACTCTTTCACGCCCTCTCTCTGTTCTCTTCACACTCTCTTTTGCTCAATGTCATCTGCCATCTGCTTGGAAATCAGTCAACATTTCTGCTTTGCACAAGAAAGGTGCAAAAACAGATCCTTGCAACTATAGACCAATCACCCTGCTCCCAATAATCAGCAAGGTCATGGAATCGATCATCGCCTCTGACATCAAATCCTTCCTCTTCTCCAATGGCTTGATCTTGGATCATCAATTTGGATTCAGACCAGGTCATTCTACTCTGGACATGCTGCTTCTGCTGTCTCAACAATGGATGGAGGTCCTCAATGCCAAACAGGAAATCAGAGCTGTCTCCCTTGACATATCTCCTGCTTTTGATACGGTCTGGCACTCCGCTCTGCTCACCAAACTCTCCTCGTATGGTATACATGGAAACCTCCACGCATGGCTTGCAGACTTCCTTTCTGGTCGTAGTCAACATGTGGCCCTGAATGGCTTTCTCTCATCTCCCCTTCCTGTTCAGGCTGGAGTTCCACAAGGCAGTCTTCTGGGCCCTGTGCTTTTTCTGGTCTTCATTAATAATCTCTCCGACTCTCTGGCAAATCCTCTCTATCTTTTTGCTGATGACTCCACTCGCTGCCGCTCCATATCCCAACCCTCAGATTGGTAGGTCTCTTCACTCTCTGCAGACCTGGACAATATCACAAACTGGTCAAACAAGTGGAACATGTCTTTCAATCCTGACAAATCTCACACTCTCACTTTGTCTCTCTGAAAAGACCGTCTGGACAACACTTCCATCTATTTTCTGAACAATCCTCTTGCAGGAGTTCTGTCACTCAAGCTTTTGGGTCTCACTATCTGCCATGATCTTTCCTGGGAAAACCACATTTCCAAGCTGGCCTCCAAAGCCAGTCGCCTCACCACATACAAAGCTTTCATCCGCAACTCAATGTAATACTGCTCTCCCCTCTGGGCTTGTGCTCCTGCCTATGTTGGCATATATGTATCGATTTCAACTGTTGCCACGCCAATTTGCTGGGTGTTGGTACCTCTTCAACCAGCCATGCCATTGCAGCAAAGGACTTCTGTGACGCCATCAACTCAATGTATGAACCTTCTGACCCGGATTTTGCCTAATAATTCCAAAACCGAGATCAAGTAAACTTGCAGGAATTATAAGCTGCCCTCTCATTTCAAGACTGACTGATCCATCATTTCCACCTCTCCTGATATTATTACTTCCTGGGAATCCTTTCACACAAGCTTGCTTTCTCTTATGTATGGATTTATACCATCTCGTCTGCAATTATCACACCCATCCTCTCGCCTGCAATTATCACACCCATCCTCTCGCCTCTACTCCACAGAATCTTCTGGTGAGGCAGTTGCCTTCAAAAAATTGCTTTCTCTTCCTGGAAGGCAAATCCACCAAAGATGATCTCAGATCATTCCACAAAGCTCGGAACAAGTGTGTCATTCTCAGGAAAGCCAGAAAACATCTGGCCAACTTCGACTGAACTGTCAAACCTGTCTCCTTCAAACACCTGGTGGTGCCTCGTTAAGTCTGTTTCTGGTGTGTTCTCCCCTACCATCCCTTCCCTCACTTCACATGGTACCACAGCTGACTCTGCTTGTGAGAAGGCCAAATACCCCAATTCTGTGTTTGCTTCAAAATATTGTGCACCCAACCCCTCACTCCCTATACTATACCTACCCCTCTTGTACCCAACTGCTTCCAGATACTATGTTTCTCACCTGCGAAGGCAGATAGGTTTCTGCCATCCCTCAACACCCATTCTGTGATATGCCCAGATGGCATCAATGCACGTGTCCTAAAAACTTGTCCTGCTGCTCTTGCTCATCCTCTTTCTGTTCTATTCACCCAACCATTCTCTCTTGGTCAGTTTCCTTCTGCAGGGAAGTTACCCAACATAACTGCAATACACAAACCTGGTGCAAAACAGATCTTCTTTACTTACTGGTCTATCAGCTTGCTCCTAATTATACGGATTGTCATAGAATTTGTCATTGCAGTTGATGTTAAGTCCTTCCTTTTCTCCAACGACCTGATCTCAAATCATCAGTTCGGTTTCAGACCCAGTCGTTCTACCCTTGACAAGTTACTTCTACTCTCCCAACAATGGATGGAAGTCCTCAGTCTCAAACATGAGATCAGGGCCTGCTCTCTGGACATGTCTGGAGCATTTGATGCATTGTGGCACCTTGCTTTTTTCTCCAAACACTCTGATTGTGGCATCCAAGACCACCTCCTCTCATGGATCACCGACTTCCTCCACTCCCAGTGTCAGCATGTAGCTCCTAACAGGATCCTGTACCCTCCTCTCCCTGTCAAGGCTGAAATGCCACAGTGTCCTGAGGCTACTCTTGTTCCTCATCTTCATGAATAATCTCACCAACTCTCTGGAAAATAACTCTCTTTATCTCTTTGCTGATGACTCCACTACCTGCCGTGACTTCTCCCATCCTTCTGACAGATAGGCAGCAGCCTCTTCCCTCTCCTCAGACTTTGAGAAAAATCACAATCTGGTAAAACAAATAGAATATCTTTTTCAGTCCTGAGAAATCCCACTCTCTCTCTCTCTCTGAAAAGATTATACGACAAATCCTCCCATATTCTTTCTCAACAACCTTCTCAAAGAGGTTCAGTCACTCAATCTCTTGGGTCTCACTCTCAGCCATGGTCGTTCTTGGGTAAGCCACATTTCAAAGTTTGCTTCCAAAGCGAGACACCGACTGGGCATACTCCATCATGCAAAGTCCTTCTTTGGCACACCTGAGCTCCTATCTACCTACAAGGCTTTCATCTGCAGCTTTCATCCGCAGGAGTACTGCTCTCCCCCCTGGGCTGGCTCCCTACCCTGCCTCACAACTTGCTCAGCTTGATGCTCTCAAAAGCAAGCCTTTCAAGGTCATTATAATCTCTCACGATGAAGCTTGAGTCTATGGGCTTATCACCTTGCCTTCGCTGACAGGTAGGTGGTCTATCTGTCTCCTTCTGCCTCATTTCTGGTCTTTCACCCTCTGCCTTCTCCGTGCCCTTATCCCCAACACGTCCTCCCCTTTGGTTCAAGCTGCTCGAGTGAAGAACAATATCCTATTTGGCTTGCAGCCTCGCTGTCGGTGTGTGTTTGGAAAGCAATTTTGCACTGGGAAGTAGCTTGGGTTTGAGAGGAGCGATAATCATGCTTTCGTGGTTGGCAGGCAAAACGAACAACCCACCGCTAGGCTCCTTTTCTTTTCCACCGCTAGGCTCCTTTTCTCTTCCACCGCTAGGCTCCTTTTCTCTTCCACCGCTAGGCTCCTTTTCTCTTCCACCGCAAGGCTCCTTTCTCTTCCACCGTTGGCTCCTTTTCTCTTCCACCGCAAGGCTCCTTTTCTCTTCCACCGCAAGGCTCCTTTTCTCTTCCACCGCAAGACTCCTTTTGTCTTCCACCGCAAGGCTCCTTTTCTCTTCCACCGCAAGACTCCTTTTGTCTTCCACCGCAAGGCTCCTTTTCTCTTCCACCGCAAGGCTCCTTTTCTCTTCCACCGCAAGGCTCCTTTTCTCTTCCACCGCGAGGCTCCTTTTCTCTTCCACCGCGAGGCTCCTTTTCTCTTCCACCACAAGGCTCCTTTTCTCTTCCACCGCAAGGCTCCTTTTCTCTTCCACCGCGAGGCTCCTTTTCTCTTCCACCGCAAGGCTCCTTTTCGCTTCCACCGCGAGGCTCCTTTTCTCTTCCACCGCGAGGCTCCTTTTCTCTTCCACCGCAAGGCTCCTTTTCTCTTCCACCGCGAGGCTCCTTTTCTCTTCCACCGCGAGGCTCCTTTTCTCTTCCACCGCAAGGCTCCTTTTCTCTTCCACCGCAAGGCTCCTTTTCTCTTCCACCGCGAGGCTCCTTTTCTCTTCCACCGCAAGGCTCCTTTTCTCTTCCACCGCAAGACTCCTTTTGTCTTCCACCGCAAGGCTCCTTTTCTCTTCCACCGCAAGACTCCTTTTGTCTTCCACCGCAAGGCTCCTTTTCTCTTCCACCGCAAGGCTCCTTTTCTCTTCCACCGCAAGGCTCCTTTTCTCTTCCACCGCGAGGCTCCTTTTCTCTTCCACCACAAGGCTCCTTTTCTCTTCCACCGCGAGGCTCCTTTTCTCTTCCACCGCGAGGCTCCTTTTCTCTTCCACCGCGAGGCTCCTTTTCTCTTCTACCGCAAGGCTCCTTTTCTCTTCTACCGCAAGGCTCCTTTTCTCTTCCACCGCGAGGCTCCTTTTCTCTTCCACCACAAGGCTCCTTTTCTCTTCCACCGCGAGGCTCCTTTTCTCTTCCACCGCAAGGCTCCTTTTCTCTTCCACCGCAAGGCTCCTTTTCTCTTCCACCGCGAGGCTCCTTTTCTCTTCCACCACAAGGCTCCTTTTCTTTTCCACCACAAGTCTCCTTTCTCTTCCACCGTTGGCTCCTTTTCTCTTCCACTGCAAGGCTCCTTTCTCTTCCACCGCAAGGCTCCTTTTCTCTTCCACCACAAGGCTCCTTTTCTCTTCCACCGCAAGGCTCCTTTTCTCTTCCACCGCAAGACTCCTTTTCTCTTCTACCGCAAGGCTCATTTTCTCTTCCACCGCAAGGCTCCTTTCTCTTCCACCGCAAGGCTCCTTTTCTCTTCCACCACAAGGCTCCTTTTCTCTTCCACCGCAAGGCTCCTTTTCTCTTCCACCGCAAGGCTCCTTTTCTCTTCCACCGTTGGCTCCTTTTCTCTTCCACTGCAAGGCTCCTTTCTCTTCCACCGCAAGGCTCCTTTTCTCTTCCACCACAAGGCTCCTTTTCTCTTCCACCGCAAGGCTCCTTTTCTCTTCCACCGCAAGACTCCTTTTCTCTTCTACCACAAGGCTCATTTTCTCTTCTACCGCAAGGCTCATTTTCTCTTCCACCGCAAGGCTCCTTTTCGCTTCTACCGCAAGGCTCCTTTTCTCTTCTACCGCAAGGCTCCTTTTCTCTTCCACCGCAAGACTCCTTTTCTCTTCCACCACAAGGCTCCTTTTCTCTTCCACCGCGAGGCTCCTTTTCTCTTCCACCGCAAGGCTCCTTTTCTCTTCCACCGCAAGGCTCCTTTTCGCTTCTACCGCAAGGCTCCTTTTCTCTTCTACCGCAAGGCTCCTTTTCTCTTCCACCGCAAGACTCCTTTTCTCTTCCACCACAAGGCTCCTTTTCTCTTCCACCGCGAGGCTCCTTTTCTCTTCCACCGCAAGGCTCCTTTTCTCTTCCACCGCAAGGCTCCTTTTCTCTTCCACCGCAAGGCTCCTTTTCTCTTCCACCGCAAGGCTCCTTTTCTCTTCCACCGCAAGGCTCCTTTTCTCTTCCACCGCAAGGCTCCTTTTCTCTTCCACCGCAAGGCTCCTTTTCTCTTCCACCGCAAGGCTCCTTTTCTCTTCCACCGCAAGGCTCCTTTTCTCTTCCACCGCAAGGCTCCTTTTCTCTTCCACCGCAAGGCTCCTTTTCTCTTCCACCGCAAGGCTCCTTTTCTCTTCCACCGCAAGGCTCCTTTTCTCTTCCACCGCTAGGCTCCTTTTCTCTTCCACCGCTAGGCTCCTTTTCTCTTCCACCGTTGGCTCCTTTTCTCTTCCACCGCAAGGCTCCTTTTCTCTTCCACCGCAAGGCTCCTTTTCTCTTCCACCGCAAGGCTCCTTTTCTCTTCCACCGCAAGGCTCCTTTTCTCTTCCACCGCAAGGCTCCTTTTCTCTTCCACCGCAAGGCTCCTTTTCTCTTCCACCGCAAGGCTCCTTTTCTCTTCCACCGCAAGGCTCCTTTTCTCTTCCACCGCAAGGCTCCTTTTCTCTTCCACCGCAAGGCTCCTTTTCTCTTCCACCGCAAGGCTCCTTTTCTCTTCCACCGCAAGGCTCCTTTTCTCTTCCACCGCAAGGCTCCTTTTCTCTTCCACCGCAAGGCTCCTTTTCTCTTCCACCGCAAGGCTCCTTTTCTCTTCCACTGCAAGGCTCCTTTTCTCTTCCACTGCAAGGCTCCTTTTCTCTTCCACCGCAAGTCTCCTTTCTCTTCCACCGTTGGCTCCTTTTCTCTTCCACTGCAAGGCTCCTTTTCTCTTCCACCGCAAGGCTCCTTTTCTCTTCTACCGCAAGGCTCCTTTTCTCTTCCACCGCAAGGCTCCTTTTCTCTTCCACTGCAAGGCTCCTTTTCTCTTCCACTGCAAGGCTCCTTTTCTCTTCCACCGCAAGTCTCCTTTCTCTTCCACCGTTGGCTCCTTTTCTCTTCCACTGCAAGGCTCCTTTTCTCTTCCACCGCAAGGCTCCTTTTCTCTTCTACCGCAAGGCTCATTTTCTCTTCTACCGCAAGGCTCCTTTTCTCTTCCACCGCTAGGCTCCTTTTCTCTTCTACCGCTAGGCTCCTTTTCTCTTCTACCACAAGGCTCCTTTTCTCTTCTACCGCTAGGCTCCTTTTCTCTTCTACCACAAGGCTCCTTTTCTCTCCCACCGCTAGGCTCCTTTTCTCTTCTACCGCAAGGCTCCTTTTCTCTTCCACCGCTAGGCTCCTTTTCTCTTCTACCGCTAGGCTCCTTTTCTCTTCTACCACAAGGCTCCTTTTCTCTTCTACCGCAAGGCTCCTTTTCTCTTCCACCACAAGGCTCCTTTTCTCTCCCACCGCTAGGCTCCTTTTCTCTTCTACCGCAAGGCTCCTTTTCTCTTCTACCGCTAGGCTCCTTTTCTCTTCTACCGCTAGGCTCCTTTTCTCTTCTACCACAAGGCTCCTTTTCTCTTCTACCGCTAGGCTCCTTTTCTCTTCTACCGCAAGGCTCCTTTTCTCTTCCACCGCAAGGCTCATTTTCTCTTCCACCGCAAGGCTCCTTTTCTCTTCCACCGCAAGGCTCCTTTTCTCTTCCACCACAAGGCTCCTTTTCTCTTCCACCACAAGGCTCCTTTTCTCTCCCACCGCAAGGCTCCTTTTCTCTTCCACCACAAGGCTCCTTTTCTCTTCTACCGCAAGGCTCCTTTTCTCTTCCACCGCAAGACTCCTTTTCTCTTCCACCGCAAGGCTCCTTTTCTCTTTCACCGCAAGGCTCCTTTTCTCTTTCACCGCAAGGCTCCTTTTCTCTTCCACCACAAGGCTCCTTTTCTCTTCTACCACAAGGCTCCTTTTCTCTTCTACCGCAAGGCTCCTTTTCTCTTCCACCGCAAGACTCCTTTTCTCTTCCACCGCAAGGCTCCTTTTCTCTTCCACCGCAAGGCTCCTTTTCTCTTTCACCGCAAGGCTCCTTTTCTCTTCTACCGCAAGGCTCCTTTTCTCTTCCACCACAAGGCTCCTTTTCTCTTTCACCGCGAGGCTCCTTTTCTCTTCCACCGCAAGGCTCCTTTTCTCTTCTACCGCAAGGCTCCTTTTCTCTTCCACCGCAAGGCTCCTTTTCTCTTCCACCGCAAGGCTCCTTTTCTCTTTCACCGCGAGGCTCCTTTTCTCTTCCACCGCAAGGCTCCTTTTCTCTTCCACCGCAAGGCTCCTTTTCTCTTCTACCGCAAGGCTCCTTTTCTCTTCCACCGCAAGGCTCCTTTTCTCTTCCACCACAAGGCTCCTTTTCTCTTCTACCACAAGGCTCCTTTTCTCTTCTACCGCTAGGCTCCTTTTCTCTTCTACCACAAGGCTCCTATGCTTTTCCTTTTCCTTGTAATGACAGAAACAAATATTGTGATGATGTATCGACACAATACCATACCTGCTTCTTCCAGTCTCTTGTCGTGTGAGGATGCGGATTCAAAGAAGGCTTTTACAGCAGTTAACTCATGTGAATAAACTAATTCACTCTCAAAGTTGGGTTGACAAAATCTCATTTTGACCAAAGTGCTTGATGAGTTTCGACTTTAGTTTGTGTGTCTTGTATTGTGGATTGTAGTGTGATGGAACATGCACTTGCATGAAGGATAAATATTTATCACATAGCATTGTTATTCGTTCAACCCGAGATCCCCTGATGTTCTGCTCTATGTATTCACTGATGTATTCAAACACCTTTTTGTCGGCTATCTTTTTCTCTACAACTTCCTCTTTAAATGTAAGGATAAATGTGGTTCCCCATTACTATTGGGTATGTATAGTAGACCTTGTAAACATAGTAAATGGATATTTCACGTTCTGTTCTATTCAGAAAAAGCGAGCATCATTATTTTATATTTCAGGGCATATTACCATTTATTACATATTATTTGGATAAATGGCACCTGGATATTACACAAGTTTTGATAAATGGCAAACAAATAAATTTCAAATGGGAAGGACCCATACTTCACACAAAACTTGGTCTGCAAAATTCTCCAGAGAAAGGGTGTGGTGGTTGCAGTGGCTCATGGACTATGAGACCAGGGATTGAAAATGCAGGATCATGTTGCATTGCTCGAGAGAGACGAGAGGGAGTGGTCCGATCGACGCCCCGATGAATCCGGGCAGCAGGGAACAGTGGGGAAGATTAGGCCCCGACTTGCATTTGCCGGTGAAACCACTACGAAAAGGCATCCCCGATAGTTGCAGATTCCCTTGTTGAAAGTGCTACTGAAGGGAAGGGGAGGGTGGGCCTCGGTTTGGGCCAGCATTAAATGAGAATTAAGCTCGTATGAGGAAAATGCCAGATTACTAGATAATGTGAGATTGAGATGCAAAGGTGAAAGCAGGTGCTTAGAATGTATTTATTATTTATTTATGTATTATTAGAATGTTTAGAATTGTACATGTGAATGTGAACAATCCTCGTGTGTTACCTACATGTCTGTGTTCGAAATAGAATTTTTATGGTAACTTTTATATTATTGAGACGAGGCCACTTATAAATCTCCTTGTTTTTACATTAGATGCTGTCATGGCAATAGCTTTTGTGTGTAAACGGATACATTAATGAATGACGTGATGCGTTGTCAGACGGAATCGCTGTGCTGTGGGATTTTATGTATTTATTGGGGAACCTGAACCCCAGAAAAACATATACAGTAGTTGGCAATAAATATGTGAGGGTCAGAAGGAACAAGCCCACAGGTACGATTGAACACCACTCTTGTACCACCATTTTCATTCAGGTGAACCTGTCACCGAGTGTGTCACAACCACTGATTGGACGAGCACAGGGCGTGGCCTCTGCAGCTGGTGGTGGCATTACCCAACAGGCTGTTCTGCTTGGAAATGCAACAAATGCAGGTGCTCTCACTCAGGCCCAGATGTACCTCCGTGCACAGATGGTATGTATCATGTACATAATTGCCAAATGCATGGAAATGCTTCTGTAATTTGAGTTTTTGAAGAATCTGACCATATGATTCAGAGCTAGCACACTTCACTTTGAGCTTCTGTCCTGAGTTAAGACTAACAGATTGGTGCTTTGCAAGCAGGGTGATGTATCACAAAATGCCCCATTTATTGGATGGAACATTAAGATGGGGACTCGTCCTCTTACATTGATTGCCGGTAGGCATTAAATATCCCATGCCGTTTCGGCTTATGAAGAGCAAGGTGATATGGTAAAAACACAATGTACTGACAATTGGGTAGTGGGGCCACAGTTGTGTGGGTAGAAAAGTGTCACGGGTCAGGATGGTGGATGACGTGACATACCGGTGCTTTAAGGAGGGGGTTACTGGAACAACGTGTGCACCTGACGAACTGCAGAGGGTCTGAGAGCAAAGGGAGTTAGACCGGAGGGTAAGCGGTAAAAAAAAACAAAAAAAAAAAAACATAGGCCACTGACCTGTCTGAAATGTCAGAGTAACATGCCATGTCCATTGTCATCTTGGTATGAGATGCCAACAATGTTGAGAGCTTTGAATCCAGGAGAGCCAGATGTGATGTTTAGCCCTTAGGGGCAAGCGAGTTGTGGCTGCCATCCTCACCAAATGCCAAAATCCTGCCCTGACAGGCTCCAGTCAAATGTCAGGTTTGGCCAGGTGTTTTGTGGAAGACTTCAGCTAAAATACATGCTCGATGAGCCACTGATCAGATACTAAAAGTGTGATGAGGTGTTCGATGATTCTGACGAATTGGAGTTTTTCAGAGTTGAAGGAGAGCTCTGGGATTTTTAGAAAGACTTTAATTCAATCATCCATGTTTCAAAACCTACATCTGTGAATATGTGCGACTTATAAAAACAAGTGAATCAATACAATGACAACTTTGGGTAGTTTGTGTGGACTCGGTTGGTCGCACCATTATTGGGCCCCGCTTTTGCTGATGCCATCCATCCTATGCGTAGTAGAAGCCCAACATATATTTGTTTGCAATAAAGATCAGTAATCTACGTGGCATCCGTTGTATTTGTGTGTTATGCTGCAGTGCATTGCCTTTGGCTGTTATAATAACACAGATGGTCGGATGAGGAACAAAACGGAAAACATTAGTTTCTGTTCTTTGCTACTTAAACAGCCAGATCGGTGGAAGGAATGGTTGCAGAACTTGAGACTTGTTTGACTTCCTGAGAAACACGACACCAGCCGCCTTTCATCTGAGAATTTTGATACCGATTGTTTGAAAGAGACTTTTAAAATTATCTGTTGGTGTTAAACCCAAAAGTTTACTGAGACCAGATGCTGTGCCCACCATATTTCGTCTTTCCAAGCATCCAAGAGCATGTTGGTGGATGTACGAAGAGCTGAAAACAATTAGAATGTCACAGAAAAAAAAAACACATTGAGAAACAAATCACCCCATCCAGCTCTTGTGCTGTAAAACATGCACACCGTGCAACAAAACAAAACAAGGGTGCAACAAAACAAATGTGACAATCTTTCTCCGTATGCACACACGTTGTGAGGCAAGTCATCCGGTACCGATCTCGATTTGTGTCAAATACTCAAAAATGTTTAGCGGGCGTACTTTTGACTCACCTGTTCGGTTATTGACATTTCCTGTGTTTTCTTTTGTTTGTTTGTTTTTGTATACTGAATCGAGGCTCGTGAAAGAGCTAACATTTATTTCACAAACAAATCAACCAGACAAACAAAATAAATAAAAAGAGGGAGCGGAAGACAAGATGGGAAGAGAAGGGGAAGCACTCAAACACAACATTTGAGAGCAGGGAGATGTGTGGGAGGGAGAGGGCTTGGGGGGAGGAGGCGTGGGAAGGGGGGGGAGGGGGGGGGAAGTATAAAACACAAGGACACCAAGGACTTCCAGGACAGAAGTTGGTATTTCAAAAAAGTGGATTTGTGGTTAAATTAGCGGGGGTAGAAAAGATCAAGGTTTTGGATGGGGGAAGATAAGAGATGGTGGTGAACAGCTGTTTTAAAGACCTGGAGGGTGGAGTGGGATTGAAGAGAGTGAGGGAGTTTGTTCCATAGGTGGGAGAAAAGAGGAATGAAGGAGTGAAGGTGAGCAGAGAGTCTTGATTTTGGCAGTTTGACCATAAGAGGGTTGCAGGCAGATCTTGTGCGACCTGTAGGAATATTTGGCGGACAGAGCCCAGAGAGAGCTAGGGGGGCAAGGCCAGAGAGGAGTCGGAAGAAGACGGAAAGACCACCAACCTGCCTGCGGTGAGTGAGTGAAAGGCCCTTGGAGTTAGCTTCATCGCGGGAGATTCCAATGATTCTGAACGCTTTGGTTTCAACAGCGTGAAGACGAGCTAGGTGTGAGGCAGGAGCACCAGCCCAGAGGGGAGAGCAGTATTCCATTGAGCTGCGGATGAAAGCCTTGTATGTGGTGAGGAGCTCAGGTGTGCCTAGGAAGGACTTCGCACGACGGAGGATGCCCAGGCGGCGACTGGCTTTGGAGGCCAGATTTGAAATGTGGTTTTCCCAGGAAAGATTATGGCAGACAGTGAGACCCAAAAGCTTGAGTGACAGAACTTCTTGGAGAGGATTATTCAGAAAGTGGATGGGAGGGTTGTCCAGTCGGTCTTTTCGGAGAGAAATCGTAAGAGTGTGAGATTTGTCAGGATTGAAAGACATGTTCCACTTGTTTGCCCAGTCTGTGATTTTGTCCAGGTCTGCAGAGAGTGAGGAGGCTGCTGACTGCCGATCTGAGGGTTGAGGTATGGAGCGACAGAGAGTAGAGTCATCAGCAAAGAGATAGAGAGGATTTTCAAGAGAGTCAGAGAGATCATTGATGAAGACCAGAAAAAGCACAAGGCCCAGAACACTGCCTTGGGGAACTCCAGCCTGAACAGGAAGAGGAGATGAGAGAAACCCATTCAGGGCCACACGTTGACTACGACTAGAGAGGAAGTCCGCCAGCCATGCGTGGAGATTTCCATGGATACCAAAGGAGGAGAGTTTGGTGAGCAGAGCGGGGTGCCTGACCGTATCGAAGGCACGTGATATGTCAAGGGAGACAACTCTAATTTCCTGTTTGGCATTGAGGACCTCCATCCATTGTTGAGAAAGCAGAAGCAGCATGTCCAGAGTAGAGTGACCAGGTCTGAAACCAAATTGATGATCAGAGATCAAGCCATTGGAGAAGAGGAAAGATTTCATATCTGAAGCAATGATGGATTCCATGACTTTGCTGATAATTGGGAGAAGGCTGATTGGTCTGTAGTTGCTAGGATCTGTTTTTGCACCTTTTTGTGCAAAGCGGTGATGTTGGCTGAATTCCAAGCAGATGGCAGATGACCTTGAGCAAAAGAGAGGGTGAAGAGAACAGAGAGAGGGAGTGAAAGAGTGGAAGAACAGGATTTTAGGACCCGTGGGTTGATGCCGTCAGGTCCAGTTGCGGAATCAGAGTCGAGGGTTGACAGAAACTTTTCCACCTTGTCAGGAGGAAAGGACACAGAGTCCCGGAGCAGCTGGTTACGACTGGGTACGGTGGGTACAGAGAGGGATGGGTTTGGGACACAAGATTTAGAGGCAAACACAGAGTTGAGGCATTCAGCTTTTTCACGTGCGGAGTCAGCCGTGTAGCCGTTTGAGGTGAGGGAGGGGATGGAGGGGGAACAAACACCAGAAACAGATTTGACCAGACGCCACCAGGATTTGGAAGAGGGAGACAGATAAGAGAGTTCGGTCTTGAGAACGGAGAGATTTTGTTTCCTGGCACTCCTGAGGGTGGATACACACTTGTTTCGGGCTTTGTGAAAGGAAATGAGATTTCCTTCGGTTGGATTTGCTTTCCAGTAGACGAAAGCAAGTTGTTTCTGGGCAACAGCCTCACCACAAGATTCCGTGTACCATGGACGGGAGGAAGGCTATGACAACTGAAGACGAGATGGGATAAATCTGTGCATGAGAGAGAGCAATTTACTTTGGAAGAATTCCCAGGATGAGTTGATGTCAGAGGCAGTAGAGATGGGAGACCAGTCCAGATGATTGATGGCTGCTTGAAGACCGTGCCAGTTGGCCTGAGTGAAATGCCAGTGAAATGCCAGTGTTCCAATAGTCCTGGTGTCATGTAAAGCAACTGGAGACGTTTCAAGAACATCCTTATTTGGGACAAAGCCTGCAAAGCTCTGTTTTCTGACACCAACTTGCATCGTCAGATTGGTTCAGTGAAATGACAGCAGGCACGCTGTACCTCGCTCACCATTGCAACACATCGCCCGCCATGTACACCAACCAGTCTGTGTTTTCAGTTCTTTCACCTGCCTCCAGCTTTTCATCGCTCGATAGCGAGGCATCATCGCTAAACTCGTCAACAACTTTCCTGTTGTGTTGAAATGAACAGTCATACCCCACTCATCACAAGTTTGAATGATCGTTTTAAGGCCATTTTCCCCCGCTAGAGCGGGGGTTAGCCTTGTGGGTCCTATGACAATCATGGTTTCCTGTTTGAGGCAATGTTTTTATGGCCGGATTCCCTTCCTGACGCCAACCCTTAGTCGCCTCTTACGATGTGCAGGGATACGGTGTACCAATTCTAAATCGGGGTACACACCGGGATCATTCATCTCCGCAAGGTAGTACTCAATTTGCCGACCTCGGAAGGAAGACAGGCTGAGTCAAACCCCCTGGCGTTAATTCAGCGATCGACCAGGATTTGAACTCTGGATCCTAGGATCCCAAGCTGGCACCCTAACCGCTAAGCCAACACCAGGCTACTCATCACAAGTTTGGTCACCACAAATGAAAAATGACCAGATAAACCACACTCGATAACTGTTTTATGTCAGCGGTTCGAAGCTTAGGACTGATGATTTCATCAGTTTGGGGATTGCACTGGTTGGTCAGAACTCAGTCATTTACGAGCAAACTTCTGCAAACTCTCCTTCAAATATTTACATTATAAAGCGATATAAATTTTAAAAAACTACAATGAATTGTTTTTTAATCACATGACTACAATGAATACACATGATATGCCCGGAGTGTTTGTGTAAAATTAATCACAATTGTTATTCCTCGGTGTGATTTTCTCATGATGATGACTGAGTTATTGCTATTTATTTATTTATTTCCTACCAGTCGGTGTTATACTTTTCTATGTATTATAGTAAAATGTGCGTAACTTTGTTAGTTTTTTATAATGAAGGAATGAGTTGTTTGAGACACTTTGGCGCCATTGGTCTGGCTTCCCATGGCTGACTGCTTGCTTGCTTAATGCTATTGCGCTTACGGTGCTGCTTACTGTCCTTAAATCTTGCAAGCTGCTTCAAACCCTGATATTGGTGTTGTTTCTTGCACCCCTGAAAAGTAAATGATTCAAACCTACAGAGCATTAATCTATTCCCACTCGCTAATACCTTCACAACCCCTGTATCCCCATCACACCCCACACCCCACCCCACCCTCTGGCTTTGCTCCTGAAGCTTATTTTAACCCCTGGGGGGCCTGTCGCTGCACTTCAGCCTGATACTGCTGTAGTCCATTCCAGCACTGGCAGTCAATCAGCTTCCACACAGGTGAGCAGATTTGCATCCTCCTCTTCCTTTTCCCTCTGAATTTGACTTAATCTCCACATGCACTGTTGCCAGATCCTTGCTTGCTTCAATTTGCATCCTTCAGGTATCGGTCTCCACTGCTGCACATTGCTCCTTGGATGGCAATGCAAATCTTCCCCCTCCCCCTCCTCCCCCTCCGCCTCCACTCTTGCCATTCTTGCCATTCCTACCCTGGATTTGCAACAGAACTTCAATTCCTCCTTGGATCAAAGCATTTTGTTTTTATGTTGTATTTTAAAACAGCTTCATGCTCAAATTCCCTCTGTAACAGCTGCTTCTGCAAAACTGGGTGCACTGGCTTGCTGCCAAATACTTATTTTCCTTCATAGGGATTTTATTTTGGTTTACATTTAATTTGATTTTTTTATCTGCTTTGAAAGTGCCTGTTGTGGTATGTGTAATGGGTTTACCGTGGGAGTTGTTGTATGCAGATGATCTGGTGTTGATTGCGGAAAGTATGGATGGACTGAAGGAAAAGATGAACAAGTGGAAGGAATGTATGGAGACAAAAGGTCTGAAGGTGAATATCGGAAAGACGAAGGTGATGGCAAGTGGTAAAGCATGTGGTGAGGTGGAAAGAACTGGGAAGTGGTCCTGTGCTGTGTGCAGGAAGGGTGTCGGAGTGAACTCCATTCAATGTACAATGTGCGCTGAGTGGGTTCATCAAAAATGTAGTGGTCTGAGAGGGTCATTAACCAGTGTGGCACCTGCATTCAAATGTAAGGTGTGCACAGAGGGAGCTGCAGATGGAGGAAATGTTGAGTTGGATCTTGGAGACGGCATGAAGCTGGAAGGTGTGAAAACATTTTGCTACCTCGGAGACATGCTGAATGGAGAAGGTGGATCAGACTCGGCAACGGTTGCTCGAGTGAGATGTGCATGGAAGAAGTTTCGGGAACTGAGTGGCATGCTGATGAGGAGGGGAGTGTCGTTGAAGCTGAAGGGAAAGGTGTATGCTGCATGTGTGAGAAGTGTTATGATTTATGGGAGCGAGACATGGGTAATGAACGTAGAGCAGCAACGAAGGTTGGAAAGGGTGGAAATGCGAATGGTTCGGTGGATGTGCGGAGTATCGTTGAGAGAGAGGAAGACAAATGATGAATTGCGAAAAATGATGGGAATAGAGCCTGTGATTGATGTTGTGAAGAGGAACAGGGTGAGATGGTTTGGTCATGTGTTGAGGAAGGATGAAAGTGACTGGTTGAGAAGAGTGATGGAAATGAATGTAGAAGGAAGTAGAGGACGGGGAAGACCGAGAAAGACTTGGCTAAAGATGGTGGAAGAAGAAATGCGGGCAAGGGGTTTAACAAGGAGAGATGCAGAAAATAGGGCAAAATGGAGAAGATTGTCATGGGGACCGCAAGGCTAAACCCACCCTGCTCCAGCAGGGAAAATGGCCTTAAAATGCATGTTGTTGTTTGTTGTTAGTGGTATGTGTAATGGAAGTAATGAACCTATATAATATGATGAAAAGATGCAAATTGGAGTTAAACAGAATAGTATCGGAATACAGGATGTATATAATAGCTTCCAGGACTTCTTCCATTGCAAAACGAGTATTGTATTGCGATAAAACTTCATAAGGATCGAAAATCAAAATCATTGTCTTGAGAAATTTATGAAAACTCAAACCCACCTGAGGATGGATAAAAGCCGTGTCATTCGGGTGGAAACTCAAAATCTTAATTGTACTGAGATATTTTCAAACCAGCAAATATTTCTGCCGAACCCGTGATTTTGTTTACTTCCGGATCAGGAGCAGTTTCGTACGGATCGAAAATCATAATTGTATTGAGGATTTTATGAAATATTTCACCTCCCTTAAGACACCTGCTGGAACCCCAAACCGTTCAACAAAGGTTTGGTTGGACTAGCCCCAAAACTGAGGACGTAGTTAAAGGATGGACAGACAGACACTCCTGTTTTATAATATACTAGGCGAAAGCACCCGGCGTTGCCCGGGTTCTTATTGAATGAATTTACTACTATAATTCAGCTTTTACTCGTGGCCATAGAAGATTGACTACTATAATTCAGCTCAGCTTTTAATTGCGAAATGGGCCCAGTCCGGCCGAAGCGGCCTCGACCGGCCTTGCCACCGAGCCTATAACCTTCCCGGGGCCCGTCTCGACATTTTTTGTTCTTTTTGAATGAATTTACTACTATAATTCAGCTTTTACTCGTGGCCGTAGAAGATTGACTACTATAATTCAGCTCAGCTTTTAATTGCGAAATGGGCCCAGCCCAGCCCGGCCGAGGTGGGCCTCAACCGGCCTCGCCACCTAGCCTATAACCTTCCCGGGGCCCGTCCCGACATTTTTTGTATTTGAAGTTTCCTCCTGTCTTTCACCGTTCAGGAGATTAGCGCGCGCAGACAAACAAACAAACAAACAAACAAACAAACAAAAACTTTCTTTTGTATATATATAGATAGACGAAGATAAAACTCCTCGCTTCACTGACAGGAATACCAATGTTGTAGATCGAGAGAGATTTACGTATGCTTTAAAAGGCGGTGTATAATCAGAAATGCTGTTTGATAGGGTTTGATATGTTGAAAGAAAAAGTATTGAATGTAGCAAGTGTTTTCTGAATCTAATCGATATGAGAAACAGGATTGAATGAGACTCACCGTTATAATAAGCGAAGAAGAAGATGGAGGAAGAGTTTTTTATGTTAAACCGTAAATTGAAACCGGCCCATCTATTACAACCACAAGTAAGGAATAACCTTACTCAACAACAATATCATATTGTTTGCAGATTGCCTCGCATCTGATTGATAATGCTGCCAATTGTGTAGGGGGTACCGTTATTGCTTGATTAGGACCATTTTTGATGGATGCGTGCCGAGATAGAGCTCTTAATATTGTATATTATATTATGTACTAGCAGAAAACCCAGTTCCACCGGGCTGTTCCAAGGGAATTATTTCGCATTAGAGTGTGGAATTTTTGATGGTGTGAGTTGTCGTTTTCGACGACTCTCTTCCCTTCCCTGGTATGCTCACTAAGCTTTGTGCAATGGCTGCATCGTCCAATGCGGGACCCACAGTATCTACCACAAACATCGTAGGTATAGACCTGTCCTTGAGGAGATGCGCATTGACAGGTTTTCCTTTCTTGCCTCCGCCGTCTCTCGATAGCAAGTCTCCCACATTCAAAGTGGTCCAGGCCTTTGCGGCAAATGTTACGTCAAACTGACTTGTTTGTGGCCTGATGTTCCCAGGTGACAACTGGGATAGCACAAGACTTGAGTGTAGACTTCAGGAGGTCCTTATAACGCTTTATTTGTCCACCAGGTGAACGTTTACCAAATTTAAGTTGTCCATAGAAAAGCGCTCTTGAGAATTCATGGTCTTCCATGCATGTGAGGTGTCCTGACCAGCGAAGCTGCGCTTGCATCAGGAGATTCTCAATTCCTTGGATATGACAGCGGTCTAGGATTTATGTGTTAGATATTCTGTCTCGCCAGGTGATGCCAATAATCTTGTGAAGGCATCGCATATTGAATTCATCAAGGTGTTTGATATGGCGACGATAGTGTTTCCAAGATTTGCATCCATGCAGGAGTGTCGATGAGACAAAGGCACGACAGACACTGATCTTGGCGTCCAGGGCACGATAAACGCTGATCTTGGTGTCCAGGGCACGATAAACGCTGATCTTGGCGTCCAGGGCACGATAAACGCTGATCTTGGCGTCCAGGGCACGATAAACGCTGATCTTGGCGTCCAGGGCACGATAAATGCTGATCTTGGCGTCCAGGGTACGATAGACGCTGATCTTTGCGTCCAGGGCATGATAGACGCTGATCTTGGCATCCAGGGCACGATAAACGCTGATCTTGGCGTCCAGGGCACGATAGACGCTGATCTTGGCGTCCAGGGCACGATAGACGCTGATCTTGGCGTCCAGGGCACGATAGACGCTGATCTTGGCGTCCAGGGCACGATAGACGCTGATCTTGGCGTCAAGGGCACGATAGACGCTGATCTTGGCGTCCAGGGTACGATAGACGCTGATCTTGGCGTCCAAGGCACGATAGATGCTGATCTTGGTGTCCAGGGCACGATAAACGCTGATCTTGGCGTCCAGGGCACGATAGACGCTGATCTTGGCGTCCAGGGCACAATAGACGCTGATCTTGGCATCTAAGGCACGATAGACGCTGATCTTGGCGCCCAGGGCACGATAGACGCTGATCTTGGCGTCCAGGGCACGATAAACGCTGATCTTGGCGTCCAGGGCACGATAAACGCTGATCTTGGCATCCAAGGCACGACAGACGCTGATCTTGGCATCCAGGGCACGATAGACGCTGATCTTGGCGTCCAGGGTACGATAGACGCTGATCTTGGCATCCAAGGCACAATAGATGCTGATCTTGGCGTCCAGGGACATGAAACAACGACATGTATGCATCAGCCCCTTCATTGAGTGCCTTCTAGCTGGTATTGCCATGCTGTGGTTGTTGCCACCAACTCTTTTTAAACAGGACGAGGAATAGAGGAGGAAAATCATTATCATTTCAATATTTGTTCAATATTATCATTTCCGGTGCTCTGAATTTTGTGACTAACATCGTGACGATCGACACATGCCAAAAAAATGCATATTCCTGGAAATTGGAACTGCCACCCCAAACTTGTGTTTCAACATTGAGAAGTGCTTGTTACCCAGTGCACACGAAGCAAAAAGCCGGATTAAGCAATTGGTTAATTTCCATCTGTCTTAACAGTTTATGATCGTCAGATTATGATCGCGGACCAACCAATTTTAATTGAATGTTACATTTTGAACACTAATCGGAATATGAATCCGAAGCTAAATCTGGCCAGTACTTCTTTTGTGTGGTTTTGGAGTATGTACTTTATAGACATACTCACTTTGTAATTGTACCTACTTTATAGAGGTACTTGGCTTTAAAAAAAAGAGTATGTAATACTGACTGCCACCAGGTGGTGCTTGTGGCCTACATTAGCACATTATGTGCGAACAGACAAACTGAGCCAAATGCAATACCATCTCCTCTGGCGATCATTTTCTCTGGGTCTGCTTCCGTGTTCCTGAAAGTTAACCATTATCACTGCGATACACAAACATGGCCTTCTTAACTACAGCATGTGTCCACTTCGAGGTGAGGAGAGGCTTGAGATCTATTTGAGGAAGCCTGTTGTGAAGCAGGTGAAACGGCGTTGCTTTTTGATTGCTCGATTAGCAGTGTAGATCTAGATCCACACCTTTTTGGTTGTATGCACCTTTTTCCTTTTAAATGGCATCATATGTTTATGTACAGTGCTGTCAGAAAGTATTCACACCCCTTGACTGTTCACATTTTGTTGTGTTACAGCCTGAATTTAAAATGGATTAAATTGAGATTTTTGTCACTCATCAACACATAATACCCCATAATGTCAAAGTGGATTTTCTTCTTAGAAATTCTTGCAAAGTAATTAAAAATGAAACACGGAAATATCTAATTTACATAAGTATTCAACCCGCTGAGTCGATGCTACGTAGAAACACCTTTGGCAGTGATGACAGCTTTGAGTCTTCTTGGGTATGTCTGTATCAGCTTTGCACATCTGGATTTCGGGAGTTTCTCCCATTCTTCCTTGCTGCTTTGCCCAAGCTCTGCCAAGTTGTATGGGGAGCATCGGTGAACAACAATCTTCAATTCTTTCCACAGATTCTCATTGGGATTCAAGTCTGGGCTTTGGCTGGGCCACTCAAGGACTTCCATGTTCTTGTTTTGAAGTCATTCCAATGTTGCTTTGGCTGTATGCTTGGAGTCATTGTCCTGTTGGAACGTAAATCTTCGCCACAGTCTAAGGTCTTTCTGCTGTGACATGCACTCTGAAGCAGGTTTTCCTTGAACATTTGCCTGTATTTGGCTCCATTCATTGTTCCCTCTATCCTTACAAGGCTCCCAGGCCCTGCTGCTAAAAAGCATCCTCATATAATTATGCTGCCACCACCATGCTTCACGGTAAGGATGGTGTTCGATGGGTGATGAGCCGTGCTCGGTTTCCGCCAGACGTTGTGCTTTGCATTTAGGACAAATAGTTCAATTTACGTCTCATTAAACCACATAATCTTTTCCCTCATGTTCTCAGAATCTCTCACGTGCCTTTTTGCAAACTCCAGACGTGCTGTCATGTGCCTTTTTCTCAGGAGTGGCTCTCCCATAAAGCCTAGCTTTGTGAAGTGATGCAGAGACTGCTGTCCTGCCAGCAGGTTCTCCCATCTCTGCCAAGGAACTCTGTGTTCTGTCAGAGTGGTCATTGGGTTCTTCGTCACCTCCTTGATCAGGCCCTTCTTGTCGGTTGCTCAGTTTGGTCGGGTGGCCACCTCGAGGAAGAGTCTGGGTAGTTCCATAATCTTTCCATTTCCTAATAATGGAGGTCACTTTGCTCTTCGGAACTTTTTTTTATAGAAATTGTTTTATATCCTTCCCCAGATCAGATTATATCAAGAACATTATATCCTTCCTTTGCCTCCTCACAATTCTATCTGGGAGTTCTACTGACTTCATGGTGGAGTTTCTGCTGTGACATGCGCTGTCAACTGTGGGACCTCGTATAGAAAGGTGTGTTTCTTTCTAAATCATGTCTAATCATTTAAAATGGCCACAGGTGGACTCCAATTAAGTTGTAGAGACATCTCAAGGATATTCAAAGGAAATTGGATGCACCTGAGCTTAATTTGGAGTGTCATCGCAAAGGGGTTGAATATTTTTTGAATCGAGACATTTAAACTTTTCATTTCTAATGAATTTGTAAAAATTTCTAAAAAATAATTCCACTTTCACGTTATGGGGTATTATGTGTAGATCTCTGACAAAAAAATCTCAATTTAATTAATTTTAAATTCAGCTGCAACAGCAAAATGTGAAAAAAGTCAAGGGGTGTGAATACTTTTTGGAGGTGATGTATGTGCCTGTATATATTTTTTAACTTGCATTTACTATCAGTAATTTTGTCATTGGTATTTTGTTTAACTTGCCTTGTTTGTTTATCTTTCGAAGCCAACAAAAGAAGAATATGCAAAAGCATTCCAGTAAACCAATTTTAAGCAAACTAAACTGCTGGAGAATTTGAAAATGCAAGATCATGAATGGAGTCTGCAGTGACCCAATAAATTTGTTGTTGGTGTTTTAATATGAAAACAGTTCAGATGAAAGCCACTGCTTTTCTTTCTTCTTTTTTTTCTTACCCTCCATGGTGAATGCTCCCTTGTGTTCGCCATCCCATTTCTCTTGAGCCTTTTTCATTTTACTGCAATTTTTTATCTTTTTTTTTTTGCCACCATAGGTTTCCTATTCCCATATAAGCCCTATTTTATGTGCCCTTTAAAGTGTTGTAACTTGCTTATATTTAGAACTTGTGTGAAGGTTCATGTCTGGAGTCATTTTGTCGAGTCTTGCACATGTCCAAATCAGCCCGGAGTACTTCATCCCCCAACAAGTGATTATACCATTTGTAAATTTATGCTGAATCGCCTGTGTTCATCAAGCCCATGTCATGTCCACGTTCCGTTTATTAAATTTCCTTTGCTGGAACATTTATTATTCTGGTGACCTCCCCCCCCCCCCCCCCCCCCCGCACCCCTACATTGGGGGAAATGAATGTAAACCTGTATACGATCTCATCCCTAATGATTCGTTGATCAAATGTTTGAATACTAATGTGTGTCCGAGCCCCTTCTATGCTTAGGCAGCATAGAGACGTAAAACCCAAAACAGCTGGCCATTTATCTTTTCTAAAGTGAGGATAAATAAAACTTGCGACCCTCAAACCCAAAGATGCAGCAACAATACATTGTGTTCTCGCAAGAAAATTATTTGTGACAACAGTAAATTTCAACTCCAACTTTGCCTGAGCCTAGGCTCACAACACTTGACATCTCGACAAACATTCCGTTGCCACATTCAGGGCAGCAGTTGGGAATAAAGCCTGCATATGGAATTTGATTCCCCGCACGATATTACAACACAAATAGAAGGTTGACAAAACTTTAAGAAACCGTAATTCGTCTCACAACTTCAGTTGTTGGATTTTAGCTCCGAGCTCGGATCTCCTTTAAGCTCATCAGTCACATGGATAAAAGGATAGAATAAAACTCCAGACTCAACTCTATTTGCTGCCTTGGTATTTTTTCAACGCTTGATTTCTCGTTTACTTTATCAGCATTTCCAAAATGTATAATAATATATGGAAGGTAGTGGAAGAAGACATATTCAGGATGGTTAACGGTAATGTGAAAATATGTTTTTTAGAAACAATTCTTGGCTTGTGTGTTATCCTTACAAATCCTTACAAATGGAAGTACAATTTGGATTTAATCGTCATGTCCACAAGCCTTTGAGTCTTTGAATTCCATGTAGTTTGTGGAAAATCCCAGCTCATTCCAGCATTATTGTTCCAAAATACAAGTGCCTTATAATCGTGTTTGCTGCTCAACAACATTAAGGATTGGCTTCCTCATGGTCAGAGTGGTGAGAGGTGAAAGCTTTGGTTTAAAGGCTGCTTATTGATTTTGTACGTTTTCTTTCCAGTTGGATGCATAAAATCTAATGCTTCCATATTTTCTTTAAGGTGAAGCTTATGCTGATAATTGATGTCGATGCAATCTGACTGCTTCAGTTATGTTGCCACATCTTCCCCAGACGGAAAAGCTTAAACTTATGTTTGGGTTTGTGGCTAATGTAGATGCAGGCTTCTCTGAAGGCTTAACTTGGGCATTGCATCTTTCACTTTGTCCTGAAGGTGCAGACTTTGGGAAAAGGTGCCCAGACATCTGGCTTGGCGTCGGTCAGCCTTGCTCTTAAGACGGGTGCTCCAGTGTCTGGGAAGGTATTGGCCTCTCCCAAAGGGAGTGTGGGAATCGGGGAGTCTGTGGTGTTGAATCCAGCCGAGCAGTTAAAGAAGGGAGAACAGCAAGGGATCGGCACCGTTGGGGCTTCACGTGGCTCTGCCACTGCTACAGTCCTACCAGGTTTGGGCGTGTGCACGATCGGTTAGAATTTGGAACTGCTTACTCTCGTATTTGTGTAAAGTCGATGAGTGTTTTTGTTGTTGGCCTGTGCGATATTCCACCAGGTTCTCAATGGTTGCTGAATGCAGGTGAACGGGGTGTGATGCATGTTGGTTCAGGTAAAGACTGGTTCTTCCATAAACCATCTCTTTCTTACATAAGCTATGTCAATGATATGTTTTCAGAGATATTCTTGTTGTAATAAAACCAAAAACATTATTTGAAAACCTTGTTAAGATCATATCAAGAAGCGTACCATGGTCTCCCTGGCAGCCTCTTACCTTCAAAACCAAGCTCATCATCTCGCATCTTCTGCATCAGGCAAAACCAGTCAGCCCGTCTCAAGCCAGCTTTCCTCCACAACCGGACAGCATAAGCAGTTGGCACAATCAAGCAGCCATACTTTGGCTGCAACAATGACCGTGTCTCAGGGTTCTGGACCATGTATGTCAGGGAGCCAATCTGTTCTTATTGGATCGGCATCGACCATTCCTAGATCTGGCTTGGTTGGTGGTGCCGGACTAATGTTGTCTGAGCAGAACACATCGGCTGCAGCAAAAGGTGCAGCCGCTGGCCTCATTGCCTTATCTGCCCCTGGACAGGTTAGTGCAAATGTACATGAGCAGTTTTATTGACTGATGGTTGGAGCAGCATCTGGAGGCCTTGTAACATATTGATCACTTGCACAGTGCAACACATATGCATATGATCTCAAATCGTCTGTAATTCTCTTGTAGGTGGTCCAGCCATTTGCGTTGGCTGTCACCTCTTCCGCCCTTGCCAACGGCAGCTTGTCGGTGGCTGCAACAGCCGCCAGCTCGCTGCATTCTGGCTTGGGGAGCCCAGCAACTGGTGCTCACTATAAGGTGTTGTCCTCGCATCAAAGCACACCATGCACTGCCCACATTTTGTATGATCAGGTTATTAATAAGTTGAAGTAATAAAAGTAGTATTAATCACAAGTGATACAAAGGATTTGACTCTAGTCAAATCTGTGAAATCTCTAGTCAAATTTTAGGGGGGTGGGGGTGGGGGGGGGGGGGGAGGTTGCGATCAAATTCCTATTTTGTGTTGGTCACTTTGGTTTTAAAATTGTGCACGACTAAGATATTTCTTGACTGAGAGAACATTTCATCGTGTTATATATGAAACTAGAACGCCACTCAGTAGAGCGCATACTCCCGCCGTGGGTTTAGTTGGAATAATACGTTTTGTTTAACATCCCATCTCCCCAAAACAATAAATGAAAAAGAAAGTAGGCCCTAACTGTCAGAGAATTTATTTTGATATATCTCGGAATTGGGGGAGAAAAACATCATTTAAGAATAAGAATAAAAGCTTTAATGCAGTAAAACAGAAAAAAATCTTTCCCAAAAAAATTCCCCAAAAAAATTCCTGGATCTGGAATAATATCCTGAGCTTCACCAAAAACTAATCAATTCTTCCTTATCCCAAGGGCAATCATCCCACAAACTTTCATCCAAGTCCATTCAGAACTTTTCCAGATATCTTGTTCACAAACACACGAACACATGAACATACTGTTGTGGATCTCGGACGTCGGCGCTCCCCTTATCAAGGGGGGGGTTAATCCCCTCGTCTTTTTATCTGGCCGACCCGAGTCCTGGGGGTTATAACGTCCTTCCCGGCGCGGCGTTAGGTAGGGTTTGCTCGGCCTAGGGGTTCGCTGCTACCTAAGTACTAACGGCAGCCGGAAACGAGGGAATAACTCCTGCTCGAACCACGGATACGATGGAAAATGCCGAGCGGAGCGCAATCCGCAATCCGAGCTATTAACAGAGACTAAACCCGATTCTAGCGGTTAGATCGTGCCATGTTCACCCAATGGAAGAAAGGACTGATGCGATCGGATGGAGAGGAAACCAGAAGGTAGGAAGAGCAAAGATGGGTTTATTAACAAATGTACAGAAGAAGACGAAACAAAAGGGTGTACAGAATAGGAAGAAGAAGAAGCAGAACACAGGGCAGTCTTAAAAACAGTCTTACTCTTAATACCCCAGACAAACATACACACTCACATGGGGATTGTAGCTGGTAGCTGGTGGATGGTCAGGTGGAGGGTCCAGGCTCCAGTCGACTCCAGTCCAGGCTCCGGTCCAGCGGCGAAACCCGGCAGCCAGCTCCGCGCGTAGTTGGACGCGAGCGGACAGTTTATATAACGGGGGAAGCTGGTGTCCTTCGTACGTAATATTTGCACGTTCATGCGACACGCCCCCTCCCCAAAGTCCTCTTAATCAGCGCCAGCGAGTGAGTCCTTAACAAGCGCTGCCGTATCTCTCCAACAAACGCGCCTCCGACAAGTCCTCCTAGTAATCGTGCTGCCTCCAATCGGAGTCCTTTCACAAAGGTGCGCTCTGTATTAGTCCTGTTACGACCAGCGCTCTCATCAAAAGTCCGTGTGCGCAGCCTGCTCGGTAATGCACGCGCCTCCAACTCCGCGTAAGTCCTGTGAAAGGGCTTTGCGATCGCGCTTATATAACGCGCCACGCGATCACTCCGCACTCCACAAAGCCACGCCTGCCAGCGATCTCACCTCAGCCCTAGTTGGCTGGTGAGGGCTTACCGGCCACGCCTTTGACGGCTGGTTGACATGCCACACCTTCTTCTCGGCGTTCCGCCCCCTTTCTCGGGCCTAACCGCATGGCTTATGGCGTCGTTTGAGCGGAAGCCCAGCGAGGCAGCGAACGCTGCTAACAAAGGCGCGTAATGGCGTTGCCTGGAGAGGGAGGTCGCAAAATGGACGGAATGGGGCCTACTTCTTATTTGATTGACGCAACGCAGATTCAACTATTGGAAACGCGGCCTTATCTAAAACACATACTAATGAAATAACTGAAGTCCTATGGTGGCCTACGTGTTGCTTGTGGCCTAACTAGGGGTGCTACCTTTAACCTTTTAATAATGGGATATTTACAAGAGTTTATATACAAGTGTGGGTTCTAAAACTGCAACAATACGAACACACACACACACGGACGGACGGACACGATCGAATACATTACTCCCTGGCCTGAGTAATAAACCTGAAAATCGCAGAGCCAGAACCAGAATTATTTATTTGGTCTGGGAAGCCCATGCAAGGTTTCTTCTTCTTCAGCCTCTCACAACCCTGGGTGAATATGCGATCTTTTTTCAAAAAGTTGGAATTTTGCCAAATCTGTTTTATTCGTTTTTACGGTGTGTACCCTGGTTAGAATAGGTACACCGTATCCCTGCGTGTCGTAAGAGGCGACTAAGAGGGTTGGCGTCAGGAAGGGCATCCGGCCATAAAAACATTGCCTCAAATAGAGAACCATGACAATTACAACTACATATGGGCAGGGTACAGCCCGAAGTGGAGATCGGTTTCTGAGGTTTGGGACATGGAATGTAGGAACAATGACAGGGAGATCAGGAGAAGTGGTGGAAGTATTGATCAGAAGAAGAGTGGACATATGTTGTGTGCAAGAGACGAGATGGAAAGGAAGTGGTGTGAGAATGGTGAAGGTAGGAAGGGACAGAAATACAAGTTTGTGTGGCAAGGGTGCCCGGAGGGCGTGAATGGTGTTGGTGTCCTGTTTTCTGAGGAGTTTGTAGACAGTGTGGTGAGTGTGACTAGAGTGAGTGATAGGTTGATGATGGTGAAAATGATGATTGGAAAGCTCTTGGTGAACGTCATCTCGGGATATGCTCCGCAGGTTGGTCGGAGCGATGAAGAGAAGGACAAGTTCTGTTGTGCGATAGAGAAGCTGATGGAAACCGTGAAAGATGAGGAAGTTGTTGTGGTAGGAGGAGACCTAAATGGACATGTGGGAAGGAGTATGGACTGTTTTGAGGGAGTTCATGGGGGTTACGGATATGGTGTGAGAAATGGAGAAGGTGAAAGGATTGTGGAGTTTTCTGATGGAGCTGATTTGTTGATTTTTAATACTCAGTTCCAGAAAGGGGATAATAAGCTTGTTACATGCACGTCAGGTGGGTCGACGACAACTGTTGACTACCTGATGGTGCGTAGGCGAGATAGGGGGCACCTCCGGGACACAAAGGTGTTCCCGGGGGAGGAGGCTGTTTCACAGCACCACTTGGTTGTCTGCGGCATAAGGGTGAAAGGTGCGAGGAGAGCTCGGCGGGTGAAGTACCAACCGAGAATGAAGGTGTGGAGGTTGAAAGAGGTGACAGTAAAGGGAGGCATTGAAAGAGAGGCTGAGTAGGGTAGAGGATGATGTGGTTGAGCTTGAACGTGGTTGGATGTCAATGAAAGATAGTCTGTTGGGAGCCGTTGGTGAGGTATGTGGATGGACAAAAGGACCACCGAGGCACTCGGAAACATGGTGGTGGGATGATGAAGTTGGAAAGAGGATTGACGAGAAGAGGAAGAAGTTCAAGGAGTGGCAGAAGGCAAAGGGTACGGGAGCAGAAAAAGCAGAGCATGAAAGTTATAAGGCAGCCAAGAAGGCTGCAAAGAAAGAGGTAGCAAAGGCGCAGGAGACATGTAGGAAAATGTTCGGAGAACGCTTGGATTCGGAAGAGGGTCAGAGAGCGGTATTCAGGATTGCAAAGCAGATAGCGAAAGAGAGGTGTGATGTGATGGGGGTGAGTTGCTTGAAGGATGAAGTGGGACAAATCGTTGTGGACCCAGATGGAATTAAAGGAAGATGGAAAAGATATATGGAAATGCTGTTGAATACAGAGAATGAATGGGATGGCAACATAGAGAGTAACCCAGTTTTAAGACCGGCAGAGAAGATAACTGAGAAGGAAGTTGAGGAAGCGATAAAAGCAATGAAGAGTAGAAAAGCGGGAGGGCCGACGGGAGTTGTGGGAGATATGTTGAAGGCAGCAGGAAGTTGGGGTGTGAAGAGAATGGCAGAGATCTGTAATCTGGTGGTGAAAGAAGGTTGCATTCCAGTGGATTGGGAACTGAGTACCCTCGTCCCTCTATACAAGGGGAAAGGTGACCCTCTGGAGTGTGGCTCGTACCGAGTGATAAAGTTATTGGAGCATGGAATGAAGGTATTGGAAAGGGTGTTGGAGAGGAGGATAATGAAATAGGTGAAGATCGACGAAATGCAGTTTGGATTTATGCCAGGAAGAGGAACGACAGACGCGCTCTTTATTGTGAGGCAGTTGCAGGAGAAGTACATGGAGAAGAGGAAGAAGTTGTTTTTGGGTTTGTTGATCTGGAGAAAGCATTCGATAGGGTTCCACATGAAGTATTGACATGGGCACTGAGGAAGGTTAGAAGTGGAGGAATGGTTGATCAGAGTTGTGATGGCAATGTACAAAAGAGTGCGCACAGCTGGAAGGACGAAGGACGGGAACAGTGGTGAGTTTGAGGTTGAAGGTGGGAGTGCATCAGGGGTCGGTACTAAGTCCACGACTATTTGTAGCTGTGATGGAGGTGCTGGCTCAGACCGTAAAGGAGGGTTTACCGTGGGAGTTGTTGCATGCAGATGATCTGGTGTTGATTGCGGAAAGTATGGATGGACTGAAGGAAAAGATGAACAAGTGGAAGGAATGTATGGAGACAAAAGGTCTGAAGGTGAATATAAGAAAGACGAAGGTGATGGCAAGTGGTAAAGCATGTGGTGAGGTGGAAAGAACTGGGAAGTGGCCATGTGCTGTGTGCAGGAAGGGTGTCAGAGTGAACTCCATTCAATGTACAATGTGCGCTGAGTGGGTTCATCAAAAATGTAGTGGTCTGAGAGGGTCATTAACCAGTGTGGCAGCTACATTCAAATGTAAGGTGTGCAGAGAGGGCGCTGCAAATGGAGGAAATGTTGAGTTGGATCTTGGAGACGGCGTGAAGCTGGAAGGTGTGAAAACATTTTGCTACCTCGGAGACATGCTGAATGGAGAAGGTGGATCAGACTCGGCAACGGTTGCTAGAGTGAGATGTGCATGGAAGAAGTTTCGGGAACTGAGTGGTGTGCTGATGAGGAGGGGAGTGTCGTTGAAGCTGAAGGGAAAGGTGTTTGCTGCATGTGTGAGAAGTGTTATGATTTATGGGAGCGAGACATGGGTTATGAATGTAGAGCAGCAACGAAGGCTGGAAAGGGTGGAAATGCGAATGGTTCGGTGGATGTGCGGAGTGTCGTTGAGAGAGAGGAAGACAAATGATGAATTGCGAAAGATGATGGGAATAGAGCCTGTGATTGATTTCCTTGAAGAGGAACAGGTTGAGATGGTTTGGTCATGTGTTGAGGAAGGATGAAAGTGACTGGTTGAGAAGAGTGATGGAAATGAATGTAGAAGGAAGTAGAGGACGGGGAAGACCGAGAAAGACTTGGCTAAAGATGGTGGAAGAAGAAATGCGGGCAAGGGGGTTAACAAGGAGAGATGCAGAAAATAGGACAAAATGGAGAAGATTGTCACGGGGACCGCAAGGCTAACCCCTGCTCTAGCAGGGAAAATAGCCTTAAAATGCATGTTGTGTTGTTGTTGTTTTATTCGTTTGTTAATATACCTCAGCCATTGACAAATCTGGAATTATAATTTTCTTTGAGGTTCAAATTAACCCGGGAGATTGTGTCAAACGATGCCTGCAAGTCTGTACATGTGATAAATAATTAATCGTCCACAGTCTAAGACTCTTCTTCTTCACGCAATAACAACTTCTAGCTTCCAGACCGTGCATCCAATGATATTCAAATTTTGCACACTTGTTGCTCTTCATGACTTCTACTACAGTATGAAGTTTCACGGCGATCAATGGAGTGGTTCAAGAGATATAAATGTTTTTATTATTTGCGTTTAATTAACGGTGTCTGCCAAACCCACGTGACCTATCGCAAATTCCAAAAGGACATTTTAGTAGACTGATATGCTGAACATATCTGTGAAGTTTCTGCTCGATTGGATCACAAATGAGGGAGGAGCTAGGTTTTAAATGTTTGTGCTTAAAAACGTCATAACTCTGAAACCATGTGATGCATGACGTCATGCTCGCTGACTTTTTTGTTCGTCATGGGTATGCGATTCTGCCTGCAAAGATTGGCCTCGATCTGTTCAGGCGTTTTGGAGAAAATTGGATTTTAGTGTTTTTCACTCAAAACAATATGGCGGCCGAACCACGTGACCTGTGACATCATAATTACCATTAAAATATTCTACAGACCGAGTCCCTCCTATGGTGAAAATTTGCTCTCAATCGCTCCAATTATTGCAGAGAAAATGTTTTTTAAAGGAAAACAGAAAAAAAAATTCCCGAAAAAATTCCCCAAAGAAATTCCTGGATTGGGAATAATATCCTGAGCTTCACCAAAAACTAATCAATTCTTCCTTATCCCAAGGGAAATCATCCCACCAACTTTCATCCAAATCCGTTCAGAACTTTTCCAGATATCTTGTTCACAAACACACACACACACACACACACACACACACACACGGACGGACACGATCGAATGCATTATTCCCTGGCGGGAGAAATTAATTAGTTTAATTGTTGATTCAGTCTTTTGATCAATAGTTGTGTTTGTATGTTATTTGAGCAACCTAGTTTTTCCCCAAGACTTAATTTAGATGAATATTTGAACGTATTTATGCCTCCGCCCCCGAAGGTGTTTTAGGGTTGTCCGTCCATCTGTTCAGGCTAAACCTTGTTGTTCTCAGCAACCACATGTCCGATTGAGACAAAACTTTCAGGGTAGGAGAACACCCATGCCGAATGTTACGTGGTATGGCAGCGTCATAGGTCACATGGTATGGCAGCGATCTTGGATTAAACACAAAAAAAAAATTGTCGGAAAACGCTGAATGCAAAAATTTGTAACTTGGCAGATTGTTGTCAAGTACTCCAAATGGGGAACAAATGCATGATAATGACATCATCAATGAAGTGGTATACCAGCCATAAATGTTTTAATCGAATGCCTTATCCTAAAAATCTGAAATTGCATGTGCATGATCTCTCACCCATTTGTATTGAAATATTAAATTTATGACATCATAGGTCACATGGTTTGGCAGCATATTGGAAATAAAGGGAAATTTAAAATAATTATATCTCTGAAACAGCTTACCCTATCGATGCGAAATTTTACAAATGTCACCTAACACCATTGTTGCATATCGTTTGAAAATGATGATGTCGTAGGTCATGTGGTTTGGCAGCCATCTTGGATATCCGATCCAAAAAACTAACCTTATCCGATCAACGCAAACTTAACAAACGTGATCCCCTACCCATACATATGCAGAGTGTACATTTTTAATGTCATACGTCACGTGGTTTGGCAGCCATGTTGGCTTGAAAGCCGATATTAAAAAAAAAAATCCCTTCTCCAAAAACGCTTCATTGGTCGATGTGAAACCTTTCCTTTAAAAAAAAAATGTGATACTTCAAAACAGCTGAAGAGATTTGAACCAAACTTGTTTATTTTTAGGACAGTGAACGAGGGCGTCTACCCATTGTCACGGGCAGGGACTACGTGGAGGCATATTGGCGACACAGTCACATTGCTCTAGTTTTCATTGAAACGATCGTTAACGATCATTATTTTACTAAAATGGAGTACTGTATGTACACTTAAACAATGAGTGGGGTATCATGTTCTATGAACTCCCTAGTTTGTTAAGTAACGAGTTTATTGGTATCTGTCTGTTGAGATCTGCAATCCATTATGTGAACCATTGACCTTCCTTGCACTTTCTCTCATTGAATATCCTTCCATGTGCTGTGTAACAATTGCTATCCGATCATCATGTTTCATCTCCCAGGTTAGAGCCATGCTAGTTCTGTAATGAGAAAAATAATTTAAATGGCATTGGATAACATTGCAGACTGAATGAAAATGCCTCAGAAATGCTTTGGAAGATGTTTCACACTAAGTGGAATAAAATGAACCATCTGATTGCTGAAGTTGTGCAACTGAATCCCTTGGGTATGTGCAGTTGTGATTCCTAACAAGGTGGGATATTTTGATGAGAAAAGTTCAAAGTAAATTACATGTAAAACCTATCCTGTTGCGAATCCATTTGTAATGATCAATAACCTTTACATACACCAATCATTTTTGTTTAATTATCCTTTCTTTGTGAGGATTAGAGCAATATTCGGACATGGCCCTATTTAGAGAGGTTGTAGGGGGGAGAGGGTGATTACAAAATAGTGATTTTAAGGTGTTATTTTCCTTATGGTGATACCATTAAGAATGTAAATATTACGTCTAATCTAATCTTGCTTATGACAAATTACAGCTCTCAGAATTAAGTCTAGGTTGGACATCCAAGTCACAGCACTGTCTGTTGTAATGTGAGTTGCCCTAAAATCCTAAACGCTTCATCAAATTTCCGCAGGTGACACTCATTCACAATGTGATGAATAGTCTCTCTGATTTGGGTGCCACAGTCACACGCTGGGCTGTCTTTGAAATTCCATGTGTGGACATGGTGTGATATCCTTGCATGGAAAGCGTGGATCCTGTTGTGTGCAGACCACTGTTTCCTGGGGAGGTTGAAACCTGGAAGCTCTTCTGTTGGATCACTCACTAGTTCTTTGTTAGCAGTGTTGTTATTTGGCCCGATATTGTGCCACTTGTCCTTTGTGTTAAACCCCGCATCACTCAAAACATTTGCAGAGCCATTAAAGGTTTGCATGACTTGATTCGCATATTTGTGTGTGTATGTTTGTGTATGTGTGTGCGGTGTGTGTGCGTTCACATGATAATGTAAAGCGCCATGAGGGTCGTTTACTCTGCTTGATGGGGCTATATAAGACTCTATTATTATTATTATTATTTGGTAGGTTTCTTTGAATACATAGTCAAGACTCATGGAAGAGCTAGTATTAGTACACTGAACAGATCAGGAGACAAGGAGCAGTATTCGTACAATGATACAAGACAACACAAAAGGAACAGTCGAGAGAGAGAGGGAGGGGGGGGGGGGGTGGGGGACACGATCAGCAGAGTTGAAGGTTAAGACAGAGGCAGACTTGGACAAACATGGAACATGTCTTTCAATCCTGACAAATCTCACACTCTTACTACGTCTCTTTGAAAAGACCGACTGGAAAACCCTGCCATCTACTTTCTCAACAATCCTCTCCAAGAAGTTCTGTCGCTCAAGCTTTTGGGTCTCACTATCTGCCATGATCTTTCTTGGGAAAACCACATTTCCAAGCTGGCCTCCAAAGCCAGTCGCCAACTGGGCATCCTCCGTCGTGCGAAGTCCTTCCTTGGCACACCTGAGCTCCTCACCACATACAAGGCTTTCATCCGCAGCTCAATGGAATACTGCTCTCCCCTCTGGGCTGGTGCTCCTACCTCACACCTAGCTCGGCTTCATGCTGTTGAAACCAAAGCGTTCAGAATCATTGGAATCTCCCGCGATGAAGCTAACTCCGAGGGCCTTTCACTCACTCACCGCAGGCAGGTTGGTGGTCTTTCTGTCTTCTACCAACTCCTCTCCGGCCTTGCTCCCCCAGCTCTCTCTGTGCTCTGTCCCCCCAATATTCCTTCAGGTCGCACAAGATCTGCCTGCAACCCTCTTATGGTTAAACTGCCAAAATCTAGGCTCTCTGCTCACCTTCACTCTTTCATTCCCCTTTTCTCCCGCCTCTGGAACAAACTCCCCCACTCCCTTCAATCCCACTCCTCCCTTCAGGTCTTTAAAGCAGCTGTTCACCACCATCTCTTATTTTCCCCCATCCAAAACCTTGATCTTTTCTACCCCCGCTAATTCACCGCAGACACACTTTGTTTTTTTTGAAATTCCAACTTCTTTCCTGGAAGTCCTTGCAGTGTTCATATGTTTTATACCTCTCCCACATTTCTCCCGATGTCCCTGCTCTCAAATGTTGTGTTTGTGTCCTTCCCCCTCTCTCCCTATCTTGTCTACCGCTCCCCTTATTTTTTGTGTTTTATGTGCCGGTTTGACTTTTTGTGTGATTAATGTTAGCTCTTTCACGAGCCTCGATCTTGTATACAAAACAAAAAAAAAAATTATGAGATTATATTCTAATGTTAGGAGTGGAGGAATGGTTGATCAGAGTCGTGATGGTAATGTACGAGAGAGCACACACAGCTGCAAGGACGAAGGACGGAAACAGTGGTGAGTTTGAGGTGAAGGTGGGAGTGCATCAGAGGGTGGTACCAAGTCCACTACTATTTGTAGCTGTGATGGAGGTGGTGGCTCGGAATGTAAAGGAGGGTTTACCATGGGAGTTGTTGTTTCCAGATGATCTGGTGTTGATTGGGGAGAGTATGGATGGACTGAAGGAGAATATGAACAAGTGGAAGGAATGTATGGAGGCGAAAGGTCTGAAGGTGAATATCGGAAAGACGAAGGTGATGGCAAGTGGTAAAGCATGTGGTGAGGTGGAAAGAACTGCGAAGTGGCCGTGTGCTGTGTGTAGGAAGGGTGTCGGAGTGAACTCCATTCAATGTACAATGTGCGCTGAGTGGGTTCATCCAAAATGTAGTGGTCTGAGAGGGTAATTAACCAGTCGGGCAGCTACATTCAAGTGTAAGGTGTGCACAGAGGGAGCTGCAGATGGAGGAAATGTTGAGTTCGATCTTGGAGACGGCGTGAAGCTGGAAGGTGTGAAAACATTTTGCTACCTAGGAGACATGCTGAATGGAGAAGGTGGATCAGACTCTGCAACGGTTGCTGGAGTGAGATGTGCATGGAAGAAGTTTCGGGAACTGAGTGGCATGCTGACGAGGAGGGGAGTGTCTTTGAAGCTGAAGGGAAAGGTGTATGCCACATGTGTGAGAAGTGTAATGATTTATGGGAGTGAGACATGGGTAATGAACGTAACCCTCTTATGGTTAAACTGCACAAATCAAGACTTTCTGCTCACCTTCACTCTTTCATTCCTCTTTTGTCCCGCCTCTGGAACAAACTCCCTCACTTTTTTCAATCCCACTCCTCTCTCCAGGTCTTTAAAACAGCTGTTCACCACCATCTCTTATGATCACCATCCCCCATCCAAAACCATGATCTTTTCTACCCCCGCTAATTCACCCCAGATCCACTTTTTTGAAATACCAACTTCTTTCCTGGATGTCCTTGCAGTGTCAATGTGTTTTATGCTTCTCCCACCCCTGCCCACCTCCTCTTCCCAGGCCCCCCCCCCCCCAAGCTCTCTCCCTCCTACAGATCTCCCGATGTCCCTGCTCTCAAATGTTGTGTTTGTGTGCTTCCCCCTCCCTCCCCATCTTGTCTACCACTCCCCTTATTATATGTTTTATGTGTCTGTTTGATTTTTTTTGTGTGATTAATGTTAGCTCTTTCACGAGCCTCGATCTTGTATACAAAAAAAATCAAAATAAAGCAGCAACGAAGGCTGCTGCTTTTCGTTGCTGCTTTTTCACCTTCAGACCTTTCGCCTCCATACATTCCTTCCACTTGTTCATATTCCCCTTCAGTCCATTCATACTCTCCCCAATCAACATCAGATCATCTGCATACAACAACTCCGACGGTAAACCCTCCTTTACGTTCCGAGCCAGCACCTCCATCACAGCTGCAAATAGTAGTGGACTTGGTATCGACCCCTGATGCACTCCCACCTTTACCTCAAACCCACCACTGTTCCCGTCCTTCGTCCTTGCAGCTGTGTGCGCTCTTTTGTACATTGCCATCACTACTCTGATCAACCATTCCTCCACTCCTAACATCAGAATATAATGTCAGAATATACATTGTTTATAAGCGTGGAAATGCGAATGGTTTGGTGGATGTGTGGAGTATCGTTGAGAGGGAGGAAGACAAATGATGAATTGCGAAAGGTGATGGAAATAGAGCCTTTGATGGATGCTGTGAAGAGAAACAGGTTGAGATGTTTGGTCATGTGTTGAGGAAGGATGAAAGTGACTGGTTGAGAAAAGTGATGGAAATGAATGTAGAAGGAAGTAGAGGACGGGGAAGACCGAGAAAGACTTGGCTAAAGATGGTGGAAGAAGAAATGCGGGCAAGGGGGTTAACAAGGGGAGATGTAGAGAATAGGGCAAAATGGAGAAGATTGTCATGGGGACCGTAAGGCCAACCCCCGCTCTAGCAGGGAAAATGACCTTAAAATGCCTGTTGTTGTTGTTTGTTGGATATTCTAATTAACGACAACAAGCGTTACGCCTAGGCGTACATTGAAGGCGTCCGCTGGCCATAAAAACATTGCCTCAAACAGGGAACCATGATTGTCATGGGGCCCGCAAGGCTAACCCCCGCTCTAGCGGGGAAAATGGCCTTAAAAACGATCATTCATTCATTCATTCAAGCGTTACGCCTCGGTCCCCCGTCGGGGAAGTGTTGTGAGTTGACAAAGTGGAAGACGCAGAAAACATGCCATGATATGATATTTCGCTCACAAGGTTCAGACATACATGGTAGCGGCTATCTTGGATTTTGACATAGCGACCCAATTTTCAATAGCTTTCTTCCTTATGCCTAGATACACCCAAACACCAGATTCGAAGTTGGTACTTCGCTTATTTTTCAAGATATTCTGCTCACAAGGTTCAGACATACATGGCGGCGGCCATCTTGGATTTTGACGTGGCGACCCAATTTTCAATAGCGTTCTTCCTTATGCGTAGATACACCCACACACCAGATTAGAAGTTAGTAGTTCGTTTATTTTTCAAGATATTTCGCTCACAATGTTCAGACATATATATGGTGGCGGCCATCTTGGATTTTGACGTGGCGACCCACTTTTCAATAGCCTTCTTCCTTATGCCTAGATACACCCACACACCAGATTGGAAGTTGGTACTTCGCTTATTTTTGAAGATATTCCGCTCACATGGTTCAGACATACATGGCGTCAGACATACATGGCGGTGGCCATCTTGGATTTTGATGTGGGTTGCACCCACACACCAAATTCGAATACTGTCCTTCGCTTACGCACGCATGCATGCATGCACGCACGGACGGACGGACGGGAAAACCATAGTCCCCCTTTCGCTCCGCAGTGCGACGGGGGACAATTAAAAATATATGAAGGTTCATAACTGCTTCAAAATTACACCAAAAATGAATTACTTTACAAGATTAACAAGTTAAAAGAATATAAAGTATGAGGGTGATAATACACCTTTTCTGACAATGGAAGAGATTGATAAAATTAGGGTTAGGGTTAGAAAGTAAATAAAGGTTTGATGTTATTTATTAATCACGATTGTCATTTTTCGGGAAATATAAACACAAGATATTGTATAAATAAAATGATTGATTGTTTACAAAGTAAACCTATAAAACATAGAGTTTCTGAAAAAGGCCACAAAAAATTAGATAATTTATTTTCTAAATATATAAATGAATGATTTTATTTTTTTACCCATTTTGGAAAATATGATAAAATTTAACAACCATAAAAATCTTTCAAATTCATTAAGATGTCTAATAGTTGGTTCAGGCAGATGTGGAAGAACCTGCTTACTTTTAAAGATGCTTCTTACTCCTAACTTCTTAGATTATGATAATTTATTAATTTTCACAAAGTCAAGTTTTCAACCCAAGTATTAACTACTCTCACAAGGTTTTAATATGGGTCTTCAAAAATAATACATTGTTAGTTTATTTAAACGTCAAAACAAACCAAATGATTATAATATTGAAGATATAATACAACTCTTCTGTCAGACACAGAAATGTAATAAAAATCAATCAAAACCTATAATTTGTATTCTCAGTGATAATATGGATGATATAACCTTCACCCCAAGATTTGGATGAATCAAAAAAGAACCTCGTTATCTTTGATGATTGTGTTAATGAGAGAAACCAAATGGCTATGGATAGCTACTACACAAGAGGGAGACATTCTTGTTTTTGTCATTGTCAATCATACTTTCAACTCCCTCGTCGCTAAATAAGAGACAATACCAATACTTTTATTTTATTCAAGCTAAATTGAATAGATATAAATGTTTTTTGGAAAGATAAAATTGCTCTAATTTATGCATTAAAAAGGAATTTGAGGAGTATATGAAACACACGATTGGAAGATATAAATATATCGTGAAACAAAATGAGATATTAAATGATATTTTCAAAAAATAAATACAGAAAATGAATACACAAGAAAGAGCAAGAGAGGTTTACGGAGTATCAGAAGTTATGTTCAAAGGTTGGAAAACAATAGGAAAACATAAAGAAGAAACGGAGAGAAAAACTAACGGGTGAAGAAACGTTTCAATGAAAACAAGGGAAAAATTTTAAACCACTTTTAAAATCTTCTCAACAAAAAAATGATGGATGTTTGAACAATTCCTGTGACACAATATACCCCTAAAAAAGTAGAGATGCTAAAATATTTAAGCCAAATGACAGAGGAAGAATTAGAATATAATACAACACAACAACAGGCATTTTAAGGCCATTTTCCCTGCCAGAGCGGGGGTTAGCCTTGCAGTCCCCATGACAATATTCTCCATTTTGCCCTATTTTCTGCATCTCCCCTTGTTAACCCCCTTGCCCGCATTTCTTCTTCCACCATCTTTAGCCAAGTCTTTCTCGGTCTTCCCCGTCCTCTACTTCCTTCTACATTCATTTCAATCACTCTTCTCAATGAGTCACTTTCATCCTTCCTCAACACCTGACCAAACCATCTCAACCTGTTTCTCTTCACAGCATCAATCACAGGCTCTATTCCCATCATCCTTCGCAATTCATCATTTGTCTTCCTCTCCCTCAACATGACTCCACACAACCACCGAACCATTCACATTTCCACCCTTTCCAGCCTTCGTTGCTGCTCTACGTTCATTACCCAGGTCTCGCTCCCATAAATCATAACACTTCTCACACAAGCAGAATACACCTTTCCCTTCCGCTTCAACGACACTCCCCTCCTCGTCAGCACGCCACTCAGTTCCCGAAACTTCTTCCATGCACATCTCACTCCAGCAACCGTTGCCGAGTCTGATCCATCTTCTCCATTCAGCATGTCTCCTCGGTAGCAAAATGTTTTCACACCTTCCAGCTTCACACCGTCTCCAAGATCCAACTCAACATTTCCTCCATCTGCAGCTCCCTCTATGCACACCTTACACTTGAATGTAGCTGCCACACTGGTTAATGAACCTCTCAGACCACTACATTTTTGATTAACCCACTCAGCGCACATTGGACATTGAATGGAGTTCACTCCGACAACCTTCGGGCACACAGCACACAGCCACTTCCCAGTTCTTTCCACCTCACCACATGCTTTACCACTTGCCATCACCTTCGTTTTTCCGATATTCACCTTCAGACCTTTCGCCTCTATACATTCCTTCCACTTGTTCATCTTCTCCTTCAGTCTATCCATACTCTCCGCAATCAACACCAGATCATCTGCATACAACAACTCCCACGGTAAACCCTCCTTTACGTTCCGAGCCAGCACCTCCATCACAGCTAGAAATAGTAGTGGACTTAGAACCGACCCCTGATGCACTCCCTCCTTCACCTCAAACTCACCACTGTTCTCGTCCTTTGTCCTTACAGCTGTGCGCGCTCTCTCGTACATTGCCATCACTACTCTGATCAACCATTCCTCCACTCCTAACTTCCTCAATGCCCATGTCACTACTTCGCATGGAACCCTATCAAATGCTTTCTCCAGATCAACAAACCTAAGAAACAACTTCTTCCTCTTCTCCATGTACTTCTCCTGCAACTGCCTTACAATAAAAAGTGCGTCTTTTGTTCCTCTTCCTGGCATTAATCCAAACTGCATTTTGTCGATCTTCACTTTCTTCCTTATCCTCCTCTCCAACACTCTTTCCAATACCTTCATTGCATGCTCCAATAACTTTGTCGCTCGATACGAGCTACAGTCCACAGGGTCACCTTTCCCCTTGTATAGAGGGACGAGGGTACTCAGTTCCCAATCCACTGGAATGAGGCCTTCTTTCTCCACCAGATTACAGATCTCTGTCATTCTCTTCACATCCCGGTGTGCACCCTGGTTAGAATAGGTACACCATATCCCTGCGTGTCGTAAGAGGCGACTAAGAGGGTTGGCGTCAGGAAGGGCATCCGGCCATAGAAACATTGCCTCAAAAAGAGAACCATGACAATTACAACTACATATGGGCAGGGTACAGCCCGAAGTGGAGATCGGTTTCTATGGTTTGGGACATGGAATGTAGGGACAATGACAGGGAGATCAGGAGAAGTGGTGGAAGTATTGATCAGAAGAAGAGGGGACATATGTTGTGTGCAAGAGACGAGATGGAATGGAAGTGGTGTGAGAATGGGAGAATGGTGAAGGGTAGGCAGGGATAGAAATACAAGTTTGTGTGGCAAGGGTGCCCGGAGGGCGTGAATGGTGTTGGTGTCCTGTTTTCTGAGGAGTTTGTAGATAGTGTGGTGAGTGTGACTAGAGTGAGTGATAGGTTGGTGATGGTGAAAATGATGATTGGAAAGCTCTTGGTGAACGTCATCTCGGGATATGCTCCCCAGGTTGGTCGGAGCGATAAAGAGAAGGACAAGTTCTGGTGTGCGATAGAGAAGCTGATGGAAACCGTGAAAGATGAGGAAGTTGTTGTGGTAGGAGGAGACCTAAATGGACATGTGGGAAGGAGTATGGACGGTTTTGAGGGAGTTCATGGGGGTTACGGATATGGTGTGAGAAATGGAGAAGGTGAAAGGATTTTGGAGTTTGCTGATGGAGCTGAATTGTTGATTTGTAATATTCAGTTCCAGAAAGAGGATAATAAGCTTGTTACATACACGTCAGGTGGGTCAACGACAACCGTTGACTACCTGATGGTGCGTAGGCCAGATAGGGGGCACCTCCGGGACACAAAGGTGATCCCGGGGAGGAGGCTGTTTCACAGCATCACTTGGTTGTCTCCGACATAAGGGTGAAAGGTGCGAGGAGAGCTCGGCGGGTGAAGTACCAACCGAGAATGAAGGTGTGGAGGTTGAAACAGGTGACAGTAAGGGAGGCATTAAAAGAGAGGCTGAGTCGGGTAGAGGATGATGTGGTTGAGCTTGAACGTGGTTGGATGTCAATGAAAGATAGCCTGTTGGGAGCCGTTGGTGAGGTGTGTGGATGGACAAAAGGACCACCGAGGCACTCGGAAACATGGTGGTGGGATGAGGAAGTTGGAAAGAGGATTGACGAGAAGAGGAAGAAGTTCAAGGAGTGGCAGAAGGTGAAAGGTACGGGAGCAGAAAAAGCAGAGCATGAAAGTTATAAGGCAGCCAAGAAGGCTGCAAAGAAAGAGGTAGCAAAGGCGCAGGAGGCATGTAGGAAAATGTTCGGAGAAAGCTTGGATTCGGAAGAGGGTCAGAGAGCGGTATTCAGGATTGCAAAGCAGATAGCGAAAGAGAGGTGTGATGTGATGGGGGTGAGTTGCTTGAAGGATGAAGTGGGACAAATCGTTATGGACCCAGATGGAATTAAAGGAAGATGGAAAAGATATATGGAAATGCTGTTGAATACAGAGAATGAATGGGATGGCAACATAGAGAGTAACCCAGTTTTAGGACCGGCAGAGAAGATATCTGAGAGGGAAGTTGAGGAAGCGATAAAAGCAATGAAGAGTAGAAAAGCGGGAGGGCCGACGGGAGTTGTGGGAGATATGTTGAAGGCAGCAGGAAGTTGGGGTGTGAAGAGAATGACAGAGATCTGTAATCTGGTGGTGAAAGAAGGCCGTATTCCAGTGGATTGGGAACTGAGTACCCTTGTCCCTCGAGACAAGGGGAAAGGTGACCCTCTGGAGTGTGGCTCGTACCGAGCGATAAAGTTATTGGAGCATGGAATGAAGGTATTGGAAAGGGTGTTGGAGAGGAGGATAAGGAAGAAGGTGAAGATCGACGAAATGCAGTTTGGATTTATGCCAGGACGAGGAACGACAGACGCGCCCTTTATTGTGAGGCAGTTGCAGGAGAAGTATATGGAGAAGAGGAAGAAGTTGTTTCTTGGGTTTGTTGATCTGGAGAAAGCATTCGATAGGGTTCCACGCGAAGTATTGACATGGGCATTGAGGAAGTTAGGAGTGGAGGAATGGTTGATCAGAGTAGTGATGGCAATGTACAAAAGAGCGCGCACAGCTGTAAGGACGAAGGACGGGAACAGTGGTGAGTTTGAGGTGAAGGTGGGAGTGCATCAGGGGTCGGTACTAAGTCCACTACTGTTTGTAGCTGTGATGGAGGTGCTGGCTCAGAACGTAAAGGAGGGTTTACCATGGGAGTTGTTGTATGCAGATGATCTGGTGTTGATTGCAGAAAGTATGGATGGACTGGAGGAAAAGATGAACAAGTGGAAGGAATGTATGGAGACAACAGGTCTGAAGGTGAATATCGGAAAAACGAAGGTGAGTGGCAAGTGGTAAAGCATGTGGTGAGGTGGAAAGAACTGGGAAGTGGCCGTGTGCTGTGTGCAGGAAGGGTGTCGGAGTGAACTCCATTCAATGTACAATGTGCGCTGAGTGGGGTCATCAAAAATGTTGTGGTTTGAGAGGGTCATTAACCAGTGTGGCAGCTTCATTCAAATGTAAGGTGTGCACAGAGGGAGCTGCAGATGGAGGAAATGTTGAGTTGGATCTTGGAGACGGCGTGAAGCTGGAAGGTGTGAAAACATTTTGCTACCTCGGAGACATGCTGAATGGAGAAGGTGGACCAGACTCGGCAACGGTTGCAAGAGTGAGATGTGCATGGAAGAAGTTTCAGGAACTGAGTGGCGTGCTGATGAGGAGGGGAGTGTCGTTGAAGCTGAAGGGAAAGGTGTATGCTGCATGTGTGAGAAGTGTTATGATTTATGGGAGCAAGACATGGGTAATGAACGTAGAGCAGCATCGAAGGCTGGAAAGGGTGGAAATGCGAATGGTTCGGTGGATGTGCGGGGTATCGTTGAGAGAGAGGAAGACAAATGATGAATTGCGAAAGATGATGGGAATAGAGCCTGTGATTGATGCTGTGAAGAGGAACAGGTTGAGATGGTTTGGTCATGTGTTGAGGAAGGATGAAAGTGACTGGTTGAGAAGCATGATGGAAATGAATGTCGAAGGAAGTAGAGGACGGGGAAGACCGAGAAAGACTTGGCTAAAGATGGTAGAAGAAGAAATGCGGGCAAGTGGGGTTAACAAGGAGAGATGCAGAAAATAGGGCAAAATGGAGAAGATTGTCATGGGGACCGCAAGGCTAACCCCCGCTCTAGCAGGGAAAATGGCCTTAAAATGCATGTTGTTGTTGTTGTTGTTGTTGTTGTATTCTCTTCACACCCCAACTTCCTGCTGCCTTCAACATATCTCCCACAACTCCCGTCGGCCCTCCTGCTTTTCCCACACTTCATTGCTTTTATTGCTTCCTCAACTTCCTTCTCAGTTATCTTCTCTGCCGGTCCTAAAACTGGGTTACTCTCTATGTTGCCATTCCATTCATTCTCTGCATTCAACAGCATTTCCATATATCTCTTCCATCTTCCTTTAATTCCATCTGGGTCTACAACGATTTGTCCCACTGCATCCTTCAAGCAACTCACCCCCATCACATCACATCACACCTCTCTTTTGCTATCTGCTTTGCAATCCTGAATACCGCTCTCTGACCCTCTTGCGAATCCAAGCGTTCTCCGAACATTTTCCTCCATGCCTCCTGCGCCTTTGCTACCTCTTTCTTTGCAGCCTTCTTGGCTGCCTTATAACTTTCATGCTCTGCCTTTTCTGCCGCCGTACCCTTCGCCTTCTGCCACTCCTTGAACTTCTTCCTCTTCGTATTCGAATATAATGAGGGATAATTCCAAGAACTCGGAAAAGTAAATAAACCTCCTGATTATGTTGTGAAAGCTGTTTAGAACAATGAATATTCCACCGTTTCAAAATTCATAGCAAGTCTCTTTCCAACAGAAGAAAACAGCTCAATTCCATCTTGTTAAAGAAAAGGTATTGATATTTCATGATGAATTGATATACCGTATTTGAATTCTTCTCGACCACCTGTTAAATGAACCCCCAGATGAATGTTTCTTTGAACAAAAGATGGATATCACGGTTCAAGTTATTTCAATAAAGCATTGAATATGAAAAATGAGGATGACGGAGTGTTGATATATTGATTTACTAAACTTGCTTGAGTTATTCTTGAGAAGCGCAACCCGTCGTTTTAATTTCACGACAAGTGATTACATGGCTGCATTCCCATACTACCTGATACAACTTGACCCCACAAAATTATACGAAGCATCTTTATTGTCTATTGAAACTTACAATACCTTGTTTAATATCGTAGAGAAAAACGATACGCTTCGTTAAAATTTGGCTTACAATAAAAAGCCTCCATCAAGGTTTTCAAGGTAAAATATCCTCATGGGTAAGTAGATACAAAACTGTAACGATTTCACCTGGAGCATACTACTGTGTTCAAAAAGTATCCGACCTTTATTTTTCGTGCGTAAAAAAAAAGAAGCTAGGGAGGCGTTGATTGGTGCACGTATGTAGGCGATCCTAATGCACACGCATGAATTTTTTCCCACCTGCAGAAGCTGTCATTCGACGGCAGACCGCCGATGAGTGAGGACATGTAAGTGAGCGCCGTCGGATTTTCGTTTTTGACAAAATGACGGAAAAACTTGAACAACGCTACTGCATCAAATTTTGTGTAAAGCTTGGCGATTCCCAAGTGGAAACGATCCGCAAGATTCAACACCGTTCATTCCATTATGAAGGAGGATTTGGGCTTCAGGAGAATCTCAGCGAAGTTCGTACCAAAGCTGCTAACGATTGAGCAGAAGCAACTCCGTTTGGAGATCGCACAGGACATGCTGGAGACTGTGAACAGCGATCCCAGCTTCCTCAACAGAGTGATCACTGGCGATGAGTCCTGGGTTTATGGGTACGACCCAGAAACCAAGTTGCAGTCATCACAATGGAAGCATCCAACATCCCCGAGGCCAAAAAACACAAAATTTGATGCAGTAGCGTTGTTCAAGTTTTTCCGTCATTTTGTCAAAAACGAAAATCCGACGGCGCTCACTTACATGTCCTCACTCATCGGTGGTCTGCCGTCGAATGACAGCTTCTGCAGGTGGGAAAAAATTCACGCATGTGCATTAGGATCGCCTACATACGTGCACCAATCAACGCCTCAGTAGCTTCTTTTTTTTTACGCACCAAAAATAAAGGTCGGATACTTTTTGAACACACTACGTACGAGATTTCCCAAATATCTTCCGAAATTACTCGCCTTATGTAAGAACAATGTTATGAACCAAAAAATATTGTTATAGATATTCAAAAACATACTTCAAAATGAACTATTAAACCTAAAAATAATTATAAAGTTGATTTCACGATTGAAAAATCGTTTAGAGAGCTGTTGGGTTTCTCCTCAAAAAAGATTGAAAATAACGGACTTTTTTCAGCGATAATGTTATTCAAATATCCTCAGGTATAATTTCAGTATGAATTCACTGTGATTTGATTGATGGCACCTATAATAATGGACGAAGAACAAATCCAATATTTTCATTCAGCGCATACTCAACCCCAATTGGTTCTAAATTATTAGTTATAAATACCATTATCATCTCAAACTTCACTAAAAAGGAAGACTATGTTTCAAGGTAAATTCTATAACAGGAACAGACTGGAACACAAACGGGACAAAAAGCTTTGAAATATATAATCAACAAACTTAATTAAATATTGCCTATTGTTTCTTGCTGTGTAAATTTACATTCATCACACTCGAAAATGATTTCTTCTGGAAAATGTTTGATACTGCTCATTTATATATTGGAACTCAAGAACATGAAGCGGTTGATTATGTCTCTGCTACATCTGAAATGATGAAATTTACACTATATTCGTTTGGTGTTGGAATGGGTAAGAGAGCTGTTAAAGGTATTCTAAAGATGTTGAAATGTTGAATATATCTCTGGGTCATACACAATTTACAGATTCAATTGGAATTAACTTTTACTAGGACGTGCCCGTACGTGGGTGCCCGTTCCTTGCCAAAAAAAAAAAAAAAAATGTCTTCGCCCATGCATGCATGCCCATGGGCCCATGGGCGTGCCCGTAAGTGCGTGATGTGACCGTACAATGAATGTATCGTCCCGACGCCGCAGCTCGGATGGCGCTGCAGTTAATCGGGCCTGTATCGGCAGAGTTATTATAAACGTGTACTACAATCGATCGTACCTTACAGCGTCTGCTCGCCACGTTCAGCATCAGTACGTCGTCACTATGACTATCCGTAAGTCCGGAAGTGACGTCCTCATTTGACAGTCCGGAAGTTCGCATATCGCAGTTACGATGAATCGCAAATTAGTTTTAATTAGTTTTAAAACATAGTTTAACGCCAACATAGTTTGCCAACGTGAAATAAATGAATACGCTCTCAAATGTGCCGTCCGAGGCAGAGTCTGTTCGCCACGTTCGGCACACGTGATAGCTCGCTGCTCTCTGATTGGTTGAATCGTTTTTTGGACATAGCTCGGTAACTACTTCTCCGATTAATATGAAACCTTGAAAAGGCACATCCTCAGGTCCCCAGCAATATACCTGGCAAGTTTCAAGTATATCGGACCTGTGGTTGTCGAGAAACAGCAGTCACAGACACACAGACATACACACAGAGATTACTGGAATTATAGATAGATAAAGAAGGGCGTATAGTTTTTTTTATGCCTCTGGGGACAAAGTCGACAAAGTCGCCTGAGACATTATGTTTTCAGGTTGTCCGTCCGTTCGTCCGTCTGTGATATGTTTTGGTTACCGCGATAACTTGAGAACGGCTAAAGGGATCTTAGTCAAACTTGGCACAGGTATGTATAATGAGGTAAAGACGAACTGATTAGATTTTGGGGTCAATAGGTCAAAGGTCAATGTCTGTAATAGGTCTGTAACTTGAGAACGGCTGAAGTGATCTAATTCAAACTTGGTAGAGGCATGTATAATGATGTAAAGATCAAGTGATTAGATTTTGGGGTCAGAGGTCAAAGGTCAAATCTGTAATAGGTCTATAACTTGGTAATGGCTGAAGTGATCAAATTCAGACTTGGTACAGGTATGTATAATCTTGTGAAGATTAAGTGATTATATTTTGGGGTCATAGGTCAAAGTCTGTCATAGGTCTATAACTTGAGAACGGCTGAAGTGATCCAATTCAAACTTAGTACAGGTATGTATAATGATGTAAAGATTAATTTATTAGATTTTGGGGTCATATTTCAAAAGTCAAAGTCTGTATTAGGGCTATAACTTGAGAACGGCTGAAGTGATCTAATTCAAACTTGGTACAGGTATGTACAATATTGTAAAGATTAAGCGATTCACTTTTGGGGTTAAAAGTCAAAGGTCAAATCTATAATAGGTTTATAACTTGAGAATGGCTAAAGGGATATAATTCAAACTTGGTACAGGTATGTATAATGATGTTAACATGAACTGTTTAGGTCAATAGGGCAAAGGGATCAATAGGTCAAAGGTCATAGGTCATGTCAGGTAAAAATGTGCTAACTTGGGCACAGCTGAATGGATTTAAATCAAACTTGATACAAGTATTACAATGATGTAATAATGTGGGCGGCGGCATATCAGTTGATGCCGTGACGTCGAAGAGTGCCGTTCTAGTTCTGAGAATAGAACATTGGCGATACGATGTGTCTGATTTAGGGTATAATTGGTCTTTTTCAATAAACCTACAAGACTTACAAGAATTAAATCAATCACGTAAGGCAGAATATTATCTACTTGGTGGGGATAATGAGATATGTGGAAGCACTGTTAGCTACCAACAAATAAAATAATTTAATAAGGTTAAAATCGATAACAGCTTCGCCATAGTTTATCTTACTACAGACTTGGCATTTAATATGGAATTTTTTTTTTTCTTGACTTGGGTTTACTTTCTGAACTCGGTATATCAATCTGGTGAGTTTCTTTTACGCTTCGGTGATTTCTTTGTTAAAAGAACCATGTCACTGATTGTCTGTCGCAGCAAGAAGTCAATAACAGGATTATATCACAGGTGGCATGACAAAATGTACGGACAGGTACATTTGACGATTGGCTTCACAATCAGGTATATAAGGGTTGTTGCGTTCTGTATTAGTGGAAAACAACTGCTGCATGTCTACAAAAGTTATTGCTGCTTCCCCTGGAGATGGTCCATCAACTCGACAATGCTGTTTGACATTTAGTGGTGGCTTTACGAAATTCCGGCATGAAACAGCGTGCTATTGCTCGGCAGTATGGCATCACTGAAGGTCAGGTGTCAAAGATCCTGAAACGAAATGCTCAGAGGGGTGTCCCTACTCCAATACCGAGGTCAGAACGTCCCCGCAGAACCACAAGGAGGGATGATCGCCAGCTGCACCGGTTAGTCCGCAATGGCCGTACCAAGTCAGCTAATCGGCTTAGGGCTGAGTGGCAGCAACTGACAAATGTGTCTGTATCCAGAAGGCTAGTCAACCAACGACTGGTTCAAGCAGGCTATCGTGCCAGGCGTCCCCTGAGAAAGCCACGTCTGACCAGACAACACCGCCAGCGCCGATTGCAGTGGGCCAGAGAGCACCGTCAATGGCCGCCAGGACACTGGAATCACGTGATCTTCAGTGACAAGTCTAGATTTCTGGTCTATCGTCAATATGGCCGCGTCCGAGTGCGCAGACAAGTGCATGAAGCCGACAACGAAGATTGTATAGTGCCAAGAGTCCAAGCTGGAGGTGGTGGGGTGACCGTTTGGGCTGCTTTTCATGCAGGGGGCAAAACTGACCTGGTTGTTCTGAATGGAAACCTGAACCAGTTCAAGCACAGGGCCATTCTGGAAGAAACATTGCTTCCATTTGTTCGTGCAGCCTTTCGAGGAAACTTTGTCTTCCAAGATGACAATGCACGGCCTCATCGTGCTCACATGATCCAACACTTTTTTGCTGACCGTGGTGTAGAGCATATGGAGTGGCCTGCCATGTCCCCGGATATGAATCCGATAGAGAACTTGTGGGCAGAATTAACGCGTCAAATCGACAACTTGGACCAGCAGCCTGCCTCTGTGCGTGAATTGCAGCAGGCTATTGTAACTGCATGGCAAGCGATTCCTGTCCAAACCTTGGCAAATCTCGTGAACAGCATGCCGCAACGTGTACGTGCTCTCCTGAATGCTCGTGGGGGTTACACGAAGTACTGAACTGTAATTTTACTGTCTGTAAGCCCAGTCGTAATTTAACTTTTGTTTTTGTTAAAAAAAATTTTTGGCTAATGTGCAAAATAAAGAGATACTTCTGGAAAACGCACAGAAGTTTAACACAGTACTGTCTGTGAATTGAGTTCGATATCAGTTTACATCACTTTCAAGGATCAATTTATTTGCTTTGAAATGTCATATGTGGTTTTTGTTTCTTTTAAAGGTCACATTAACAAAATCTAGAATAATTTCAACATAATTCCAATGAACTTTTGGTTCTAAGTCATCTTGAAAAGTAAGTTCACCCCCACAAAAAAAATATTCCATATTAAATGCCAAGTCTGTGTAATTCACCAAATGTCCATCCGTCCGTCTGTCTGTCTGTCCGTTCGAAGGTACTGCAAAAACGGCTGAACCGATCGCAACAATATTTTGGGTGGGTAATCCTTGGACCCCCTGGAGTAAAATAGGCTGTATTGTTTTTCCCAAGTTTTCCAATTTTCCAGTTTTTCCAAACACGATGGAATAATATTTACCGATATGAACAGTGATGTGCTTTTGTTGAAATTCTACGTACCAGGAGAGAGTAGATCGACTCCTGACGAACTCTTCCTGTATAAACGTGCGGCTCCGAAGTAACACGGCAGCGTGTGCAAAGCGACAGAGAAACAGGTGTAGCGGTCGCTTCCATGTTACAGATTCAGCGCGCACTCTTCACACATAAACGTGGGACTGAGAAAGTGGCCACTTCCGTTTTGCAGAATTCAATCTTTTTTCAAAATGGGCGCCATGTACTGTTTAGATTTTGATGATTTGCGTGTGATATGATTTAAGGGATGTTTATATGAATCGTTTAAAATAAAAAAAAGCCTTCAATTTCTGATATTTTGCCTTTTAATTTGGGCCTCCCAATTGAAGCCCCGCCCATAGGGCGGGTACTGTTGCTGGTATAATGGAAACACAACGAACAGGACTTTACTTTGCAAGTCGGGGAATACAAACCGATTTAATAAAACAATGTATTTAAATGCATGTGATTAGGTTTTGATCCGCATTAGATAAACACTCTTAGGTGATAGGCGATTTATCTTTGCATGGGTGATCATCACACGATTAGCGATTCTGCACACGTCTAACTCTTAAACGCCGTTCTTTGGCCCCAATTGTTCTGACTCTCTCTCAAAAAGGGGATTCTGAATCGTGAGATTGAGTTTGAGTGTTTAGATTGTGTTATGGCATGGTAACATTTGCGTATTTCATTTATCAATCATTTTGGGGACTTATGTGGTTTGTGACATGTTAAAACTTGATGTGACCGTAGATCTGGAGATGATGTCATGTCCGACATTTTTGCAGGGCTCCGGTACCTCAAAATTTGGCACTACACCACTTATGACAAGGAAGGATGGGTATCGAGAGTGAGGTGTTGGGGACACAAGATTTGGAAGCAAACATAAAATTGAAGCATTCGGACTTCTCATGAGCAGAGTCTGCAGTGGAGCCATTTGAAGAGAAGGAAGGGATGGAAGGGGAGTATAAACCAGAGACAGACTTATCAAGGTGCCACCAGGTTTTAGAGAAGGTAGATAGGCACGTTTGAAAGATTCTGCAAGTTTTCATGGATTGGAAGGTCTGGATTGGCTTTGATGCAGTAAAACTCTCTCTGCATTCTTGACTTCTGGTGCACATCAGTGGGTGGCATGTACACTTCCTGATGTTTGGCGGAAGGCAAGAATGCTGAGACCCAGCCTGCAAAGGAAACTGCCTGTGTTGCCTGATAATGCAACGCATGATGCTGCGCATTAATCGTACATTTTTCAAAATCCAATCTCACCCCTCCCCTCCAAATCTTCCCCATCACCCCTTCCCTCCAAAACTTCCCCATCACCCCTTCCCTCAAAAACCTCCCCATCACCCCTCCCCTTCAAAACTTCCCCATCACCCCTCCCCTCCAAATCCACCCCCTTGCCCCTCCCCTCCAAATCTTCCCCATCACCCATCTCTTTCAAATATTCCCCCTTGCCCCTCCCCTCCAAATATTCCCCATTACCCATCCATTTCAAATCTTCCCCATTGCCCCTTCCCTCCTAAACTCCCCCCACACCCCTCCCCTCCTAGACTCTCCCTCACTCCTCCCCTCCTAGACTCCCCTCTCACCCCTCCTCAAAGCGTCCTCCCCGCTTCTTCCCCCTTCCAACTTTCACCTTCATCTCCCTCAACCTTCTGCCTCACTCTCCCCCTCCTCAAATAACACCTCACTGTTCCTCACCCAATCACCATCAAACCTTTTGTCCGCCCCATTCTTCCCTTTCTCCAAGCTATTCTGAAATCTCTGACACACCTTCAACAACTCTCCCTACCTCTTCCTCCTCTTCCACATCTTACCCTACCGCTCCCCCCCCCCCCCCCCCACCCCCTGTTCTGTATCAGATGCTCCCCCTTCCTCTTCTTTAACAGTATGGACCTCAAACATCTGGGGCCTTCGCTCAAACTTGACTGATCTCTCCATACAGGTTGCTTCTGACAAACCAGACGTGATCTGCTTAACAGAAACTTTCCTCCTTCATGATGTCTCTGATGCCTTGGTATCTCTCCCAGGTTACTCCCTCCTCCGGTATGATAGACCTGAGCCTCGTCCTGGAGGTGGGGTTGCTATCTTTATTGAAAAAAACTCTCTTTCTCACTCGCCCTGCACTGCCCTCTCTCCACCTCACCCCCAGGAATACCTTTGGCTATGGCTTCCCCTTCGCTCCCACCTTTTGTTCATATGTGTGTTGTACCGTCCACCAAGCAGTGATGACTCCATCTACATCTCGCTGTCTGATAATATGGACCAACTTCTATCTACCCATCCCAACTCTCTCTTCCTCATATGTGGTGATTTCAATTGTCACCATGCCAGTTGGCTGGGTGTGGGTACCTCTCTCACCAGCCATGGCTCTTCAGCAAAGGACTTCTGTGACTCACTGGGACTGACACAATCTGTCAATTTCCCGACCCGGATCTCAGTCAACGGAGCATCTTCTCTTCTGGACTTGGTTATGACTAACTTCCCTGAAAATGTCTGCTGCTCTTCTTCTGCTCCAATCGGCTCATCTGATCATGTGCTTGTTAAAGTGGACATCTCTGACCATTCTCAGAGAGCCTCCTCAGCGTCGACGAGTCTGGCATTTCACTCAGGCCAACTGGCACGGTCTTCAAGCAGCCATCAATCATCTGGACTGGTCTCCCATCTCTACCGCCTACCACATCAACTCATCCTGAGAATTCTTCCAAAGTAAATTGCTCTCTCTCATGCACAGATTTATCCCATCTCGTCTTCAGTTGTCATACCCTTCCTCCCGTCCATGGTACACGAAATCTTGTGGTGAGGCTATTGCCCAGAAACAACTTGCTTTCGTCTCCTGGAAAGCAAATCCAACGGAAGGAAATCTCATTTCCTTTCACAAAGCCCGAAACAAGTGTGTGTCCACCCTCAGGAGAGCCAGTAAACAATATCTCTCCGTTCTCAGGACAGAACTCTCTTATCTGTCTCCCTCTTCCAAATCCTGGTGGCGTCTGGTCAAATCTGTTTCTGGTGTTTGTTCCCCCTCCATCCCCTCCTTCACCTTAAACAGCCACACGGCTGACTCCGCACGTGAAAAAGCTGAATGCCTCAACTCTGTGTTTGCCTCTAAATCTTGTGTCCAAAACCCATCCCTCTCTGTACCCACCGTACCCAGTCGTACCCAGCTGCTCCTGGATTCTGTGTCCTTTCCTCCTGACAAGGTGGAAAAGTTTCTGTCAACACTCGACTCTGATTCTGCAACTGGACCTGACGGCATCAGCCCACGGGTCCTAAAATCCTGTTCTTCTGCTCTTTCACTCCCTCTCTCTGTTCTCTTCACCCTCTCTTTTGCTCAAGGTCATCTGCCATCTGCTTGGAAATCTGCCAACATCACCGCTTTGCACAAAAAAGGTGCAAAAACAGATCCCAGCAACTACAGACCAATCAGCCTTCTCCCAATTATCAGCAAAGTAATGGAATCCATCATTGCTTCAGATATGAAATCTTTCCTCTTCTCCAATGGCTTGATCTCTGATCATCAATTTGGTTTCAGACCTGGTCACTCTACTCTGGACATGCTGCTTCTGCTTTCTCAACAATGGAAGGAGGTCCTCAATGCCAAACAGGAAATTAGAGCTGTCTCCCTTGACATATCACGTGCCTTCGATACGGTCTGGCACCCCGCTCTGCTCACCAAACTCTCCTCTTTTGGTATCCATGGAAATCTCCACGCATGGCTGGCGGACTTCCTCTCTAGTCGTAGTCAACATGTGGCCCTGAATGGGTTTCTCTCATCTCCTCTTCCTGTTCAGGCTGGAGTTCCCCAAGGCAGTGTTCTGGGCCCTGTCCTTTTTCTGGTCTTCATCAATGATCTCTCTGACTCTCTTGAAAATCCTCTCTATCTCTTTGCTGATGACTCTACTCTCTGTCGCTCCATTCTTCATCCCTCAGATCGGCAGTCTGCAGCCTCCTCGCTCTCTGCAGACCTGGACAAAATGACAGACTGGGCAAACAAGTGGAACATGTCTTTCAATCCTGACAAATCTCACACTCTTACGATGTCTCTCCAAAAAGACCGACTGGACAACCCTCCCATCCACTTTCTGAATAATCCTCTCCAAGAAGTTCTGTCACTCAAGCTTTTGGTTCTCACGATCTGCCATGATCTTTCCTGGGAAAACCACATTTCAAATCTGGCCTCCAAAGCCAGTCGCCGACTGGGCATCCTCCGTCGTGCGAAGTCCTTCCTTGGCACACCTGAGCTCCTCACCACATACAAGGCTTTCATCCGCAGCTCAATGGAATACTGCTCTCCCCTCTGGGCTGGTGCTCCTGCCTCACACCTAGCTCGTTTCAACACGCTGTTGAAACCAAAGCATTCAGAATCATTGGAATCTCCCGCGATGAAGCTAACTCCAAGGGCCTCTCACTCACTCACCGCAGGCAGGTTGGTGGTCTTTCCGTCTTCTACCGACTCCTGTCTGGCCTTGCCCCCCAGCTCTCTCTGGGCTCTGTCCCACAAATATTCCTACAGGTCGCACAAGATCTGCCTGCAACCCTCTTATGGTTAAACTGCCAAAATCAAGACTCTCTGCTCACCTTCACTCCTTCATTCCTCTTTTCGCCCGCCTCTGGAACAAACTCCCTCACTCTCTTCAATCCCACTCCACCCTCCAGGTCTTTAAAACAGCTGTTCACCACCATCTCTTATCTTCCCCCATCGAAAACCTTGATCTTTTCTACCCCCGCTAATTTCACCCCAATTCCACTTTTTTGAAATACCAACTTCTGTCCTGGAAGTCCTTGGTGTCCTTGTGTTTTATACTTCTCCCACCCCCACCGATTCAGTATACAAAAACAAACTATAAAAAAAATTTGTAAGTATTACTTTATCAGGTCGCACAGAGTAAATGTTCGATGGCTAGCTGATATCCATGCTGCGTGCTTGGAGTGGGGTGCTCAGTCCAGCGGTCTCCTTGGAAGGTGGGGGTGGAGGGAGGAGGGGGAGGAGATGTGCTAGGCTGTGCATGGTAGGGGTTGATTCCGGTAGTTGCCCTGCCTGCCCGTTGGTGGGGGCGAGCATGTGCTAGACGAGGTGGTCTCCCTGGCAGGGTGGGGTCTGGGCTGGGCCCAGCGGTCTCCTTGACGTGCCTGGTGGGGGCTGGGTCTGGCATTTGCCTTGGCACTGGTGGGGCCGGGACTGGCAATCTCTCTGACGGGGGAGGGGGCCGGGCCGAGAGGACGCCCTGGTGGGTGAGGTGGGCTGGCTGGGCAGTCTCCTTTCTTCTGGGGTGGGGATGGTGCTTGCCCCGTCTTTCGGGGGAAGGGGCGAGCCCAGGGGCCACCCTGCTTTGCTGCAGCTGCTCTATTCCACCCAAGCCCGTGAGTAGCAAGGAGAAGTTGACATTTTGGCCGTTAGCCCTTTATCCAAGCAAAAGAGGGTTGCCAGGTGGGCAGTGGTGGCAGCCCTTTTGTTTTGATGAAGGGTTTACACCGAAATGTCAGTTTCTCCTCGTTTGCCATGGAGGTTATTAGTCCCCTACCGGTGTACACCGGAGGGGACGATAGGTTTGCACTCCGTCCCTCCGTCTGTCAGTCTGTCAGTCCATCACGCAAAGAACAGTTTTCCGGACTTTTTTCCTAAACTCTTAATGCTAATGATTTCAAACTTAGTACAGGGTTTCCTCATGATAAGTTACAGATGAAGTTCGAACTTCATGACGTTTCGCTCATTTTTGACAAAGTTATGGCACTTTGAACTTTGGTAATTTCCCCAACAGTTTTCCGGACGACAGACTGCCGGTAGGGGACATGTATTGCAGCGCAATACTCAGAATGCTTGTTATATCTCGATCAACTTCCTGTTGATTTCATCTATTGTTCTACCTGTCCGCCGATGCAGATGGACACTAGCCTTCATGAGCAAGACTGGTTTTCTGTATTTACTGCCTATGTGGTAATTGAACATATTGTTGCGGATCTCAGCGCTGGCCTTTCCCCTTACCAAGGGGGGATTAGTCCCCTTGTCTTTGACTAGCCGACGGGACCCGGGACCTATGACGTCCTTCCCGGACAGCGTTAGATAGGGTATTAGGACTATGAATTCGCTATTACCTAAGTACTAACGCTGACCGGAAACGAGGAAATAAGCCCCGCCCGAATCACGGGTGTTAGTGGAAACGCCGAGCGGTAGCGACCCGTGACCCGAGCTGTTAGCAATGACTACCCCGATCCAAGCGATTCGTAATCATGCAACGCTTACCCAATGATGGAAATGACTGAAACGGTCGAATTTGGAAGAAAGGAATAACACGATTTATTTACACTTTGTACAATGAGAAGAAACAGAAAACACAGTGCAGCCTTATACAGTCTTAACTTATCCCTGGACAAACGGGCCCGTCACACTCTCAGACACACTCACACGGGGTTGCAGACGAACAGGTCGATGGTCCAGGAATGGCGTCCAGGCAGCCCTTCCTCCGGTCCCCAACTCGCACCGCGAAGCAGATGAACCGGACGGCAGGAGCTCTCCGCATGTCGTTTGGCGCGTGCGGGATTATCACAGGGCAACGGTAGGCTGGCTTTGGCGGTTACACTCGCGGCTCAGCCGCGCACGTAATAAGCGGACAGTTCGATACGCGCTTCTTAATGCGTTTCTCACTTAATGCCCCAAAACTGTCATGCGCATGCCGGTCCTCTCAGTGCTGTTACCACGCGACTGCTCCTGATCAGTTCTCTCAATGGCTTCGCGCTTGGCTCCCGTCCTCATTAAGTCCTTTGTAAGCAAGCTCTCTCCAATAAGTCCTCACGAGTCCTCGACAGTCCTCATATATTTTCCTCCTGGCCAGTCCTCTGTAAGCGCCTTTCCCTTCCCATCTGAGGTGGGGGGCCTCGCGCCAAGTGTTTTATTGCCACGCCCTTGGAACTCTCTGGAACTCACCAGACGTTTCTTGCCACACCCTATCAAGCCATGCCCAACGAGCTCTGGTTGGTTGTTGCCCTTACCGTCATCGCCTTCTGACGCGCTGCTCGTCGCGGCCACACCCCGACCCCGCGCTCCTCCCTCTTTCCAGGCCTACATCGTGTCATTTGACTAGTTTGAGCGAGCAAAAGGCAGCTAACGCTGCTGGCGGCCAAAGCTTAACAAACGACGTGGATTAGCCGAATGGGGCGTGGGATCGAGTTTGCCCATTGGTGGAATTGAAGGGCGGCTGCAAAATGAAAGGACCTAAGCTTATTTCATTACACAACACAGATGTTACTAGTGGAATGGCCTACTCTTACACATACTATGACATAACTAATTCTAATGGGCCTACGTGTTGCTTGTGGACTAACTATGGGGGGCAAACCTTTAACCTTTAATGATGTTATATATATATATATACATTATACAATTCTCAAAACCTCAACACTGCCTCCCTCCTTCGCCAGGCTCGTGCCCGAGCCGAACCCACACAAGTGAGAACGACCGGTTTTGAGCAAGGGTCAGGACTACTTTTTAATTCCGTGTGACACTTAGGTGTGGTTTCCCTCTACATTTAATCTAACACCCTGTGTGTGACAGTTTTACAACACTAGATATGTCCCACCTACTGCGTTGTGTACTAACTAACAGATTCACACCCACGGCTAACCGAATTACGGAAAGAATTCTCAAACTATGCATAAAGCCGGTGGGGAGCATGTTATTTACAAGACTAACCCTAATTATTTACAGTTCTATAACCCAGGACCTGTTCTTTTGTGGGAAAGAATTTTTGGAGAGAGAACACAGAATGCACTGCACCAATACACCATAATAAATGCACCAAACTGCACGATCATGCACAATCATAAAAAAATGCACAACAAATGTCAATAATAAATGGCACATTTGCTGCTTGGCTGCTGCTTGGCTGCTGGGCTGCTGCGTCTTGCGTCTTGCGTCTTGTTGCTTCGTCTTCGGTGTGCCATAATTAAACTTGAGATCTTCCTTCCTGACACACCGGAATAAATAAAAAGTGCACAAACCGTGTCCGTTTTTTATTTGCAGGGCCATCTTATGGTCCATCTGCGTGACTTTGATGCCACTTAAAACCAGTGGTCCGCAAGGCAAGATAACGCTTGCAGCAATTGTCGGCTCAGCAAAGGTGCCAGGCCACAGAACGTGTAGTCCATAGGTGCACTGGTGCAGCACGAGGTAGCAGAGTGCAGCTGCACAGTGTAGCAACGCTCCGCAGCACAGCTCAGTGTTCCTGCACACTCCCCTCAACAAAGAAAATGGGTCCATGGGTGGGGAGGAAAGACAAAGCAGAGGGTTAGCGGAGGAAAGGGCGCAAGGGTACACGTCAACACAAGGCTTCACTTCCGCTTCCGGTCCGGTCCGGAGAGGATGCTGGCGTCGCTTGCTCGCCGCTTCTCCGACTAGGCCATTGTCCGTAGCGTGCTTTGCTGGTGGTCGTGGCGGATTTTTGGCCATTGACTCTGCCCTCTGCATGGTCCCGACTCTGCTCCTAGCTCCGCCTGCCCGGCTCCTTCGCTGTTTCCCGTGGGTTGTGGCCATTGTTTGCAGCGGCGGTGGTGACGGTTTGCCGCCGTGATCTTGATGAGCGGCAGCGGTCGTTTGCCGCTGCATTTGCCGCTTTGCCTCCTCAACCTTGGCCTCGTGCTCGTCTCTTCGCTCTTGTCTGCCCTCTGCTCGGTCCCGGCTCTGCTCCTGGCTTCACCTGCCTGGCTCCTTCGCTGTTTCCTCGGGCCCGCTCCCGTGGGTTGTGCCCATTGTTTCACCTCCTCAACCTTGGCCTCGTACTCGTCCCTTCGCTCCTGCCTGGCATGGCTCTGCGGTACTCCGCCGCAAGGCTTCTTCTGCTTAATACCCGCTCCACCCCATCATGCATCTCTGCAATCAAATCAAATGGACTCCTCAGACGACCCAGGTACATTCACCGTGGCTCCGGTCGTAAGTTTGTTTATTTACAATCAGGTCACTCCATCCCCGTCCTCTGGTCGGCTCAACGCACTCCCACTCATCGTCCCAGCGCACCTGGTCACAGCAACGCACGCAATCGCACCTCCTGTCTGCGAACCCTGGCCAAATCACCTGGGTTCATCCCCGCCGTACAAAACAACATCAAGCTCACCCTGTTCAATACCCGGTCCCTCAACAACAAATGCCTCATCCTGAACGACTACATCCTGGAAAATAAACTGGACTTTCTCTGTCTCACCGAAACCTGGCAACAACCTCTGGACTACTTCGCACTCAACCTCACCACACCAAATGGATATTCTTACATCAATATACCACGCTCGGAGGGCCGAGGTGGTGGAATTGCCGTTATCCACCGACAAGACATCAGGACCAGCCTCATCTCCAGCGCATCTGCTCCATCCTTTGAACACCTGGCTTTTAATCTCTCTGATCACACACAGTCAGTCATGGCTGTCGTCTACCGCCCTCCCAAACCACACCCATCATTCCTGTCTGACTTCTCATACTTTCTGACCCAGCTATGTTCCCTCTCCCCCTCAATCCTCCTCCTCGGTGATTTCAATATCCACATGGACTCCACTGACTCCACTGACTCCACGATAACCACTGACTTCACTGATTTACTCACCTGCTTTAACCTCACTCAATATGTCAACTTTCCTACCCAATAACCATGGTCACATTCTGGACATTGTCTGCTCTACTGGATTAATTTTGCACCATCTCTCTGGCTCCGACCTCACCCTCTCTGACCACTTAGCCATCACTATGACCATCAACATCTCCACCCCAGCACCAAGGCATTATCGCACTATCAGCTTCCGTAAGCTAAACGCTCTTTCACCTACCTCATTCTCATCCACCCTCTCTGAAAAAATGTCCACTTCTCCCTTCGTTGACCTCCACACCCCTTCTGACCTCACTGACTACTACAACCACACTCTCTCCTCCTGCCTTGACCAACTTGCACCTATAAAAACCAAAACAGTTTCTTTCACCCATTCTGCTCCCTGGTTTACCCCTGAACTCCGCCTGATGAAAACTCGTGCTCGCCAACTTGAAAGACTCCGCAATAAAACAGGTCTCACAGTTCACTCCCAAGCCTACAAGGACCACCAACAACACTACAAAGATGCCCTCTCCCGCGCCCGCTCCGCCTACTACTCTCAAATTATCCACTCTGGCTCCAGAAACCCAAAAGCACTCTTCTCTACAATAAACAAACTCCTCAGCCCCCTGAACACCACTACCCAGTCATTCACAGTAGACAACTGCATCTCCTTCCTTTCATTCTTCCAACGCAAAATTGAAAACATCTACAACAGCTTGACCACCGCCGCACCCGCTCCCCCTCAAACCACCTGCCCCCCCTTATCCTGCCATCCCCTGTCTCAATTCTCCCCAGTCTCCCCTACTGACCTCTCTGAACTCCTCATAGGAATGAAAACTGCCACCTGCACTCTTGACCCCATCCCCTCCAGCTTTGTCAAGGCCTCCCTTCCTGCGCTCTCTCTCCACTTATCATTGCAACAATAAACTCCTCCCTGTCTACAGGCATCGTCCCACCATCCCTCAAAATTGCTGCTGTTACCCCCATTCTGAAAAAACCTGGACTAAACCCTGACACCCTAAACAACTTCAGACCCATCTCCAACCTACCCTTTCTGTCGAAAGTTTTGGAACGCGCTGTTGCCACTCAACTCAAACATCACCTCTCTGCCAATAACCTGTATGAAACATTCCAATCCGGATTCCGCTCCAACCACAGTACTGAAACTGCTCTCCTCAAAATCACCAACGACCTTCTCCTCTCCTCTGACGCTGGCAACCTCAACATTCTCATCCTCCTCGACCTCAGCGCCGCCTTTGACACCATCGATCACACCATCCTCCTCACCCGACTTGAAACCACCTTTAACGTTACCGGCACTGCCCTCTCATGGATTAAATCATACCTCTCTGACAGACGCCAGTTCATCTCCATCAATAACTGCAAATCCCCCACTGCTCTTCTCCCCCAAGGTGTCCCCCAAGGTTCAGTTCTTGCCCCCCTCCTCTTCATCCTTTACCTGTCCCCCCTCGGTCACTTAATCCGCCGTCATGGTCTCCAATTCCACTGCTTCGCTGATGACATCCAGCTTTTCATCTCCACCAAGTCCATCTCCACCGCCACACACTCTATCCTGACAAACTGCATCACTGAAATAAAATCCTGGCTTCAAATCAACTTCCTCAAACTTAACTGTGATAAATCTGAAATAATCATCATTGGCCCAAAAACGCTCATAAAATCCACCCATAACTTTGCCCTCAACATCGACGGTATCCCAGTGTCCACCTCCCCTCACATCCGGAATCTTGGCATCATCTTTGACCAAACCCTCTCCTACGACAAATACACTAAACAGGTCACAAAGACGGCCTTCTTTCACCTGAAAAACATCGCCCGTCTCCGTCCATCCCTCTCCTCCATGGCTGCAGAAACCCTCATCCACGCCTTCATCACCTCCCGTCTGGACTACTGCAATAGCCTCCTCTATGGTTCACCCTCAACAATCACCAATAAACTCCAATACATTCAGAACTCCGCTGCCCGTCTACTCACCCATTCCCGGACCCGTGACCACATCACCCCCGTCCTTTACAAGCTTCACTGGCTCCCCATCTCCCAGAGAATCCAGTACAAATCCTCCTCTTGACCTACAAAGCCCTCCATAACCTGGCCCCATCCTACCTGGCTGACCTCCTCTCCAGACACACTCCCACCCGCAACCTCCGCTCTGCTGGTACCAACCTCCTGACCCCCCCACCCCCATCCGGACCAAATTCAGATCCTGGGGGGACAGGGCCTTCTCCATCGCTGCTCCCACCCTCTGGAACTCACTACCTCACACCATCAGAGACTCCTCCTCACTCACCACATTCAAAACATCACTCAAGACCCACCTGTTCAACACTGCATTCAACATTTAACCCACAGCATTTAACCCCTGACTATCACTTCTCCTTCTCCCTCCTTTTTGCTTTAAATATTTCCCTATTGATTTTTGTCTTTTGCAATTGTTTTTATGTTTTGCTATGCATTATGTTTTGCACTCTGTCAAAGCGTCTTTGGGCTTCCTGAAAAGCGCTATATAAAATAAATGCATTATTATTATTATTATTATTAAGGCAATGCAACATGAGGAGCACGGGAGAGCGAGCGGAGAAAGCTCGTCCCTAACCGTTTGTCACCCCCCATGTCAGCCTACACTACCCTTGCCCTTCCCTATATTTACACTTTACAATTTCGTCGCTACGTGTTGTCTTTTCTATCCCCCCTCTACTCCGAATTCGTCGTCCAATCCCTCCCAAGAAGGAAGAGATGGAATATCACACAATGTCAAACTTACGTCATGATGCGTCTTACATTCCAAATAGTTCACAAAAACCGGTGTGGAGTCCTGTCACCTTGGTGAGTGGATGCGGATGGTGCGAAGAGACTTCTTATCCTAACTATACTCCAATGACATTAACTCTTAAACTACCCGGGGTCTTGCCCTGCCAATTCAATTGGCCTCTTTACACTATGCGGTTCTAAAAACCAATTCCCATTGACCCACCCTGTGGTGCCCTACCAAATTTGGGTTCTCACTCCCCCATTTTTTCAATACTGTGCTTTCGCACAATTTCGGGGCTGGGTCGTGTGGCTCTACCAGCAGGTCTACCTACCTGCGCACCTCCGCCACTGAAGTCGCCACCCAAGCTTGCCTAGCTCCTTGCGACTACCCTAACTCGGGGAAGGCCCCTCCTGTCTCTCTCACCCCGCTGATGCCCTCTCTGGCATTGGGCTACCCGGGTCCTCTCCTAGGATCCTCGGGCCCCACTGAACACTACTCTGACTCTAACTGGCTCCCAGAGCCTACCTGCGGCCTCACCTGGCCGACAGACTACCAGTGGCGGAGTGCCCGAATAACCATACTCACCAATTAAGCCCATACGCCCAGCCATTTCCACTCACTCATGCACCCATCAAAGCAACACCTTGCTACTACCTGCACCACATATGTCAATATCCAAACAATTTACCTAAACCCTCTACCTAACTTTAAACTACCCTCCCTGGGTATTCGTGAAGGGGTCCATCCTCCCCCCATCCACTCCTTCACACCATGCACTCCACACCACTCATTCCACACCACTTACTCCCACGAAGCATTCCACACACCTGTTCTCCACTTGCACACCATGCAAGCCCATTCACTCAACACAATGACACTTGTCCTCAATACTCCATTTTTATACACTTTCTCTGGTCATCCCCGACCAATGCCTCATTTGCTCAAGCCCAAGCACACGGTGGTTCCCATTCAATTCCTCATTTGCTCAAGCCCAAGATGCACCCACAATTTCTCCATACTACTACACACACACAGCATCATCTAACTAACTACTTCCCTCTAATACTCGTGCTTCCCGTCTTCCCTTACACTAAGCACTTCCCCCGTCATTATCATCTATCGAATCTGACTACGTCCCCTCTACCGGTACAAAAGTCACTACTTAAATCTTGTCATCTACTGTCATCTCTAAATCCCTAACAATATCCTAGCCCGCCCTCGGCTAGTTGTCCCCCGTCGCTCAGCGGAGCGAAAGGGGGACTATGGCTTTCCCCTCCGTCGGTGTGTCCGTCCGTCCGTCCGTCCGTGCGTGCGGGCGGGCGTGCGTGCGGCGTGCGTAAGCGAAGGACCGCATTCAAATTTCGTGTGTGGGTGCAACCCACGTCAAAATCCAAGATGGCCGCCGCCATGTATGTCTGATCCATGTATGTCTGAACCTTGTAACCTGCATATCTTGAAAAATAAGCGAAGTACCAACTTCTAATCTGGTGTGTGGGTGTATCTAGGCATAAGGAAGAACGCTATTGAAAATTGGGTCGCCACGTCAAAATCCAAGATGGCCGCCGCCATGTATGTCTGAACCTTGTGAGATGAATATCTTGAAAAATAAGCGAAGTACCAACTTCTAATTTGGCGTGTGGGTGTATCTCGTCATAAGGAAGAACGCTATTGAAAATTGGGTCGCCACGTCAAAATCCAAGATGGCCGCCACCATATATATGTCTGAAACTTGAGCAAAATATCTCGAAAAATAAGCGAAGTACCAACGTCTAATCTGGTGTGTGGGTGTATCTAGGCATAAGGAAGAACGCTATTGAAAATTGGGTCGCCACGTCAAAATCCAAGATGGCCGCCGCCATGTATGTCTGAACCTTGTGAGATGAATATCTTGAAAAATAAGCGAAGTACCAACTTCTAATTTGGCGTGTGGGTGTATCTCGGCATAAGGACGAAGGCTATTGAAAATTGGGTCGCCACGTCAAAATACAAGATGGCCGCCACCATATATATGTCTGAAACTTGTGAGATGAATATCTTGAAAAATAAGCAAAGTACCAACTTCTAATTTGTTGTGTGGGTGCATCTCGGCATAAGGAAGAAGGCTATTGAAAATTGGGTCGCCACGTCAAAATCCAAGATGGCCGCCACCATATATATATATGTCTGAACCTTGTGAGCGAAATATCTTGAAAAATAAGCGAAGTACCAACTTCTAATCTGGTGTGTGGGTGTATCTAGGCACAAGCAAGAATGCTGTTTAAAATTGGGTCGCCACGTCAAAATCCAAGATGGCCGCCGCCATGTATATGTCTGATGCCATGTATGTCTGAACCTTGTAACCTGCATATCTTGAAAAATAAGCGAAGTACCAACTTCTAATCTGGTGTGTGGGTGTATCTAGGCATAAGGAAGAACGCTACTGAAAATTGGGTCGCCACGTCAAAATCCAAGATGGCCGCCACCATATATATGTCTGACCCTTGTGAGCGAAATATCTTGAAAAATAAGCGAAGTACCAACTTCTAATCTGGTGTGTGGGTGTATCTAGGCATAAGGAAGAATGCTATTGAAAATTGGGTCGCCATGTCAAAATCCAAGATGGCCGCCGCCATGTATGTCCGAACCTTGTGAGATGAATATCTTGAAAAATAAGCGTAGTACCAACTTCTAATTTGGTGTGTGGGTGTATCTCGCCAAAAGGAAGAACGCTATTGAAAATTGGGTTGCCACGTCAAAATTCAAGATGGCCGCCACCATATATATGTCTGAACCTTGTGAGCGAAATATCTCGAAAAATAAGCGAAGTACCAACTTCTAATCTGGTGTGTGGGTGTATCTCGGCACACGGAAGAATGCTGTTTAAAATTTGGTCGCCACGTCAAAATCCAAGATGGCCGCCGCCATGTATGTCTGAATCTTGTGAGAAGAATATCTTGAAAGATAAGTGAAGTACCAACTTCTAATTTGGTGTGTGGGTGTATCTTGGCATAAGGAAGACCGCTATTGTAAAGTGGGTCACCACGTCAAAATCCAGGACGGCCGCCACCATATATATGTCTGAACCTTGTGAGCGAAATATCTTGAAAAATAAGCGAAGTACCTTCTGGTGTGTGGGCGTATCTAGGCATAAGGAAGAACGCTATTGAAAATTGGGTTGCCACGTCAAAATCCAAGATGGCCGCCTCCATGTTTGTCTGACCCTTGTGAGCGAAATATCATATCATAGCATGTTTTCTGCGTGTTCCACTTTGTCAACTCACATCACTTCCCCGACGGGGGACCTAGGCGTAACGCTTGTTTTCACTGCCATCCCCATAATCTAAAGCTCATGTGCCCCCCAAAAAATACAATGTGAGGGATGGTAGATCTGCCACCCCTCTACACCGTATACCATTCGCCATCACTACTGCCATTCGTCCACTATACTCGAACCTCTCGGTGCGGGAATACATTTCCATCACAGCTCGGCTTCGAAAAGCCGGGCAATGCATGCGGGTGGTTGGTCTACTGTTGGTTGGGTCCGTCCGTCATTTTCGATTCTGGGGAGGAGGCATACTTGGGCCGAGGTTCCAGGCGCCATCCCTGCGCGGAGCCTTTCGGTCTCCAGCACGATGGCCCAACCTCCCCCGGTCGGAGCACCGCGCCCGCCAGGGGGCGAAGGTCCGACCTCGCCTTCCTCCCCTCAAACCGTGCCTTTCGCCGCTACGACGCGGCACCGACCATACAGGGCGGGGCCCGGCACGAATCGTGCACGGCGCTCCTTGCGAGACCGCCACGGCAACAATCCCCACCGGTCCCCGCAGCACACAAAGCGCACCACGCCCCGAGAGCTCGCGTCGGCTATACGTCGGCCTAAACGCTGCCCCGGTCTACGTCGATGCCCGAGTCGCATTCTCACATCCACACGCGACCCGCTCCTCACTCGTACACCGAAGCGCTCCAGCGCCTCCCATACACCCCCTGCATTCCGTTGCAGCACTCTCCCGTGCACACTCTTCTCTTGCACACTCAGGTGCACACCACTCAGGCGCACTCACGCCACTCACACACCATTATTACACATCCTCACGCACATCCTGGCGCACTCATTCTACTCTCACACTCTCACACATGGCATTGCACACCCTCGCGTACACTCTCCCGTTACGTACTCCGTAACACCCATGGGTGTGCACTCCTGCACACACCCAATCAGCGCACACTTACCCACGGGTGTGCAATCTCCTGCTGCACACCCAATCACGCGCTCTGTTGTGCACTCCCGCACACTCTCTTCAGCCATCTCACACTCTGGGTCACACACCTCACACATACACTCCGTTGTGCATTCACTCTCACTCTCGGTTTCACACTCGCGCTCCGGCGTCGTTCGCACACGCGCGTCATTCACTTTCACACCTCGCACCACGGACCTTCCACGAGCGCCTGGGTGACGTCGCGATCCCAAGCGTGCGAAAAATCTTTTCGCGCCAAACACTTTCGTGCCATACATTTTCGTGCCATACACGCTCCTACTCACCTTCGGGATTCTCTTCTCCTCCAACCGCACCTGCAAATCTTTATTGGGATTAGGCAGCATGACATCACAATGCGAACACGGACTTTGTGCAAATTCCATCTTTTCCTCCGACGATACATTTACTCTTTCTCGCGTCGGCTATACGCGTCGGCAATTTCCACTATAATTTCTTTTTCTTTTTCTACCCCAACGACTGCCGGCGCGCTTAAAATTTTCTCTTCTAATTCGGCGGCCGTCGGCTTTTCCATACCCCGTGTCGCGATTTATACCCCGGTCAACTTGACTGCGCTCTGCCCAAGCTCGCTCTTCCCGCGTTTCTCACACCGTGCTACCCCGTCGCGTACCAATGCGACTTCCTCGCTCAACATGCGATCAATGTCCTCCCCCATTTCTTTTATGTCCTTCTTTGATTCTGCCATCATTTTTTCCACTTCACACCTGGACTTTTTTTATTTCGCCCCTCATTTCCTCTATTTGATTAGTCATTTGAGCACCCATTTTGTTAATTTCCCCAGTGGACTTGTTTCCCTGGGCACACATTTTGTTCTCTTCATCCCACTTGGTCAAAAATGTCATCATTTGTGCCATAAAAAGGTCCATATCCATTGGTGCTGCGGGCTCGGCTCTCGCCGCCACGTGCGAGGTGCCGCCATTTTCTTCCCCTGCTACCGACCCTTCATCAATGTTCTCCTCTTCTTCCCGGGGGTCCTGGGTTATCGAATCTCTCTCCTCATCTACCTCATCATTTACCCCCACCGGCATTCGACCGTCTTGGTTATCCATGGCACGATTTTTAATTTGGATAAATAAATTTTAAAAAACACCTTTAGAGGCCATTTTTCCCCGCAAAGCGGGCGTTGGCCTTTTTCGGGGACCGTGGTTGTTGTTGTTTTTTGGTCCCCTTTTTGAAGCAATGTTTTACGGCCGGATGCCCTTCCGGACGCCAACCCTTTTTGTCGCCTTTTTACGACAAGCAGGGAATTACCAGTGAACTGGTACTCAATTAGCCGACCTCGGAAGGATGACAGGCTGAGTCAACCCCCCTGGCGTTAATTCAGCAATCGACCGGGATTCGAACCCAGGATCCTAGGATCCTGAGCTGGCACCCTAGCCGCTAGCCCAACACCAGGATGTTATATTAAATTTCAGCCGCTCGTAATTTTGAGTGCGTTAGGCGCACTTCGGGTCAAATTCCACTCCCCTGACACCAATTGTTGTGGATCTCAGTGCCGGCCTTCCCCTTACCAAGGGGGGATTAGTCCCCTTGTCTTTGACTAGCCGATGGGACCCGGGACCTATGACGTCCTTCCCGGACAGCGTTAGATCGGGTATTAGGACTATGAATTCGCTATTACCTAAGTACGAACGCTGACCGGAAACGAGGAAATAAGCCCCGCCCGAATCACGGGTGTTAGTGGAAACGCCGAGCGGTAGCGACCCGTGACCCGAGCCGTTAGCAATGACTAACCCGATCCAAGCGGTTCGTAATCGTGCCACGCTTACCCAATGATGGAAATGACTGAAACGGTCGAATTTGGGAGAAAGGAATAACACGATTTATTTACACTTTGTACAATGAGAAGAAACAGAAAACGCAAGTGCAGCCTTATACAGTCTTAACTTATCCCTGGACAAACGCGCCCGCCACACTCTCAGACACACTCACACGGGGTTGCAGACGAACAGGCCGATGGTCCAGGAATGGCGTCCAGGCAGCCCTTCCTCCGGTCCCCAACTCGCACCGCGAAGCAGATGAACCAGACGGCAGGAGCTCTCCGGTGTCGTTTGGCGCATGCGGGATTATCACAGGGCAACGGTAGGCTGGCTTTGGCGGTTACACTCGCGGCTCAGCCGCGCACGTAATAAGCGGACAGTTCGATACGCGCTTCTTAATGCGTTTCTCACTTAATGCCCCGAAACTGTCATGCGCACGCCGGTCCTCTCAGTGCTGTTACCACGCGAGTGCTCCGGATCAGTTCTCTCAATGGCTTCTCGCTTGGTTCGCGCTTGGCTCCCATCCTCATCAAGTCCTTTGTAAGCAAGCTCTCTCCAATAAGTCCTCACGAGTCCTCGCCAGTCCTCATATATTTTCCTCCTGGCCAGTCCTCTGTAAGCGCCTCTCCCTTCCTATCTGAGGTGGGGGGCCTCGTGCCAAGGGTTTTATTGCCACGCCCTTGGAACTCTCTGGAACTCACCAGACGTTTCTTGCCACGCCCTCTCAAGCCATGCCCAACGAGCTCTGGTTGGTTGTTGCCCTTACCGTCACCACCTTCTGACGCGCTGCTCGTCGCGGCCACACCCCGACCCCGCGCTCCTCCCTCTTTCCAGGCCTACCTCGTGTCATTTGACTAGTTTGGGTGAGCAAAAGGCAGCTAACGCTGCTGGCGGCCAAAGCTTAACAAACGACGTGGATTAGCCGAATGGGGCGCGGGATCGAGTTTGCCCATTGGTGGAATTGAAGGGCGGCTGCAAAATGAAAGGACCTAAGCTTATTTCTTTGCACAACGCAGATGTTACTCGTGGAATGGCCTACTCTTGCACATACTATGACATAACTAATTCTAATGGGCCTACGTGTTGCTTGTGGACTAACTATGGGGGGCAAACCTTTAACCTTTAATGATGTTATATATATCTATCTATAATTCCAGTAATCTCTGTGTGTGTGTGTGTGTGTGTGTGTGTGTGTGTGTGTGTGTGTGTGTGTGTGTGTGTGTGTGTGTGTGTGTGTGTGTGTGTGTGTGTGTGTGTGTGTGTGTGTGTGTGTGTATGTGTGTATGTCTGTGTGTTTGTCTGTGACCGCTGTTTCTCGACAACCACGGGTCCGATATACTTGAAACTTGCCAGGTATATTGCTGGGGACCCGAGGATGTGCCTTTTCAAGGTTTCATATTAATCGGACAAGTAGTTACCGAGCTATGGCGATTTAGCCGTTCGCCGTTCGCTTTGGCGTTGCGAATGGACCAAACCATTTCATGTAAATAGAGGGGGGGGTTCTGTGGTCGTTACTGGCTTTGCGAATGAACCAAACCATTTCATGTAAATAGAGGGGGGGGTTCTGTGGTCGTTGTGAATGGACCAAACCATTTCATGTAAATAGAGGGGGGGGATTGTCACCGTACTCGCAAGCCGTTCGCTTTGGCTTTGCGAATGGACCAAACCATTTCATGTAAATAGAGGGGGGGGATATAATTTTAGATATATATATAGTACGGGCATGCCCTAGTATATACAATTCTCAAAACCTCAACAATATAAATCATATTTTCTCATGACCTTCTGCATTTCTTTGCCCGATACATTTAAACCATGATTGATGTTTATCCCAGGCCTTGCTTTATTCAAATTGTCAATCCTTTGGCACAGGACTGTATGTCTTTAACCTGTCTGCAGGAATCTCATGCCGATGTTGGTGTTTGTGAGCGGAAGTTTGGCATGGAGAGATCTTCCAATGAAAGCAAAGCTGGAAAAAAACTTCACAGTACAAGTTCTCAGTCTTTGACTCCTCTTGAGCGCCACAAGTCTCAACCACTCACAGGCAAGGGTGCATGATCGGGGAGGAGAGTTGTTGTGGGTTTTGAGTCTGAGAGGGGATGCGCTTGCACGGTGGTTTTCATTTTATCTACAGAATGTTTCGTAACATTTCAAAGGACAAGGGTACATATTTCGTAAAAATTGATCAAAGCCAAAGTGGCGGCGAGACCGAAAAGAATATTCCTGAATTCAAATGTGATTGATACAGCATTTGCAGAGCCCGATATTTGAACTCTTAACCCTGGCTTAAAGCCCATTAGTGAACACCAACCCTAATGTTGCCCAGGTTGGTGGCGATAGCGATTTTACATTCAGGTGCCGGTGTCCTTGTCAGATGATTTGTAACACAATGAGGATTCAAAATTGACCCGCCTGATGAAACTGCGCATTGCTCTTCCCTGGAGCTGCATGACAAACAAGATTATCTTGGGTTTCTGTGTGAGCTCTTCCTGTTATGTTTTTGATTAAAATTTGCATGGGGTGCATGTGCGGAGCTTGACTGTACAATGACCCGTTTATTTATTGTGCTGTCACTGTAAGCAGCGGACACATTGAAGAATTGTAAGCAGTATGTCAATTATAATGACCCGTTTATTTATTGTGCTGTCACTGTAAGCAGCGGACACATTGAAGAATTGTAAGCAGTATGTCAATTATGTTGTGATGAGTTTGTATTTAAAATGATGAGGTTTCTTCGTTGGGGGGGAAAGATCGATGTTGTGTTGAGCACTCAAAAGAAACGTAGATTGGTTTTTATTTATTTATTTTTCAGGCTTTTTGTTTTTAAGTCTTCCCCGCTCCACCCCACATTTTTTTCCGGCTGCACTGCTCCCGGCAACCTCCTCCACAACCCTATTCAACACATTACTCATCGAAGGCGGCACTGCCTGTTGACAATGCTCTCAGCGGGGTGACGCTCGTAGGACAAAGGCTGCGGACGCGGGCTGGTCTCTGCAGATGGCCGAGCGGCTGTTTAGCGCACAGGTGTAAAGAGACGCAGACGAGGTCTTGATGCGTCTGTGTAGGCGGCATCTGGCCCGGCGTTTCAGGCACCGTTTTCCTAAAGTCTTTATCGCCAAGCTCCTAATTGAGAGGGACATTCATCTGTGATTGGTGGGAACCGACCATGGCCTTGAGCTCATCCTTTCAATTCTCATCGAGCCGATCTATACAGAAGATACTGTGTCTTGCCCAAACGCTGCTCTTAAATCTCTTCTGATTAAATGTTGTGAAGTTTAATAGCAAGGATTTTCAAAGAAAGGTAAAGCACGATTGGCCTTTCGAGGGAGAGATGAGCAAAGGTACGGGGGGTCACGGTTCACATGAGAGCTCACCTGATTACCATGGAGAAAGGTCGATGTTTTGTTGAAAGCATTTCATTATTATTATTCTGTGTGCCCACAAGCTCCTTTTGACCAAGCATTCGGCATTTCTGGCCACGTTTCAAGGAATGTATTTTCAAGTATCATCCGTTGTGGTATTCTTGTATATTGTATGAAAATACAATGGTGTCGCATGTAAACCGACTCGTTAAACAAACAGCACCTGCATTGAAATTCCACTTTTTTCACGGAATTTGTAGTGAATATGATGTACATGTTTATTTTAACCTGGTTGTTTTTTTGCGATGAAGTAACTAAGGTTCCTTTACCATCCCTGTTCACCGGCTGTTTCCACTTCACGTGGTAACTCTCCTTCCTTTGCACGTCCTGACTATTGTTGTCACCCTTCAGCTCCTTTCTCTTGCAAATGTTGATTCCCTCGCTCCCTCGTTCCTCTCTCCCGCCCCCCACCCCTAACCTCTCCCCGTATATTCCTTTTTCTCTGGCTACCATCCCACCATTGTTCCGTTGCCTTCTGTCCACTCGCCTAGTACCAATAGATTTGGCTCTATTTTGACCCAAGATTGTCGGTGTAGGATAATGCATGGCAGACACGCGCCCACGCTTAGCGCCGTCACAGCATCTCTGAATGGCCCACTAAGTAGTTATTTTGGCATTCCAAAAACAATATATTTCCTCCTTTTACTTTCTCTCACCTCAAACCGCCAGGAAGTGTGAAACGAATGTGGAAATGGTTCAGCTCATTGATACCTTGTTTGTGTTTTGATTCATTTCCTGAAGTCTGTGCAGTCATAAAGCATTATTTGAATAGCAGCTGCAGTGATTTGAGCGTCTCCAAGTGAATAGTTGTGAAGTGGAGTCGAAACGTTTTGGATTGGAGCAAACCCACTCCTCTCTTCCCCGATAACACCTCCCCCCTCCCCCCCCCCCCCCCCCCCAAAAAAAAATCTCCCCAACTCTCTCAGCCCACTGCTGTGTCACGTACAGTACATTTGTTCTCATAAGCAGTCTTTCAAATATGCAACTCCTTTGCTTTGGCAATGCTTTCACACCCCCACTGACAAATCTCTCAATTGCACTCCCTCCCACTCTGTCCCATTCTCTCTCACTCTCACCCCTCCCACTCTCTCTCTCGCTCTCTCTCACTCTCACTCTCACTCTCTGACTCACCCTCTCAATCTCTTTCTCACTCGCCTCTCTCTCAGTCCCTCCCACTCTCTCTCTCGCTCTCTCTCACTCTCTCTCTCTCTCCCTAGCTGTCTCACTCTCTCTCGCTCTCTCACTCTCCGACTCACCCTCTCATTCACTTTCTCGCTCTCCTTTCTCTCAGTCCCTCCCACTCTCTCTCTCAGTCCCTCCCACTCTCTCCCTCACGCCCTCCCACTCTCTCCCTCACCCTCACTTGCTCTCTCACTCTCTCACACACTCTTGCACTCTCACTCTCTCTTTCTCTCTCACCTCTCTCTCACCTCTCTCTCGCTCACTCTCGCTTTTGCTCTCTCATCTCTCTCTCACTCTCTCTCTGAAAGGACCGTCTGGCAAACCCCCTTTCTACATTCTCAGTAATCCTCTTAAGGAAGTTTAGTCATTCCTTTCCTTCCGCTTCCGGTTCTGCCGGCGAGGTAGTGTTTTTTCAAGCTCTCCACATCATCAAAGTTGAGTATTTTTCCCGTTTGTGTTTTTGTCAAAACTGTACTGTTTATTTTACTGTGTATGTGTCTACTGTGTGTTTATAGTAAGATCTCGGTTGTAAATCGTGCATACCTGTGTGTAATCGTCGTTTTCTTCATGCCACGTTTTCGGACCTGGTCCCTTGAGGCTTCCATGTCTCATCGGCGGCCGTTTGTTGTCTATTTACTTTCGTTCTCTCAAAATCCCTCCACTCCGAAACTCCCCCTCACCCCTCCCCTCCTAAACTCTCCCCCCTCCCCCCCTCCCAAACTCCCCCACCCAAACTTCCCCCTCGCCCCTCCCCTCCTAAATCCGCCCCTCTCCTTCAAATCTCTCCACCCTCCATTTTTCTCAAATTCGCCCCTCGCATCCCTCCTCCTCAAAGCGGCCTCCTCCCCACTTACTATACATTCCAACTCATACCTACATCCCCTCAAACCTTCTTCCTCGCTCTGCTCCCCCTCAAATAACACCTCACTGTGCCTCATCCAATCACCATCAAACCTTTTGTCCTCCTCATCCTTCACTTTCTCCGAGCTCTTCTGAAATCTCCGACACACTATCAATAGTTCTCCCTACTTACTCCTCCTCTTCCTCATCTTACCCTACCCCTCCCCTGTCCTGTATCTGATGCTCCCCTTTCCTCTTCCTTAACGGCATGGACCTCAAACATCTGGGGCCTTCGCTCAAACGTGACTGATCTCCATACAGGTTGCTTCTGACAAACCAGACTTGATCTGCTGAACAGAAACTTGCCTCCTTCAAGATGTCTCTGATTCCTTAATATCTTTCCCTGGTTTACTGCCTTCTTCTGCTCCAATCGGTTCATCTGATCATTTGCTTGTTAAAGTGGACATCTCTCTGGCCATGCTCAGAGAGCCTCTTCAGCTCAGAGAGCCTGAATCCCTGGTGTTGGGCTAGCGGCTAGGGTGCCAGCTTAGGATCCAAGGATCCTGGGTTCGAATCCCGGTCGATTGCTAAATTAACGCCAGGGGGGTTGACTCAGCCTGTCATCCTTCCGAGGTCGGCTAATTGAGTACCAGTTCACTGGTAATTCCCTACTTGTCGTAAAAAGGCGACAAAAAGGGTTGGCGGCAGGAAGGGCATCCGGCCGTAAAACATTGCTTCAAAAAGGGGACCAAAAAACAACAACAACCACAGTCCCCGGAAAAGGCCAACCCCTGCTTTGCGGGGAAAAATGGCCTCTAAAGGTGGGGGGGGGGGGGGGGGGGGTTACTGCCTCCTCCGGTATGATAGACCAGAGCCTCGTCCTGGTGGTGGGGCTGCTATCTTTATCAAAAACTCTCTTCCTCACTCTCCCTGCACTGCCCTCTCTCCACCACACTCCCAGAAGTACCTCTGGCTACGGCTTCCCCTCCGCTCCCACCTTTTGATCACATGTGTGTTGTACCGTCCACCAAACAGTGATGACTCCATTTACATCTCGCTGTCTGACAACATGGACCAACTTCTATCCAGTCATCCCAACTCTCTCTTCCTCATATGTGGCAACTTCAACTGTCATCATGCCAGCTGGCTGGATGTGGGTACCTCTCTCACCAGCCATGGCTCCTCAGCAAAGGACTTCTGCAACTCATTGGGACTGACCACAGTCTGTCAATTTCCTGACCCGGATCTCAGTCAACGGAGCATCTTCTCTTCTGGACTTGGTTATGACAAACTTCCCTGCAAATGTCTGCTGTTCTTCTTCTGCTCCAATCGGTTCATCTGATCATTTGCTTGTTAAAGTGGACATCTCTCTGGCCATACTCAGGGAGCCTCTTCAGCGGCGACGAGTCTGGCATTTCACTCCGGCCGACTGGCACGGGCTTCAAGCAGCCATCAATCATCTGGACTGGTCTCCCATCTCGACTGCCTCTGACACAAACTCTTCCTGGGAATTCTTGCAACAAAAATTGCTCTGTCATGCACAGATTTATCCCATCTCGTCTTCAGTTGTCATATACTTCCTCCCGTCCATGGTACACTGAATCATGTGGTGAAACATTTGCCCTGAAACTATTTGCCTTTGCCTCATGGAAGGCAAATCCAACTGAAGGCAATCTTCATTCCTTTCACAAAGCTCAGAAAAAGTTTGTGTCTACCCTCAGGAGAGCCAGGAAACAATATCTCTCTACTCTCAAGACGAACTCTCAATCCTGTCTCCCTCCTCCAAATCCTGGTGGGGTCTGGTCAAATCTGTGTCTGGTGTTTGTTCCTCCTCCATCCTCTCCCTTACCTGAAACAGCGACACAGCTGACTCCGCACGTGAAAAAGGTGAATGCCTCAACTCTGTGTTTGCCTCAAAATCTTGTGTCCCAAACACGTCTCTCTCTGTACCCACCTTACCCAGTCATACCCAGCTGCTCCTGGACTCTGTGTCCTCTCCTGACAAGGTGGAGAATTTTCTGTCAAACTTCGACTCTGATTCTGCAACAGGCATCAGTCCACGGTCCTAAATCCTGTTTTGCCGCTCTTTCACACCCTCTCTCTGTTCTCTTCACCCTCTCTTTTGCTCAAGGTCATCTGCCATCAGCTTGGAAATCAGCCAACAATACCGCTTTACATAAGAAAGGTGCAAAAACAGATCCTTGCAACTACAGATCAATGGGCCTGCTCCCAATAATCAGCAAGGTCATGGAATTAATCATCGCTCATGACATTAAATCCTTCCTCTTCTCCAATGGCTTGATCTCTGATCATCAATTTGGATTCAGACCAGGTCACTCTAATGTGGACATGCTGCTTCTGCTGTCTCAATAATGGATGGAGGTCCTCAATGCCAAACAGGAAATCAGAGCCGTCTCCCTTGACATATCACGTGCGTCCGATATGGTCTGGCCCTGCCCTGCTACCAAACTCTCCTCCTATGGTATACATGGAAACCTCCACGCATGGCCTGCGGACTTCCTCTCTGGTTGTCGTCAACGTGTGGCCCTGAATGGATTTCTCTCATTTCCCCTTCCTGTTCAGGCTGGAGTTCCTCAAGGCAGTGTTCTGGGCCCTGTGCTTTTTCTGGTCTTCATTAATGATCTCTCCGACTCTCTGGATAATCCTCTCTATCTCTTTGCTGATAACTCCACTGTCTGCTGCTGCATACCTCATCCCTCAGATCGGCAGGCAGCAGCCTCCTCACTCTCTGCAGACCTGGACAAAATCACAGACTGGTCAAACAAGTGGAACATGTCTTTCAATCCTGACAAATCTCACAATTTCACTTTGTGTCTCCGAAAAGACCGTCTGGACAACCTTCCCATCTACTTTCTGAACAATCCTCTCAAATAAATTCTGTCACTCAAGCTTTTGGGTCTTACTATCTGCCATGATCTTTCGTGGGAAAACCACATTTCCAAGCCGGCCTCCAAAGCCAGTCGCCGACTGGGCATCCTCCATCGTGTGAAGTCCTTTCTGGGCACACTCCATCGTGTGAAGTCCTTTCTGGGCACACCTGAGCTCCTCACCAAATACAAGGCTTTCATCCACTGCTTGATGGAAGACTGCTCTCCCGTCTGGGATCGTGCTCCTGCCTCACACCTACCTCGGCTTCACGCTGTTGAAACCAAAGCTTTCAGAATCATTGGAATCTCCCGCGATGAAGCTGACTCTGAGAGCCTTTTACTCGCTCACCGCAGGCAGGTTGGTGGTCTTTGTCTTCCACCGACTCCTCTCCGGCCTAGCTTCCCCAGCTCTGTCTGTGCTCTGTCCCCCAAATATTTATTCAGGTCGCACAATGTCTGCCAGCAACCCTCTTATGGTGAAACTGCCAAAATCAAGACTCTCTCTCTGCTCACCTTCACTCTTTCATTCCTCTTTACTCCCGCCTCTGGAACAAACTCCCTCACTCTCTTCAATCCCACTCCTCCCTCCAGGTCTGTAAAACAGCTGTTCACCACCATCTCTTATGATCTCCATCCCCCATCCAAAACCTTGATCTCTTCTACCCCCATTAATTCACCCCCAGATCCACTTTTTGGAATACTTACTTATTTCCTGGAAGTTTTAGCAGTGTCCATGTGTTTTATACCTCTACCCCCCCCCCCCCCACCTTCCCATGCCTCCACCCCCCAAACCCTCTCCCTCCCAACAGATCTCCCGATGTCCCTGTTCTCTACTGTTGTACTTGTGTGTTTACCTCTCTTTCCCCATCTTGTCTCCCGCTCCCTTTATTATATATTTTCTGTGTCCGTTTATGTTTTTATTGTCATTAATATTAGCTCTTACACGAGCCTCGATCTTGTTTTCAAAAATAAAAATAACAAGTAGAGATACATTGAAAGTACACCACCCCCATGCCAAATAATTAAATATCCTACAGCGTGTCATTGACGGGGCGCCTCTGGCGCCCGGCAGTACCGCAGTGCAGCTCATAGAGACTGCATTGGGAGGGAGAGGTGACTGAATATGAATGAATGAATGAATGATCGTTTTAAGGCCATTTTCCCCGCTAGAGCGGGGGTTAGCCTTGCGGGCCCCATGACAATCATGGTTCCCTGTTTGAGGCAATGTTTTTATGGCCGGATGCCCTTCCTGACGCCAACCCTTAGTCGCCTCTTACGATGCACAGGGATACGGTGTACCTCTTCTAAACCGGGGTACACACCGGGAAATTATTGTACACTGAGGTGTACAATAATTGATTGATTAATTGTATAATTAAAATCAATAAAAGATTATTACAAAATATTTTCTTAATCAATTGGCCAATAGCATAACTAAATCACTCGTGCTTCATCCGAAGATGTATCTTTTAGAAATTTAATTAAATGTCATTTTTTTAAAAATCAATAATTAATCGATTAATCAATAAACAATTCATCGATTAAATGATTAATCAATAAATCAAAAATATCCTTGATAGCCACATCACTTGGTCACTGTCATGTCCAAATATTAGCTTCCCAGCTCAAAAGGTGCCTGAGATATTGGCCAAATGAGAAAGAAAATAAATAAATGATTAATAATGAAAAGAAAGAAATAATAACAATTAAAAAATTTAATTATTAATCAATTCGGTCACAGAACACATAAACCACCACCATTTCATCAGAATCTGTAACTGCATTTTTTATTTTTTTTTAGTAATTAATCGAATAATTAAATAATTAATCGATTAATTGATTAATTGATTAATCAAGAAATCAAAAATATCCTTGATAGCCACATCACTTGGTCACTCATGTCCAAATATTAGCTTCCGTGCTCAAAAGGTGCCTGAGATATTGGCCAAATGAGAAAGAAAATAAATAAATGATTAATAATGAAAATAAATAAATAATAATCATAAAAAATTAAATTATTAATCAATTCGGTCAGAGAACACATAAGCCTCCACCATTTCATCAGATTCTTTAACTTGAAAAAAAATTTTTTTTTTTAGTAATTAATCGAATAATTAAATAATTAATCGATTAATTGATTAATTGATTAATTAATAAATAAAAAATAGCCTTTGCAGCCAAATCACCTGGTCATTGGCATGTCCAAATATCAGCTTCCTAACTCAAAAGGTGCCTGAGTTAATGGTCAGAAGAGAAAGGAAATTTGATTAATTAAATAAGTACTGAATTAATCGCTAATAATTAAATAACTCCTCAATTATTTGATTAATCAAAAAACAAAAAATAGCGTTTTTGACAAAGGACTTGCTCACGATTGTGCCGAAATTTCAGCTTCCTAGCTCAAAGGATGGCTGAGATATCGCCCGGACAAACAAACAAGAAAACAACCAAGAAAACAAACAACGAGAGTAAAAACTGAGTCCTCCCTTTCAGCGTGCGTCACTGCCGAGCCCCCTTCGGTGCCCAGCAATGACGATTTGCAATGCCTGGAGATGGCATAGGAAAGGTGCGGTGTACAACAAACAAACAACCAGAGTGAAAACTGAGTACTCCCTTTCAGCATGCGTCACTGCCGAGCCCCCTTCGGTGCCCAGCAATGACGATTTGCAATGCCTGGAGATGGCATAGGAAAGGTGCGGTGTACAATAGCCACATCACTAGGTCACTGTCATGTCCAAATATTGGCTTCCTTGCTCAAAAGGTGCCTGAGATATTGCCCAGATGAGAAAGAAAATAAATAAATAATTAATAATGAAAATAAATAAATAATAATCATAAAAAAATGAAAGAATTTATCAATTCGCTTATGGAACACATAAACCACCACCATTTCATCAGAATCTGTAACTTAAAAAAAAAAAAATTAGTCATTAATCAAATAATTAAATAATGAATCGATTAATTGATTAATTCATGAATCAATAAATCAAAAATAGCTTTTGCAGCCAAATCACTTGGTCATTGGCATGTCCAAATATCAGCTTCCTAACTCAAAAGGTGCCTGAGATAATGGCCAGAAGAGAAAGGAAATGTCTAAGTACTTAATTAATCGCTAATAATTAAATAACTCATCAATTAATTGATTAATCAAAAAACAAAAAATATTGTTTTTGATAAATGACTTTCTCACTATTGTGCCGAAATTTCAGCTTCCAAGCTCAAAGGATGGCTGAGATATCGCCCGGACAAACAAACAAACAACCAAGAAAACAAACAAACAAGTACAGATACATTGAAAGTACACCGCCCCATTGCCAAATAATTAAATATCCTCCAGCGCGGCATTGCCGGGGCGCCTCAGGTGCCCGGCAATATCGCCGTGCAGCTCATAGAGACTGTATTTGTAGGGAGAGGTGCGCAATAATTGATTGATTAATTGCATAATTAAAATAAAGAAAAGATTATCATAAAATATTTTCTCAATCAATTGGCTAATAGCATAACTAAACCACAAGTGCTTCATCCGGAGATGTATCTTTTTGAAATTTAATTAAATAAGTCATTAATAAAAAATAAAAAAATTAATTGATTAATCAATAAATAATTAATCGATTAAGTGATTAATCAATAAATCAAAAATATCCTTGATAGCCACATCACTTGATCACTGTCATGTCCAAATATTAGCTTCCTCGCTCAAAAGGTGCCTGAGATATTGGCCAAATGAAAAAGAAAATAAATGATTAATAATGAAAATAAATAAATAATAATCATTTTTAAAAAAATTATTGATCAATTCGGTCATAGAACACATAAACTACCACCATTTCATCAGAATGTGTAACCTCAAAATATATCTATATTTTTAGTAATTAATCGAATAATTAAATAATTAATCGATTAATTGATTACTTGATTAATTAACAAGTGAATCCTCTTGGATTGCGCTGAGGTTCGGGCATGGAATTTCTAGGAGGAAGTATAATTTGTATGCAATGAAAGTACATGTAATATGGGATCGAGTAAGATTTGACATATCCACTTTTGTTATTGGGCCGAATCTCGCGCTTCACCAGTGCGCGTGCGCGAATTTACGTCACGTCGGCAGCGAGAAGGGGTTCCCTAACACGAACCAATCAGGAACTGCCACGTCACACTTATATGATCTCAGAATTCCTGTGACAGGAATTCGCGTTACACTGGCTGGAAGTCATTCGCTAGAGGCGCTTCCTCAGCGCTAATAAATCAAAAATAGCCTTTGCAGCCAAATCACCTGGTCATTGGCAGGTCCAAATATCAGCTTCCTAACTCAAAAGGTGCCTGAGTTAATGGTCAGAAGAGAAAGGAAATTTGATTAATTAAATAAGTACTTAATTAATCGCTGATAATTAAATAACTCCTCAATTAATTGATTAATCAAAAAACCAAAAATACCGTTTTTGACAAACCGGTCACGATTGTGCCAAAATTTCAGCTTCCTAGCTCAAAGGATGGCTGAGATATCGCCTGGACAAACAAAGAAGAAAACAAAAAAACAAGAAAGAAAACAAACAACCAAAGTGAAAACTGAGTACTCCCTTTCAGCGTGCGTCATTGCCGAGCCCCCTTCGGTGCCCGGCAATGACGATATGCAGCACCTGAAGATGGCATAGGAAAGGAGCGGTGTACAAAAATTTCAAACTCCTCCCTCTCACTATCAGCCATGATCTTTCTTGGGCAAACCACATTTTAAAGTTGGCCTCAAAAGCCAGCCATCAACTGGGCATCCTCCATCGTATGTCCTTCCTTGGCATGTCAGAGATTTCATACTTGTACTCTTTTTCACCTACAAGGCCTTCATCCACAGCTTCAGCTTGATGTCGTGGAAATCAAGGCCTTCAAAATCATTGGAATCTCCCGCCATTAAACTGAGCTTATGGGCCGATCACGTTCACATTGCAGACAGGTTGGACAGGCTCTGTCTTCTACCGCCTCCTTTCTGGTCTTGCATCCTCTGCTCTTTTTCTGCGTTGTCCCCTTGCCCCCTGCCCCTGCTGTCCCAGGTTTCTGCAGGCTCACATAGTCCACCATCAACTCACTTCTGGCAAAACTATCTAAATCCAGGGACACTGCTCACCTCCATTCATTTATTCCTCTTTTTTCCCCACCTGTGGAACCAACTTCCACATCCTCTTTGACCTTATCCTTCCCTCCATGTATTGAAGACAACTGTTCACCACTATCTCAGATTGTATCCGATAGAAAACCATGATCTTCCTGACACCCTCTGCCATGCCTCAACCATGATCTTCCTGACACCCTCTGACACCCTTGGAGATCTCGCGAGATCTCGGAGACGGTGGGAGGGATTTTCGAAGCTCCACACGGTCTCCACGTTTTTCGAAGTTAAGTCTGTTCACAATTGTATTTTGTCGAAACTGTATTTATCTTTCGGTGTGTGAAGTTGTTGTGTGCAACTTTGGTTGTTTCTTGGTGTTTATCTTTCATAAATTGATCGTCTGTTTGCCGTGTCGTGTCTTGAGGCCTTGTACAGTGTGCACTGTACAACCTTGGGGCTTTGTTTTTCTCTCAGCGGTCCGTCGTTTGTGATCCAATAACTTTCGTTCTCTGTATTCCCAGGCTTTTCACCCATAGCCTACTTCCTTGTGTAAATCTCAACTAAAAAAAAAACAAAAAAAAAAACATTTCCTTCTCTGTTCTCATTCGTTTATTCATTCTTATTCGTTCGTTCGTTCTTCGACCACGTGTTTCTCCCCCATTTCCCCAGATAGTTTTCACTCATTAACCTTCAATGTTTACACTTTCCCCTCAAGTTATGTATTCCGTCATATTTTATAACACCTTTTTCTTCTTCTTCTTTAAAAGGCTGCTTTCGACTTGCTCACCAAATCAATTCATCCCAAAAAAAATATCCATCTCCTATAGTGCCTTTTTTCTACATTCCCTAAACTCTCCTGCACTCCATCCTCCATCCAGCGTCCTTAAACGTATTTTTAACTCGAAGGTCACAAGAAACTCATTTTGCAATAAATGTTCGTTTCCCATAAATCGTACACTTTCAAAAATCCAATCTCACCCCTCCCCTCCAAATCTTCCCCATAACCCCTCCCCTCCAAATCTTCCCCATCACCCCTCCCCTCCAAATCTTCCCCATCACCCATCCCTTTCAAATCTCCCCCCTTGCCCCCTCCCTCCTAAACTACCCCCTCACCCCTCCCCGCCAAGACGCCCCCTCGCCCCTCCCCTCCTAGACTCCTGCCTCACCCCTCCCCTCCAAATCTCCCCCATATCCCATCCCTTTCAAATCCCTCCCCTTGTCCCTTCCCTCCCAAACTCCCCCCTCACCCCTCCCCTTCAAATCTCCCCACCCTCATTGCTTCTCAATTTCCCCCCTCTCACTCCCCCTCCTCAAAGCGTCCTCCCCGCTTCTTCCCCCTTCAAACTCTCACCTCCATCTCCCCCAACCTTCTGCCTCGCTCTTCCCCCTCCTCAAATAACACCTCATTGTGGCTCACCCAATCACCATCAAACCTTTTGTCCGCCCCATCCTTCCCTTTCTCCGAGCTATTCTGAAATCTCTGACACACCTTCAACAGCTCTCCCTATCTCTTCCACCTCTTCCACATCTTACCCTACCCCTCCTCCCCCCTGTTCTGTATCTGATGCTCCCCCTTCCTCTTCATTAACGGTATGGACCTCAAACATCCGGGGCCTTCGTTCAAACTTAACTGATCTCTCCATACAGGTTGCTTCTGTCAAACCAGACGTGATCTGCTTAACAGAAACTTTCCTCCTTTATGATGTCTCTGATTCCATAGTATCTCTCCCGGGCTACTCCCTCCTCCGGTATGATAGACCTGAGCCTCGGCCTGGAGGCGGGGTTGCTATCTTTATCAAAAACTCTCTTCCTCACTCGCCCTGCACTGCACTCTCTCCACCTCACCCCCAGGAATACCTCTGGCTACGGCTTCCCCTTCGCTCCCACCTCTTGTTCATATGTGTGTTGTACCGTCCACCAAACAGTGATGACTCCATCTACATCTCGCTGTCTGATGATATGGACCAACTTCTATCTACTCATCCCAACTCTCTCTTCCTCATATGTGGTGATTTCAATTGTCACCATGCCAGTTGGCTGGGTGTGGGTACCTCTCTCACCAGCCATGGCTCTTCAGCAAAGGACTTCTGCGACTCACTGGGACTGACACAATCTGTCAATTTCCCGACCCGGATCTCAGTCAACGGAACATCTTCTCTTCTGGACTTGGTTATGACTAACTTCCCTGAAAATGTCTGCTGCTCTTCTTCTGCTCCGATCGGATCATCTGATCATGTCCTTGTTAAAGTGGACATCTCTCTGACCATCCTCAGGGAGCCTGCTCAGCGTCGACGAGTCTGGCATTTCACTCAGGCCAACTGGCACGGTCTTCAAGCAGCCATCAATCATCTGGACTGGTCTCCCATCTCTACCACCTCTGACATCAACTCATCCTGGGAATTCTTCCAAAGTAAATTGCTCTCTCTCATGCACAGATTTATCCCATCTCGTCTTCAGTTGTCATGCCCTTCCTCCCGTCCATGGTACACGGAATCTTGTGGTGAGGCTGTTGCCCAGAAACAACTTGCCTTCGTCTCCTGGAAAGCAAATCCAACGGAAGGAAATCTCATTTCCTTTCACAAAGCCCGAAACAAGTGTGTGTCCACCCTCAGGACTGGTCTCTCCAGTCCAGAGAGCCAGGAGGAAACAGGAGAGCCAGGAAACAATATCTCTCCGTTCTCAAGACCGAACTCTCTTATCTGTCTCCCTCTTCCAAATCCTGGTGGCGTCTGGTCAAATCCGTTTCTGGTGTTTGTTCCCCCTCTATCCCCTCCCTTACCTCAAACGGCTACACAGCTGACTCTGCACGTGAAAAAGCTGAATGCCTCAACTCTGTGTTTGCCTCTAAATCTTGTGTCCCAAACCCATCCCTCTCTGTACCCACCATACCCAGTCGTACCCTGCTGCTCCTGGACTCCGTGTCCTTTCCTCCTGACAAGGTGGAAAAGTTTCTGTCAACCCTCAACTCTGATTCTGCAACTGGACCCGACGGCATCAGCCCACGGGTCCTAAAATCCTGCTCTGCTGCTCTATCTCACCCTCTCTCTGTTCTCTTCACCCTCTCTTTTGCTCAAGGTCAACTGCCATCTGCTTGGAAATCAGCCAACATCACCGCTTTGCACAAAAAAGGTGCAAAAACAGATCCTAGCAACTACAGACCAATCAGCCTTCTCCCAATTATCAGCAAAGTCATGGAATCCATCATTGCTTCGGATATGAAATCTTTCCTCTTCTCCAATGGCTTGATCTCTGATCATCAATTTGGTTTCAGACCAGGTCACTCTACTCTGGACATGCTGCTTCTGCTGTCTCAACAATGGATGGAGGTCCTCAATGCCAAACAGGAAATTAGAGCTGTCTCCCTCGACATATCACGTGCCTTCGACACGGTCTGGCACCCCGCTCTGCTCACCAAACTCTCCTCCTTTGGTATCCATGGAAATCTCCACGCATGGCTGGCGGACTTCCTCTCTAGTCGTCGTCAACGTGTGGCCCTGAATGGGTTTCTCTCATCTCCTCTTCCTGTTCAGGCTGGAGTTCCCCAAGGCAGTGTTCTGGGCCCCGTGCTTTTTCTGGTCTTCATCAATGATCTCTCTGACTCTCTCGAAAATCCTCTCTATCTCTTTGCTGATGACTCCACTCTCTGCCGCTCCATTCCTCTTCCCTCAGATCGGCAGTCTGCTGCCTCCTCACTCTCTGAAGACCTGGACAAAATCACAGACTGGTCAAACAAGTGGAACATGTCTTTCAATCCTGACAAATCTCACACTCTTACTATGTCTCTCCGAAAAGATCGACTGGACAACCCTCCCATCTACTTTCTCAACAATCCTCTCCAAGAAGTTCTGTCGCTCAAGATTTTGGGTCTCACTATCTGCCATGATCTTTCTTGGGAAAACCACATTTCCAAGCTGGCCTCCAAAGCCAGTCGCCGACTGGGCATCCTCCGTCGTGCGAAGTCCTTCCTCGGCACACCTGAGCTCCTCACCACATACAAGGCTTTCATCCGCAGCTCAATGGAATACTGTTCTCCCCTATGGGCCGGTGCTCCTGCCTCACACCTAGCTCGGCTTCACGCTGTTGAAACCAAAGCTTTCAGAATTATTGGAATCTCCCGCGATGAAGCTATCTCTGAGGGCCTTTCACTCACTCACCGCAGGCAGGTAGGTGGTCTTTCTGTCTTCTACCGACTCCTCTCCGGCCTTGCACCCCCAGCTCTCTCTGTGCTCTGTCCCCCAAATATTCCTACAGGTCGCACAAGATCTGCCAGCAACCCTCTGATGGTTAAACTGCCGAAATCTCGGCTCTCTGCTCACCTTCACTCTTTCATTCCTCTTTTCTCCCGCCTCTGGAACAAACTCCCTCACTCCCTTCAATCCCACTCCTCCCTCCAGGTCTTTAAAACAGCTGTTCACCACCATCTCTTATCTTCCCCCATCCAAAACCTTGATCTTTTCTACCCCCACTAATTCACCCCAGATCCACCTTGTTTGAAATTCCAACTTCTTTCCTGGAAGTCCTGGCAGTGTCCATATGTTTTATACCTCTCCCACCGCCCCTTCCCATGCCCCCCCCCCCCCCAAAGCCCTCGCCCTCTCTCAGATCTCTCGATGTCTCCATGTCTCTCGGTCCCTGCTCTCAAATGTTGTGTTTGTGTCCTTCCCCCTCTCTCCCCATCTTGTCTACCGCTCCCGATGTTATATGTTTTATGTGTCGGTTTGTCTTTCTGTGTGATTAATGTTCGCTCTTTCACGAGCCTCGATCTTGTATACAAAAAAAAAAAAAAAAAAAAAAACCCCCCATTAAACCACCCTCCCCTCCATCCCAAATTTCCTGGTTTTTCTTCTTGAGAGTTTGCCTCTATCAATTTTTTTATCCCTTGCATTCTTTCCTACCCCTCATCCTTACCCATGTCCCTCGTTTGTCCGTCTCCGTCTATTTGTCCCTTAGCCCTGCTGTTCGTGTTTCTTCCCTCTCTTAATGCTGTTTCTCTTTTTCCTGTTGCGTCCTGACCCGTTCTGTGTTCTATCTCTTCCACAAGCCTCAACTTTATATACACAAAAAATAGTTTCCATTTATTTATTTATTTTATTTTTGTGAAATGAATATTCAAATACAGTATATGTGGAATGCGGATAAATTCTCTAATCTTTCTCCGAGACGTCATCACTGCAGCCCACCATTAACTGAGACGTCATCACCGCAGGCTTGGCCTTCATCGGGGTTTTTAGTTTTTACCCATTCAGCTCCACATTTATTTATTTTCTTCATTCAGTCCCGGTTATCCCTGGTGTTGGCTTAGCGGTCAGGGTGCCGGCTTAGGATCCTAGGATCCTGGGTTCGAATCCCGGTCAATCGCTGAATTAACGCCAGGGGGGTTGACTCAGCCTGTCATCCTTCCGAGGTCGGCAAATTGAGTACCAGTACCAGTTCACTGGTAATTCCCTGCTTGTCGTAAAAGGCGACAAAAAGGGTTGGCGGCAGGAAGGGCATCCGGCCGTAAAACATTGCTTCAAAAAGGGGACCGAAAAACAACAACAACCACGGTCCCCGAAAAAGGCCAACTCCCGCTTGCGGGGAAAAATGGCCTCTAAAGGTGTATTCAGTCCCGGTTCTGGCATTTTCTTTTCTTTCATTATATTATAAGAGACACGCATATTGGAGAGAAAGTGATTACGTGCGGGAGAATGCCTTCTGTTGCTTCTGATTCTTCTGTTTCTTTTGCGCTTTCCATGCTGCTGCTTCTTCTTCTTGATGCGGTTCATCCCAAAAGTTCTGTCACCTCACACAAATAAATCAATACAGTAACATTGAAATACTTTATTCCACTGACACATTCCTCTTCAATGCACTTTGCCGAGCAATCAACCAACTTTTTCACAAGCCCCAATACGGAAGCCTTCTTTCCAAATTATCCTTAACATAGTGGGACATAACTCCAGTAACCTCTTCAGCAGATGCACAATGTATTCCTTTTTTTTTTTTTTTTGTATACAGAATCGAGGGTCGTGAAAGAGCTAACATTTATCACACAAAAAAAAATCAGAGACAAACAAAATATATAAAAAGAGGGAGCGGTAGACAAGATGGGGAGAGAAGGGGAAGCACACAAACACATTTGAAAGCAGGGACATCGGGAGATGTGTTGGAGGGAGAGGGCTTGGGGGGGGGGGGAAGAGGCGTGGGAAGGGGGCGGGGGGTGGGAGAAGTATAAAACACAAGGACACCAAGGATTTCCAGGAAAGAAGTTGGTATTTCAAAAAAGTGGATTTGGGATGAAATTAGCGGGGGTAGAAAAGATCAAGGTTTTGGATGGGGGAAGATAAGAGATGGTGGTGAACAGCTGTTTTAAAGACCTGGAGGGAGGAGTGGGATTGAAGAGAGTGAGGGAGTTTGTTCCAGAGGTGGGAGAAAAGAGGAATGAAGGAGTGAAGGTGAGCAGAGAGTCTTGATTTTGGCAGTTTAACCATAAGAGGGTTGCAGGCAGATCTTGTGCGACCTGTAGGAATATTTGGGGGACAGAGCCCAGAGAGAGCTGGGGGGGCAAGGCCAGAGAGGAGTCGGTAGAAGACAGAAAGACCACCAACCTGCCTGCGGTGAGTGAGTGAAAGGCCCTTGGAGTTAGCTTCATCGCGGGAGATTCCAATGATTCTGAACGCTTTGGTTTCAACAGCGTGAACACGAGCTAGGTGTGAGGTAGGAGCACCAGCACAGAGCGGAGAGAAGTATTCCATTGAGCTGCGGATGAAAGCCTTGTATGTGGTGAGGAGCTCAGGTGTGCCAAGGACAGGGTTAGGGTTAGGGTTGTGGGTGTTGTAAATGCGTGTTGTGCTCTCTGTCCCCCAAATATAAATGCCCTTAATGCGTGTTGTAAATATATAAATAAAACATCTTTTTTTTCTTCCTTTTTTGGGAAGATTTGCAAAACTTTCTCTGTGGATATCATGTGCATTTCTGTTCTGCATCACGATAAATGAAAGAAGAGTTTGAGTATCTGCTTCACTGAACCTTTCTGCCACGGTGATGCCAATTGCACCAAATCTATACTGTAAAAGGAGCCGTGCATGCATGTGACTGTGCGAGTTCCACCATTAGTTGTGCAGTTCGCCTGACTCCACCCACATTTTCTATGCTATGGCCACCATGTTGGTGCTTACTTATTTTCGCCATGCTCTCCCTGTAAGTTTTCCCTTCAGTGTAAAATGACCAAAGCGACAGCTAAAAGGATTTTGAGCTGAGAGGCGTCACGGAAGATAAGCCTCAGCGATTGAGGCGGTGGTCTGTTGTCTATACACTGCCCAAATAACTGTGGCATTATCTCATGCAGCGCTCTTACTGCAGATGTTATGCAAGTCTTTGCTATTATTTCCGACTATTTTCTCTTAAACTAGCACATTACCCGTCGACAAGTTAATGAGCCTATGGGCCTGTACCAATGTCATTATAAATGTCTTTTGTTGTGAGGCGGGGAGCACAGAGTTGGGGTTGGGGGTGGGGGGGGGGTTAAAATCTGATGGAGTTGGAAGGTTGAGGTTTGGGGTATGGGGTGGGGTGGGGGAAGATTTTGAGGAATATCATTGTAGGAGTTGAGGAGTTGTACTGTGGGAGGGAGGGGTGGAAATTGGTTTGAAGACTTGAAGTGGGGATGGGTTGATGCCTTCGGATTGGAAAGGGGAGTGTGTGGACTTTTGGTGTAGGGGGATGGGAGGGGGGAGGGGGGTTGAGATGTCAGAATTGCATGTGGAGATTAAGTGTGTGTGTGTGTGTGTGTGTGTGTGTGTGTGTGTGTGTGTGTGTGTGTGTGTGTGTGTGTGTGTGTGTGTGTGTGTGTGTGTGTGTGTGTGTGTCACAGTCAGTCAGTCATTGTAAGTGTGGGTGGGACGATGCGATCATCCTACGGGTGATGTGCTATTCTTTGATATTCCTGAAGCAAAACAAATAGTGAGAGACTTGACAATTACCACATACTGTGTGAGTAAACAATGACACCTTGACCTTTTTACTTTAAGGTACAAGCTGGGTGACAACCTTCGGGTTTGCGCCAGCCCTCTTAATAGCAAATGTGGAATTGCAAAATATTCATTTGGTAATTCCTGGAAAACAATATGCACTTGTCCTTGTCCTTATGCTTGTGCACCTGAGACCTTGAGAGAGGATTCCTCTAAATGTGGAGAATATGAAACCTCTGGGTCATTCCCAAATATATTGCGTAAAAAGTCGATGCACCTGTATTTCGACATGCAATATTGATGAAACCAACCCATTACTTGTGTTTCGAACAAGTAACCTTGCAACAGACAGAAAAATGCAACCAAATAGCCATTTTTGCTGCGAACCGTCAGAGTATAAATATAAAACATTATCGATTTAATTTTTTTTTTAATATATAAAAAACGAGCCACAAGCAACAACGGATTGGATGTTAAATGACATTTTAAAATTTCTGTAACCCAAGTTATTTTCATTTCTGGTAGTTTATAATCGTACTCTTCTGATCTGGATATAATCTGCCAACTCCAGATTCTGGGTTAAACTCACAATGGACGATTGCCATTCTGCTATTTGGTTTTCAGAACAAGCTGGCGAATTGCGGATTTTTCTTTCCCCTCTCATACACCATCCCAATGGAACAGCCTGTGGAGAGATGTGTTGGATATTTGGACCGACGAGACAGAGATGACGTGGACATTGAGGGGGTTTTTTCTCATCTTTTGGCAAAAGTATCAGATGACAGATGTGTGTGTTATATAAACGTATATATTTATAAATATGTATATCTATATTATAATAATACTGTCGTGTCCCTGGGATTAACACCCCAAGAGGACGAATGACCGAAACGAGCTTCAACTCCGATGCGTCTTTCGAACTCGGCGGGATTATTTCTGGCGCGCGCGGAAAGGTTCGAAGGCTTACCTGATCGGACTGACGGCCAACACTGGGTTAAAACCCACAAAACAAAGAAACGAACCAGGATAAGAAAAGTAAAATTTAACAAATAACGAATTTATTAAAAGTAATTGTTGACCAAAAAAAATGAATGTGAGGTAAAAACTATTTCCTAATTTGAGACGTCTCCACTCAGACTCATATACAAACAAGGAAATGATAAAATAAAATAAAGAATGTTTTGGTAATCGGCCGGCACTCAGCTTTGCGTCCCCAATTGGCTGGTAAGGCTTGCTGGCCGTTTGTCGCCTCCAAACCACCGCGCTGGAAGCGTACAAAATGGTGCGGAGTCACGCTGCTCAACGTCCCAACGTGAGGTCCTTCTCGTGCTGCTGACTGCCCCAAACCTCTCTTGTTCAGTCTCTTTCCACAAGCGCACATGAGCCAAAGATGCGCCACCGCCCCGCGACCCAGCCAGAACAAAGAGGAAATGCGACCGCCTTCTACAAATGTCAGGACAAAGAGAAGCGAAATGCGACTGCCTCAAACAAGCGCTAAGATAAAGAGAGAGACCAAGATGGCGAGAGACCTCTTCTTGCTCCTTCGCTCTCGAATGTTCCACACTGACGTCAAAGTCTGTCCAATCATCGAGCGCTACTCAATCATCCCATCGCGCCTCCACCAATCACGAAGGCCGGGGTGTGGCCTCCTCGTTACGAGTCGTCAGGGCGTGGAGTCTAGTCTCTGTTGGGGAACGTTCGGACGACGTCGTTCCCTTGCCGATTGGAAAATGCTATTTCTGTCGGCCCTGGCGGCGCTGTGAGTGAATGAGTCCATTTGTTATAGTTGTTGTTGTTTTACTGAGCCCTCTATTTCCTGGCTGGCCGAATGTAATAAAATTGAAGGGAGGACCACAGGAGGCAAATTACACACTGGGGAATTAATCTTTAAGCCCTAGAATTAACTAGCACAAAGCCACTCTCCTTATGGCGACATGCAAATGCTCTTAGCCGGACAGACGGCCTATTTATGTACATCGAGATGGGTTCTTCTTCTTCGCATTCTAATTTCTAAACACTCGGAGCATTCTAATTTATACGAGTCTGCCTTTCCTATGAGGTATTTCATGCCTACCCTTACAAACGTAACAATACGTTAGTCACTTCTGTCTGTCCATTCGCCTGTCACGTAAATTCTCGTGAGATTGTGAATTAAACGTTTTCTTGTTATTTAATTTTCTCCGCACTGAAGGTATATAGATGTTGTGTTTTTACCCTGTATGTTTGTCTGTCTGTTTGTCTGTGAGCAGGATAACTCCAAAAGGTACGGATGGATTCGGCCAAAACTTGGAGGATAGGTTGGGTGTGTGACAAGGACGAATTGGTTAGATTTTGGTGAAGATCCGAATCCGGATACTAGAATTTTAAAAGTGGTGCTTCACCATTGAGAGATGGGACCAAAAACGATGTATAACACAGTGTTTCAAAAAGTTGTGGATGGATTATGACAAAGCTTGGTGGATGAGTTGGAAAAACAAGCTGATTAGATTTTGGTGCAGGTTCGGATCCAGATATGGCATATTAGTTGGGATACAAAACGTGACCTGTTCAGCCTGGCGGAGGTATGCGCTCTGCCGTATGCTGTTCTAGTTTTAATGTTGTATTTATTCATCTCGATGGAGAATTAATTTGTGACCATTTATGAACACAATTGGGATACTCACAATCACATGAGAGTGCCATTTCCACAGAATTCTGCGGGACATGGTTCATGATATTGTGAATCGGTACCTTGAGAGAATGGTGAAAGGAGAAGGTGGGAAAGCAGGTTATGAGGAGACAGGAGTAGGTAAAGTTTGTAATTGGCATAAATATTAAGGTGGATAGGGGAGGTAAAAGAGTTAAGTACGCCACTATTTAAATGAGATAGTGAAAAAATATTATGCAATGATTTAAGAATGCCCTCTTGCTTTGAAGAATGGGGAAGAGGAGGACAGTGTCGGGGTGGTTTGGGGGTGCAGAGAGGGGACAGAGTTAGGAGAGGGGAAGGGGTGGAGACGCCTAGGAGGGGGGTTGAGGACTTAGAGTGGGGAGTGGATTTGAAGACTTGGGGAGTGGAGGGGGATGTGGGGAAGGAGAGTCGCATTTTACAGTATGCAGAATTTCCACGTGTGCCTCCTAATTGTCTACACGATAAACGTTAAATTTTTTCTTTGCTTGTTACTTGCAAAATCGAAGATTTTTCAAGTATATTGGTCGGTTGTGTTTGTGGTTCTGTCTGTCCGTTTGTTTGTCTGTCTGTTTGTCTGTTTGTTTGTCACCAGCCCACAGATCACAATTTTCAACCGATCTTCACGAAACTTCACCAAATGGTAGAGTTGGTCAAAAGCAAGAAGCCTATTGTTTTTAGGGTCAATAGGTCAAAAGGTCAACATAGGCCAAAGGTCACCAACTTTGCTAAATTTCTAAAATCCTCAATTTTCATCCGATTGACTTGAAATTTGAAGAGGACTTGCATATCTGGTCACTAAATTCAACCACCAAGTATTTTTGAGGTCAACATAGGCCAAAAGGTCAACATAGGCCAAATTTCTAAAATCCTCAATTTTCATCCAATTGACTTGAAATTTGAAGAGGACTTGCATATCTGGTCACTGAATTCAACCACCAAGTATATTTAAGGTCAACATTGGCCAAAAAGGTCAACATGGGCCACATTTCTAAAATCCTCAATTTTCATCTGATTGACTTGAAATTTGAAGATGACTTGCATATCTGGTCACTGAATTCAACCACCAAGTATACTTGAGGTCAACATAGGCCAAAAGGTCAACATAGGCCAAATTTCTAAAATCCTCAATTTTCATCCAATTGACTTGAAATTTGAAGATGACTTGCATATCTGGTCACTGAATTCAACCACCAAGTATTTTTTTAGGTCAACATAGGCCAAATTTCTAAAATCCATTGACTTGAAATTTGAAGAGGACTTGCATATCTGGTCACTGAATTCAACCACCAAGTATTCTTGAGGTCAACATCGGCCAAAAGGTCAACATAGGCCGAATTTCTAAAATCCTCAATTTTCATCCAATTGACTTGAAATTTGAAGAGGACTTGCATATCTGGTCACTGAATTCAACCAAAAATTATATTTTAGTTGAACATAGGCCAAAAGGTCAAAATAGGCCAAAAGGTCAACATAGGCCAAATTTCTAAAATCCTCAATTTTCATCCGATTGACTTGAAATTTGAAGAGAACTTGCATATCTGGTCACTGAATTCAACCACCAAGTATATTTGAGGTCAACATTGGCCAAAAAGGTCAACATGGGCCACATTTCTAAAATCCTCAATTTTCATCTGATTGACTTGAAATTTGAAGAGGACTTGCATATCTGGTCACTGAATTTAACCACCAAGTATACTTGAGATCAACATCGGCCAAAAGGTCAACATAGGCCAAATTTCTAAAATCCTCAATTTTCATCCAATTGACTTGAAATTTGAAGAGGACTTGCATATCTGGTCACTGAATTCAACCACGTATTATATTTTAGGTAAACAGGCCAAAAGGTCAACATAGGCCAAATTTCTAAAATCACCAATTTTCATTTGATTGACTTGAACTTCTAAGAGGATTTATATATATGGTCACTGAATTCAACCACCATCTATTTTTGAGGTCAACATAGGCCAAAAGGTCAACATAGGCCAAATTTTTTATATCCTCAATTTTCATCCGATTGACTTGAAAATTGAACAGCATTTACACATTGAGTCACTAAATAGGGAAACTAACAATTTTTGAGGTCAAAAGGTCAAAGATCAACTCAAGGTCAACCTTCCAAAATCATCGTTTTTCATCTGAAAAATCGTCACTTTTCATCCTGTTGACCCGAGCTTTGATCAAGATTGTAAATTTTAATCTTTATGAAATGGACAATTTGCTGTATCAATGGAAAACTTTGGGGGGGGGGGGGGCGTATTTTGCAAGTATCTGCTCCGCATGACGTCTACTTGTTTATTTATTTATATATTTATCTCCGCCACCAAAGGTGGATGGAGGTTATGTTTTCACCCCTGTCTGTCTGTTTGTCTGTTTGTGAACAAAATATCTTTAAAATTGTGGACGTATTTTGAATTATTTTGGCAGAGATGTAGCATATACGATACCGATGAAATGATTAGATTTTTGTGAATATCCGGATTCGGATCCAGCTACTAGAATTTTCTAAGTGATTCTTCACCATTGGGAGATAGGGCCAAAAATGATACAAAGCAGGATATCTCAAAAAGTTGTGGACAGATTTGGACGCAACTTGGTGGACCGGTAGGGTGTGTGACAAGGATGATTTGATCCGATTTTGGTGCAGATCTGAATATGGCTTCGGATATGATAATTATTACTTGCAAAATCGAAGCTTTTTCAAGTATATTGGTCGGTTGCGTTTGTGGTTCTGCCTGTTTGTCCGTTTGTCTGTTTGTCACCGGCCTACAGGTCACAATTCCAAACCGATCGTCACAAAACTTCACTAAGCTGTATAGGTCGTCCCAATTGAGAAGCCTATTGTTTTTGGGGTCAAAAGGGCAAAAGGTCAACATAGGCCAAAGGTCACCAACTTTGCCAAATTTCTGAAGTCCTCAATTTTCATCCGATTGACTTGAAATTTGAAGAGGACTTGCATATCTGGTCACTGAATTCAACCACCAAGTATATTTGAGGTCAACATAGGCCAAAAGGTCAACATAGTCCAAATTGCTAAAATCCTCAATTTTCATCCGATTGACTTGAAATTTGAAGAGGACTTGCATATCTGGTCACTGAATTCAACCACCAAGTATATTTGAGGTCAACATAGGCCAAAAGGTCAACATAGTCCAAATTTCTAAAATCCTCAATTTTCATCCGATTGACTTGAAATTTGAAGAGAACTTGCATATCTGGTCACTGAATTCAACCACCAAGTATTTTTGAGGTCAACATAGGCCAAAAGGTCAACATAGGCCAAATTTCTAAAATCCTCAATTTTCATCCAATTGACTTGAAATTTGAAGATGACTTGCATATCTGGTCACTGAATTCAACCACAAATTATATTTTAGGTCAACACAGGTCAAACGGTCAACATAGGCCAAATTGCTAAAATCACCAATTTTCATTTGATTGGCTTGAAATTCGAAGAGGATTTACATATATGCTCACTGAATTCAACCACCAACTATTTTTGAGGTCAACATAGGCCAAAAGGTCAACATAGGCGAAATTTTTTAAATCCTCATTTTTCATCCGATTGACTTGAAAATTGAACAGCATTTGCACATTGAGTCACTAAATAGGGAAACTAACTATTTTTGAGGTCAAAAGGTCAAAGGTCAACTCAAGGTCAACCTTACAAAATCATTTTTCAGCTGAAAAATCGTCACTTTTCTTCCTGGTGACCCGAGCTTTGATCAAGATTGTCAATTTTAATCTTGATGAAATGGACAATTTGCTGTATCAATGGAATTTTTTATTGGGGGTGGGGGGCAGATTTTGCAAGTATCGTGCTCCGCATGACGTCTTCTTGTTACTTGCAAAATCGAAGATTTTTCAAGTGTATTGGTCGGTTGCGTTTGTGGTTCTGTCTGTCTGTTTGTTTGTCTGTTTGTCACCGGCCTACAGGTCACAATTCTAAACTGATCTTCACAAAACTTCACCATGTTGTCTAGGTCGTCCCAAGTGAGAAGCGTATTGATTTTGAGGTCAAAGGTTAAAGGTCATCTGGATGTCAAATTTCTAAAATCGCCATTTTAAATCCGATTGACTTGAAAATTGAATAACATTTGTATATTGAGTCAAAATTGAGAAATGAACTATTTTTGAGGTCAAAGGTCAACTCCAGGTCAAATTTTAGAAGTCATCAATTTTCATCCAAAAAGCCGTCAATTCTCAACTGATTGACTTGAAAATTGAACAGCATTTGCATATCGAGTTACTAAATTGGGAAACATACTATTTTTGAGGTCAAAAGGTCAAAGGTCAACTCAAGGTCAAACTTCCAAAATCAGCACTTTTCATCTGAAAAAACCGTCAATTTTCATCCGATTGACTTGAAAATCGAACAGCATTTGCATATTGCCTCACTGAATTAGGAAACCAACTATTTTTGAGGTCAAAAGGTCAAAGGTCAACTCTAGGTCAAATTTCAAAAATCATCAATTTTCATCTGAAAACCCAGCAATTTTCATCCGATTGACTTGGAAATTGAACAGCATTTGCACATTGTGTCAATAATTAAGAAAACCAACTATTTTTGAGGTCAAAGGTCAACTCTAGGTCAAACTTCTAAAATCATCATTTTTCATCTGAAAAATCATCACTTTTCATCCTGTTGACCCGAGCTTTGATCAAGATCGTAAATTTAAATCTTCATGAAATGGACAATTTGCTGCATCAATGGAAAACTTTTGGGGGGCTGATTTTGCAAGTATCGTGCTCCGCATGACGTCTTCTTGTTTGTCTGTTTGTTTGTCACTGGCCTATAGGTCACAATTCGAAACCGATCGTCACGGAACTTCACCAAGTTGTTTAGGTCGTCCCAATTGAGAAGCCTATTGTTTTGGGGTCAAAAGGTCAACATAGGCCAAAGCTCACCACTTTGCCAAATTTCTAAAATCCTCAATTTCATCCGATTGACTTGAAATTTGAAGAGGACTTGCATATCTGGTCACTGAATTCAACCACCAAGTAAATTTGAGGTCAACATAGGCCAAAAGGTCAACATAAGCCATATTTCTAAAATCTGCAATTTTCATCCGATTGACTTGAAATTTGAAGAGGACTTGCATATCTGGCCACTGAATTCAACCACCAAGTATATTTGAGGTCAACATAGGCCAAAAGGTCAACATCGGCCAAATTTCTAAAATCCTCAATTTTCATCCAATTGACTTGAAATTTGAAGATGACTTGCATATCTGATCAGTGAATTCAACCACTAAGTATTTTTGGACCCTGAATACCCAAAAGACCCTTCGAAGACCTCGAAGACCATGAATGACCCAAATGGTCAAAAAGACACAAAATACTCCAAAGATCCTTAAAGTCCCAAACAAACTCCAAAGAATAAAAAGACCCCAAATAATTAAAAGGCCCCAAAGACTGAAAACACCAGGAAGACCCAAAAGACCACCAATACCCAAAAGACTTAAAAGTCCCTTAAGACTCAAAAGACCCTGAAGACCCTTAAAGGGGAACCCAAATGCATTTTCTTTTCTTCTGAAAAACCATTGGCAATCATTAATCATGGTCTAATTTGAAGGAAAAAAAATTTTATTTGCAAATCACAAAGTTCCGAAAAAAACCCGAGTGTCGATTTTGGAGATTGCCAGGTGATGGGTGATGGTTGACCGGGGATTGTGGGGGGATGGTGGAGGTGGGGCAGGGTTGGGGTCATGGGTATTGTTAGCTAGGGTGACGGTTGATAGGGGATTGTGATGGGTGGTGGAGTGGAGTGGGGTAAGGGGTGTGGGGCGGTCATGGTATTGTTAGCTAGGTTGACAGTTGTGGGGGGAAGGTGGAGTGGCGCTGTTATGGGTATTGTTAGCTAGGGTGATGGTTGATGGGGGAATGTGAGGGGTGGTGGAGTGGGGTGAGGGGTGTGGGGCTCTTATGGTATTGTTAGCTAGGGTGACGGTTGAATGGAGATTGTGCGGGGAATTGGAGTGTGGGGTGGTCACAGGTATTGTTAGCTAGAGTGATGGTTGATGGGGGAATGTGAGGGGTGGTGGAGTGGGGTGAGGGGTGTGGGGAGCTCATGATATTGTTAGCTAGGGTGACGGTTGAATGGAGATTGTAGGGGGAAGTGGAGTGGGCTGGTTGTGGGTATTAGCATCGAGGTGGCGGGGTGACGTTAGCTAGGGTGATGTTTGTTTTTTTTCT